>NW_006443570.1:15087203-15104112 GCF_000325575.1 Pteropus alecto
ATCAAGTGTGACCATTTCAAATGCTCACCACCCCTGCACCTACAAAGATTGCATTTTCCTTCCTGGGTGTGTGGAGTGGCCTTCTACCCTATGTGGATCACAGTTAGGGCCTCGATCTGATATTGGTTCTCAGCCTTCCAAACCCTGGTGCCTCCTGAGATCTTTTTTGTTTGTGACACCATCCCAGATGCACTGGCAGTGGCCAAGACCAGAGTTTTCTAGTGCCTAAAGTCCAACACATGGCTAACTCCATTGCCTTCTCTTTCCTTCCCAGGATCGAAGGAACAAATGTACCATATACTTAGAATGTCAGGGGAGTAATTAATCACAGGCTAATTTGAGCAAAAACCACCTTGTGTCATTGAAGCTGTGAAACTGAGTGACATGAAGAAACTATTAAAGTCACTAGATTTAAGATGAGGTTCCTGTCATCCTGGCCATAGCAGAGGCATAACCTCATCCTATCCTAGGCAGTGAGGTCAAGGGTGTGCTTGAGAGGCCCAAGTGGCCATTGTAACGAGTGTCCTTTTGGTTCAAAGGAATGTCTCCTCTTGTTTTAAGTGACTTGGCTGAGTTTGCTACTCGTGCTTTTGGAGTCGTATATCAGGATCAAGACCTCAATTATCACCAATTTACAGATGAAAAAACCACATGGGGTGGGAAAGAAACTCACTCTGAAGGAGCAAAGGTTTGTTCTGGGATACCGGTTGAGGGCAAAGTGGAGGACAATTTGAGGTATAGCTTGTTAAGGGACCTCTCAAATGTTCTGATCCGGCTGTCCAGAGAATCAAGCAGAAAGGTTGTTAGGGAATTAGGGTAGGGCGCCCTGAAAGAGTGAGCCAAATTAAAGAGAATGTGCAACAAAAGCCTTTTTAGGGGACTGGGCGTGGGGTCATCCTGCTTTGTGCCCCAGCAGAAAAGTGCAGGAGAGGGAAGGTGTGTCAAATCCTGCAGGGGAGATCAACTCCTTGGATTCTGTTGATCAGCTGTGAGTCTGGCTTCCCTGTGGCTTTGGGAAACTGGGCCAATATGCGCAAAAGCTCACCTCCCAGTGAACTTGGCTGTGAGAACTGGGGTTGGGGTTCTGGTCTTGAGGCTCCCGAGCCAGATGGGAGGAGAGTTCAGATCCCAGATTTCCTGCTCCCAGCTCATGGCTAGAGGGTGATATAACCCTGCATACACTGGAGAGACTGCTCGGTGAAGGAGCTCATCTCCTGTGTGATTCCAGAGCTTTGCTGACAGTTAAAGGAGGAGAGGAAGAAAGGGTCTCTGCTCCATCTCCATACAAACGCTGGCTTCCTGAAGTGTCTATTTCTTTTCCAGGGGAGCTTCTGTGTTTGAAACATGGAGTTTCTTACACAAATAAAGTAATTTGAGAGTAGAGATTGATCCACATCAAAAAATGTGTCAGAGTTGAGAGTCTGATCTGCTCCTTTCCAATTTTTGTTTCATTTCCTTCTTCTGGGCAACATGAATGAAAATAGCCTCATTTGGAGGAAAAGGGGAGAGAGGAGAAGTGGACCCTAAGACTTGCTCATCCCAGCTCCCACGAGTTCAGCCGCAGGACAACCCATGCCATGGCAGTCACTGGTTTTCTGACCACTTAGGCTTCATCAGATGTTCATACTATACACATTCATACGTTTCATTTAATACTCCCATGACACAGTAACAGAGATATCATTTTCTGGATTTCACTGATGAAGAAACTAAGAGTTTAAAAAAATGAAATATTTCCCAAGTGTCAGAGCAACATTTTGAGATAAAATCCTAATCCTGTGTGATGTTGCCACCCACTTACAGTGCTTCCTGTTACTTCATTCTTTTCCCTACTGTTAATTATTTTTTAATTATGTGCTAGGGTCAAGGCCAAATGCATTGCAAACATTAGCTCACTGAGTCCTCTCCACAGCCCTCTGAGGTAGGTGTTACCTCATTTTGTAGATGAGGAACCTGAGGTTAAGTACCTTGCCCTAAACCCCATGCCCACGAGCTGCAGAGGGGAGACTGAAGGCTCTGGGGCCCTACACTTCCCACTCTGCCAAGCACCAGCCTGTTTTTGCACTTACTGTTTTTGCAACCACCAGCAATTCGTGGGTCACTTAAACCCAAGAAACCTCAGTTTCTGCATCTGGGCACAATGTGGTGGTATGCAAAATATAACGAGAGAATCATCGTGGAGGTCTTGTTTAGAATAGCAACAAAAAACAAAATAACCAAACAAAGACTCTACCTAAAATGTCCGCTAGAAGGTGATTTACTGAGGTAATGTGGTATATTTTAGATGGTGGAATAAACTAAATTAAGTAAATAAATAAATGTATTAAATTTAATAATTAAATACATTAAATCAAATATATTAAATAAGTGTTGACAGTGAAAGGTACTCACAGCAGAACATAAGTTATAAACATGTATTTGGTTAAAACATAATAATAAAAATATTAATATTTATATGAATGTAAGTAATAAATATAATGCTGTTGGAATGTTCATTTTTCTGGGCAGTCAAAATATTGATTATATATAAGCATATCGTACATATAAAATAATTATATCATAATCATAATGAACATACATACACATATATTGGTTCATCAGTAGTTTCTGATTTGTATATAATAAACATTACTTGTGAGAAAAAAAGGAAATGATGAAAGGTCTTTTTAAGGGGTCATTATTAATGTGACACTGGGCACACAGCCTTGTGACCTGTTTTCCCTCTGGAAAGGCAGGAGTGGAAGCAGGAGTTCCAGGAACACTGAGGGGTTTCTGTCCCATTTTAGAGCAGCAGCCCAGTTTTAGGAAGGCCAGGTGGGCTAAGCCTGGGATACCTGGTCAGGGGAATCAGGCTGGGCTCCTGGTCCCACCTGCGTAGAGTTGGGGTTGCAAACCTGCTGCAGCCCTTTGTGATGCACCGTCTTCCGGCCCCACAGTCCCGGTCTCTCCTGCACTGGAGCTCACAGATGCCTGCCAGAGAAGATTCACCAAACACTTAAGTCTCAGGAGTGGGTACCGGAAAAAGGATGGAGCAAAGATTGAATGGTGCCCTTTCTAAGAGGTAGCTTTTGCATTTTAGCACTTTAATGAATTCTAGAATTATTAAAATGCCTACTACTGCCAAAAAAAAGAGTTTACTATCTATATAGAACTTTATAGTTTATAAAATGCTTTCACAATGTGCATGACATAATGCAGATGACATTATTCTGAGGTGTATCTTTGGTTCCTGATCCAATGTATCTTTGGTTCCTGATTTTTCCCAGTTTCTTGCTGCCCACTGACTCCCCCATCACTGAGCCAACAGCAGCCCCTGTTTTGCAGGGAGGGCACACTCACCTGGAATAAAGGGGCCATGGCTCAGCAGTGAGTTTCAAATTAGACTTTGTTAAATAAGCTAACCAAGGACTCTGCTGAGAGAAAAGTTTCCTAAATTTCAGAAGTGATCCTTTACATATAAGAACAAGGCTTAGAGATCTGAGCATAGACTAGATGCAGAACATAATATGAGTTCTCTGTCTCCGAGAAAAAAGGAAAGTCCCTACAGTTAATGAGGAAGAGAATGCAGAGAAGGGGCAGGGAAAGAAGGAAGGGGAGAATGGAGAGGAAAAGAGAAAGCGAGTAGAGGGGAAGAGGAAGGGAGAGAAAATATTTATGATAACAAATATTCATAACCTTTGACCTTATCACTTTACTCTTAGGAATTTATTTTATAGGAAACATTTCCACAGGTGGACAAAAATATAAATTCATGTTTATTACAGCAACCTGCAGAATAGCAAAAAAAAAGTCAAGCAAATAAATGGCCACCAAAAGGGTATCGGATAAACGAATTACAGTATATTCATTCATTAGTAATCCCATAATCCAAAAAGAATGAGATCTATCTGTGCTGGCATGGAAAGCTGTCCATAACCAATGTTAAATTGTAAAAGATATAATATGTTATGCACAATAGGATACTTCATATGAGAAAATATGATATTGTTAATTTATGCAAATGGAGTTCACGGTACAGGGCCTGTGCAAATTTCTTTATGCTGCACAGACAGACCTAGGCTCTTCCACTCATTCTCTATGTGGCCGTGGGTAAGTCATTTCACTGCTGTAGCCTCAGTTTCTTCATCTCTGTAACAGTGATACTATCAACTACTCTACAGAGTAACTCTGAGATTTAAAAGCAATAATCTCAGAACCTGCCTGGTAAATGGCAGGAACTTAGAACTTGTTGTTTCTTCCCACAGAGAATGTCTTTTGGGGAAGCATGAGATTGTTTGAGGTTGCGAAAATCTCCTAGACACCAAATATTATAGAATAAGAACAAGGGACTATTTTTCAAACACATGTGGAACTTGTGTCCAATAAAATACAAAGCAGTTTAATTGGGTCAGTGTGATACTACAACCATTACGTGGGTCGCCTAACGTTTTTTCATTATAATGGTCCTCGTGGGGCAATTTGAAAATAAGAATCAAAATATTTAAAGGCATACATGGCCGTGGGTTTGAATGGGGGCTTGTCAATGAGCCTCCAAACAGAGATCAAAGTGATAACAGGAGGAGGTCCACAACAACTCAGGGATTCAATTTGAGATTGGCGGGACTCCAGGACACTCTGGCTCTGGCCATCATCTGCTGTATCTCAGTTTCTTCAGTGGAGGCAGTGCAAGGGTGAGAAATGGGGAATATCAGGCTCCCATGCTTCCAGGGTTTTTTCCCTGCCATTTAGCGATTATTGGTTATTGTGCCAGCTCTAGGCAAATGGCCCACACTGTGATCTCATTTATCTGTCACAGATGCCTGTAAGGTAGGTATTCTTAATCCCAATTTACAGAAAGTGAGTCTCTGAGAACTTGAGCAATGTATACAAGACTACAGAGCTAGGAAAAGGTGGACATAGAATCTAAACTAAGTCTGATTTCCAAAGAAAGATTTGAAAAGATGTCTTCCTACTACCACTGCCAAGTCTCTGAGGAGCTAGCAGCTGTGTTCACCCACAAACTAGGACAATGATGGCAGCCCCAGAAAGAGCTGCCCCAGTCAGAGCCCCCATGGCCTCCCCAGTCAGCGAATGGAGGGGACACCAATCTTAGGGCTATGTGCGTCCTGACTAGGGGAAGAGATGGGATTGTGAAGAAAGCCTGGCCAGCCAGCAGAGATGGGGAAACCCCACTGGGGCACAGCTTGTTTGTTCCAGTTGAGCTTTTCAGAAAACAGGAAAAGATGAGTCTGAGCAGGAAGAAGTGGTCCCAGATGGGGAACTTGGCCATGAGAGTCAGTCAGAGTATGGCCAGCAGCTGCCACACCAGGGCACACACTTGTGGCTACTCTATGCAAAGATGTTGGGTGTTTTTATTCTCAAAGTTTGAATGGTTTGGAGGAAAATGCAGAACGATATAAATAGTGTTCCCTCATAATTACTTCATTGAGGGAGGCAGCATGGTGTGGTAGAGAGTGTTCTGGCTTTGGAAGTGACGAGCCCTGCCATTTATTAACTGCCGTTTATTAACTTATGTGCTTACAGGGTAAGCACATAAGCTCTTTGAGACCCAGTTTCTAAGAATTTGCAGTAAGAGTAATAATATTTACTTCAAAAAGGTGTTATGGAGATCAAATGAAAAAGTATGAGATTTACAGATATTTCCACATTATCGCCTCTAGCTGGTACTGCTGGTTAGGTCATGCACTGGACAGTGAGAGCCAGCAGATGGCGCAATGGGGTTAAAGCCATCCCAGGCTTTGCTCCTGAGCCAGGCAGGCAGTCAGGCTCTGCTTTCCCCCGAATGGAGGGGACACCAATCTTTAGTGCAAATTGGGGACACCGTTAAGTATAATAGCCTCCTGGTGTCGTTGATTACAGTGTGATCCAAGTGATTTAAGGAAGAGGGTAGAGAAGAATCATGGCAAGGTGAGCAAAAGAAAAGAAAGCACCTGATCCATGCCTCAGTTTTCTCATCTATAAAATAGAGGTGAGATGAATACCTACATTTCTCATACCTAAAGCTCTCAAGATTAAAAAATATATATATAGTATATTTGAAAAGACCTGGCACAGAGAGGTTGTTTTTTTTACTCTCTTCCCTTTCTGGGGGTTGCCAACTCATTGCAAATAATGATTGAAACATTCCCTAAAAACAAGTCAATATTTCATAAATACAATTGAAGTTGTTTTTAAAAGTATATGATTTAAAACTGAAAACTTATATGAAATTATTATTATTGTAAAAAAAAGTGAAAACTAAAATATATCCAGCATTTTGGGGTTTATCAAATTTTGGTGTAAACAATACATCCTCACAAAAGCAAATTGGCAATGTAGCTTCCAATTTTAAAAAATGCATGCCCGGTAAACTTATAGAACCAGAAGCAGCGTGTGAGCCTCTTCCCTTCTGTGGCCATCACCGAAGCGCCACCGGCCAGTATGAAGTTCAATCCCTTTCTGACTTCTGACCGGAGCAAGAACCATAAAAGGCATTTCAATGCACCTTCACACATTCGCAGGAAGATTAAGTCTTCTCCTCTTTCCGAAGAGCTGAGACAGAAGTACAATGTTCAATCCATGTCCATCAAAAAAGATGATGAAATTCAGGTTGTGCAAGGACACTACAAAGGGCAGCAAATTGGCAAAGTAGTCCAGGTTTACAGGAAGAAATACGTTATCTACCTTGAATGAGGGCAGTGGGAGAAGGTTAATGACACAACTGCTTATGTGGGCATTCACCTCAGCAAGGTGGTTTTTACTAGACTAAAGCTGGACAAAGACCATGAAAAGATCCTTGAACGTAAAGCCAAATCCCTCTGAATAGGAAAGAAAAAGGGCAAATATAAAAAAGAGATAATTGAGAAGATACAGGGGTAAAGTAATCTTATATATAATTTTTATTAAAAACTTGTAAAAATGAAAAAAAAATGCATGCCCTTTGAGCCAGAATTTCTAGGAACATTTCCTAAGGAAATAATCAAGGGTGCACCAAAAGATTTAGTTCCAAGGGAATCCTTTGATAGCAAATATTGGAGAAGCCTAAATGTCCATTAGTCAAGAATTAATTAGCAAAACATGATATATCCACAATGAAAATGATTTGAAGACTTTGGGAAAAAACAGAGTCGTAGAAATACATCCACAGTCGTGGAAAGCTGTTCACTACTTATTATTGAGTGTAAAAAATAAAAGGGAAAGTTTTAAAATGATCATGGAGTTTAATGCAATGATTATTTTATACCACACTCTCTGAATATATACATATACATAAGGATATGAACAAACATGTAAGTATGTTTATCTCCTTGTAATGAGATTACTGGCACATTTTGCCATCAGTTTGTTCTGTAGTTTCTGACTTTTCTATAATGAATATGTATTCCTTGAGAAAGATGAAGTGAAAAAATTTTTTAGGGTTCTTTTACTTGAAAATGTTGGGATAAAAAGGACCTCATGACCAACCTTTCCCTCAGGAAGGGCAGCAGCAGAGGGAGGGAGACCTCAGACATTCGGGTGTATTTCTGCCATATTTCTGGATGAGCACAATTGTGAAAGTTCAGAAAACACCAAACTCTTAGTTCTCCCGGGACAGGCCAGGGTGGAAGGGAGTCACGACTTGCCTATCTGATTGATGGGGGAGCAGACGTGACCACAACCCTTCCTGATGCACCGTTTTCCTTTCCCACAGTCCCTGCTTCCTCTGCACTGGTGCCTGACGAAAGGAAAGACTCAGTGAGGCGTTTTTAAGTCTTATGGTTCGAAAATAAAATTTAAAAATGTCTTTCTAATGACATCTAATATCAACAATTACCTAAGTATAAATCTAACAAATTATGTTCAAAAAACTACATTATATTACTAAGAAAACACTTTAAAACATTCTAATAAATTGAGTGATATGCCATGTTCATGGATTAGAAGACTTGTGATTATGAAGATGTCAGTTTTCCCCAAATTGAAATTTAATATAATTCCATTCAAAATCTTAGGATTGTTTAAATAAACATTGATAAGCTGATTCTAAAACTTATATCAAAATTCCAAAAATCAAGAATAATCAAGATAATCTTTTTTTTTTTTTTATTTTTCAATTACAGTTGACATACAATATTCTATTAGTTTCAGGTGTACAACATAGTGATTAGACATTTATATAACTTACCAAGTGTTCCCCCTGAATCAAGACAATGTTAAATAAAGTTGCTGGGGGTTCAAGGGAGCGAGGAAGAGGAAAAGAGGAAATTAGCTACTTTTCACTATCATTCTATTACTCAGAGTAGGACATCGATTGATAATAATCCCAGGAAAGAAGGGACCGAGGCTGGTACATAAAAGCCATAGTATAAGGTAACTCTTAAAAATATAAACCTTTCTAGGAAAAAAAATATGGTGTAGATGATAAAGGCTCTCTCTGTTCATCCCTCTGGTGACCAAATCAAAGTTGTGACAGAAACAAGGAGCGAACAGCAAGGAAAAATCTCCTGAGATCTAGATGAACAAGCCATATAACTAGGGAGAGAACGAAGAAATCACTCTGCAACAGCAGAAGGTAGGACAGGGTGAGGACGCGAGGCTGCCAGTCCCGAGAGGCTGAGTGGTATTGAAGCTGTGGCAGCATCAGATGCCTTTTAAAGGGGCCATGTCCACGAGTGGACTTTCGCAGTGACCTGCTCGTTCTGAGCACCAGCGCCAGTTAGGCTGTGCGAGGGGCACCAGGGACTTACTGGGAGTCACTGAGTTGTTGCAGTGAGAGCCAAGGTGAGACGCACTCTGTACAGAAGTGCCAGCAGTATCTATTGTTCCTCTGTTGAGCCCTCCCTCCTCCCAGTGCGTGGACTCAGTGTGGCCATAGCAGAGACTCCATCAAACTGGATAACAGAGGTCACTCTGCCCAGAGGATTCCCTGAAACTCTGCCTCCCCCAACTCAGGGCTCCACCCAAGCCACATCCAGGTGTGTCCTCTCTTAATTAGGTGCCTCTTGCTGAGCAGCGCCTAGACTCACACTGGTGGCAGCTGGCCTCGGTTTCTGGTGTGGCCTTTTGAGGCAACTATAGGCACAGCATCTGTGGATTGCTTGCTGAATCTTAACAGGTGGCCCCGGGAAGGCACAGGCTAGGGCTAAATTTGGCCTGCAGCTGAACCACTCTCAGGACTGTGCTACTGGACACTTACCACACAAAGCCTCACTAATAAGACTGAGAAATTTGAGAGCTTTGCTAAGTACATAGAAACAGACTCAGAAAGGCAGCCAAAATGGGAAGACAAAGAAGCAGAAACCATATGAGAGAACAGAACAGAGATCCAGAAATAATGGAGTCAAGCAATCTAACAGATGCAGAGTTCAAAACACTGGTTATAAAGATGCTCAATGAACTTAGGGGAAGTGTAGATGAATTCAGTGAGAACTTTAACAAAGAGATAGAAAAAATAAAAATAGAAATAGAAATTATAAAAGGGAACCAGTCAGAAACGAAGAACACATTATCTGAGATGAGAAGTATATTAAACGGAATAAACAGAATGAATAAAGAAGAAGATCAAATGACCTATACAGAGGATGGGAAAGCCAAGGGCACTCAATCAGAATGGCAAGAAAAAAGCCAAGACTATAATAATAATTTAAGGAGCCTATGGGACACTATTAAAGGTAAAAATATCCGTATCATAAGGGTACCGGAAAAAAAACAAGACGTTGAAGAGTTATTTGAAGAAATAATGATGGAAAACTTCCCTCGCCTGGTGAAAGAAATAGACATAAAACCCCCGGAAACTCAGAGAGTCCCAAAATTCAGGAACCCAAAAAGGCCCACACCAAGACACATCATAATTAAAATGCCAAAGGTTAAATACAAAGAGAGAATATTAAAAGCAGCAAGAGAAAAGCAGTTAGGATATCAAAAAGAAAAAATATATAAACCTTTCTAAATATGAAACATATAGTAAGAGAGAGGAAAAGGAAGACAGAGATTACACAAATAAAATAGGTTACACAATGAAAGATCATATAGCTAATAAAGAGGGAATAAAACTATAATAGTAAATAAAATAATAACTAAAAAGGTAAGATAAACCATATGATAAAAAAGAGTTCTTATCTTTTAGAGATACATGTAGAAATAATATGTAATAAAATAATTACATATTATTTGGAATTTGCTTCAAAATAACATGGGATGAGGGGAAGTGGATGAGATTAGCAATGAAAGATCACATGTTGATAAGGGTTGAAGCTGATCAGTACGTGGTCTATCATTATACTATTCTGTCTGCTTTGTATGTGTTTAAAATTTGCCATAATAAAAAGTTAAAAATAAAATATGCCGAGGGATGTTCAAAATATTTTAATGAGTAAGAAAATTAAAGTTATTAATATGTTTGCACATACGGTGAACCCCCATAAATAAGCAAGACTGGAGCGTGATGGGATTTGGGATGTGGATGACCAACCAATAAAGAAGATATCAATGCTAATATGTCTGCATCCCGATGCACAGGCTGGTGAGGCCATAGGCCATTTGGATTGTAAGATGTGCTGTATGAGAAGCAAGAGCAGTGTAAGGAACAAGGACATGCAGATATGGGATACAAACTTCAGCAGGTTAAGCGGGGGAATCTAGGTAGAAAGAAGTGAACCGAGAGGTCTGGGGAATGAAGATTGTAGCAGTCAGCCCAGACCATCATTTTTGTCAGGGCTTCTTTGGGAGACCTGAGTTTATCCTCTGCTTCAGATACAGTCTGATTCAGAGGCTCCACCCTCAGAGCCTATCTCCTAACAGTATCCTATCTCCTAATCACTCCAGCGCAGGAGCCGGCACTCCTGGCCTATGCCACGCAAAGCCCCACATCCCAAGGACCAGGGTTGCTCCCCTAGAGTTAGGCATGTGTTCCTGCTAAATGTCAGTGTGTTGCCTTAGAATGGGATATCTCCCACTTACTGCAGCTCCTGCTCCTGTTCCTTCTGAGTCTTGCCCTAATAAAGGCTGCTCCAACAGGTCTGCTATGTGCTAGGTGGTTATATTATTATTATTATTATTATTATTATTATTTTATTATTATTATTATTTGCTTGATAAAAATCAGATTCACAGAATGCCCTTTGCCCTGTCTAGAGACATGGACATGGAAAGAGAAAAAGAACTAGTTGAGAGGACCTTGCCTCTGATGTATTGGTATCCTGAGTGCCTATATTCATGGGCTTAGTGCAGTGTATATGGTCCTGCTCATCCACAGAGGGTCCATTAGAATGCTCAAATGGGAAGAATGACACAGACTAAATAATGCTACAGATACAGTTTATTTTGGACACAAGCTCTTTAGAAAGCAATCAGTCTGACATTTTAGATCTTCATCTTTTAGAGCTGCAATTCTAGGGATAGAGAATAGCCAGGAATGGTTTGTGAAAGGGTCTTGCTGGTATACCAAGCATTGGATTCATAAGAAATCTTCTGGGGCTGGTCTCCAAGCATGCCTTCTAACGTTCCATTATAGTTACCACACCGTCATCATTTCCACGCTTCTAAAAAGACAAATTCGATCATGACATTTTCTCTACTCGAAAACCTCCAGCAGTTTACCAAACTCTTTGGCAGGCAGCTCATTCCTCTTTGGACTCTGGCTTGGATGACCCTCTGTCATGCCCCTGCGATGCTGCACCTTCTACCACCACAGTCACTTTCCCATCTCCAATGGAGGGCCCACATTTCTTTCATCATCTCAACTGCCCTTCCTTCCTCCAGCAAATTATGCATCTTTTAAGCTCTCCATTAAATGTTCTCTAGTCTCTGACAACTTTCCCTATACCCGCCTACCCAAGAACTCTTCCCTTTGCTCCCACAGAACTTAGTAGAAATCCTGACACAGGAGATACTCAGTAAATTGGGGTTCGCTTTCCTTTCTCTCCTCCTCCCATGATCACCCATTTTCCAGGAAGAAATAAGCCCTGTTGGTGGGGGAGAGGAAGGAGGTTATTAATGGCCTATGAATCTAGGATCATGGTTACTTGTCTTAACTGAGAGATCACTGGATTGTCCTGGGATAGGGCTTCTCTTCTCGGAGAGGGCCTTAGATAATGCAACTAGATGTCCTTCTGCCATTTATTTCCAGCCCCTTTCTCTTGGAGTTATCCAGACTCCTGTGTGCAGTGGACACATGAGCATCAGCAAAGTCCACTGGGAAGTTGTTTGCATCTTTGGACAGCTCTTAAGTGATATATACTCACTCTGAAGACAGGATGTTTGCAGACATGACCACATCCATTGCTGCAGCATTTCATTCCCCTGGGACATGATCTATCTCTTGTGC
This sequence comes from Pteropus alecto, assembly GCF_000325575.1. Lineage (NCBI taxonomy): Eukaryota > Metazoa > Chordata > Mammalia > Chiroptera > Pteropodidae > Pteropus > Pteropus alecto. The sequence continues at coordinate 15,099,487 of NW_006443570.1, forward strand.
ACATTTCAGCACAAATCCCAACGGCTCCTTTGGGCACCTCTGGGCAGACTCTAGATCTTTGTAATCCTGAAACATATAATGTTTTATGTGGAGTCTGGAACAGTCACTAAAACAGGCATGAGAACTGGTGTTGGAAGTCCGAAAGCCTCATCTCTGGCAGAACTTCCACCTCTGCCGTTTCTTCCTTTGTGCTCCTGTATTCCTCCCTCTCACTCTTCAGCCCCTATTTTCACAGTCAAGCCCTCGGGAGAATTTTTACCTATTCCAAGGGCTGCACAGTCCCAGCAGGCAAGAAACCTGCACTGTCATAACCCACTTCTGACCACTTTGTAAGAAGAAATTAGAAAATCTCTGATCACAGACAGCCATCTCCCCACCTCACACACCCCATGTTCATCCCACAGCTACTCTCTGTTGGAGTCCCACACCCAAGGCAAATTTCCTACCTAGAGAGAACCCAACTTCTAATCAGACCCAACCTGACCTGATAAGAAGAATGGGAATGCAGGGTGATTGCTCGAGTAGGTCAAAAGAAATGGATCTGATCAATGCCAAAACTCCACTCTGCAGTCGGCATACTGCCTGCTTCTGTGCCAAACTACCCCCAGGTCTGAAGCTGGGCTCTGAGCCTTCTCTACTCTCTGGTAAGACCCGCCTCAGCACTCTCACCTCTGGAAAGTCTCTGAGAGCAGACCATCTCCATCCCCAGAGTGATGAAAACCACTAGAAGAAAGACCGTGCCTGTCTTCATATTGGCATTTGATGTGAACGCACACACAGAGCCCAGCCCCAATTTATACTCAGAAAGGAATGTGGGGTGAAAGGCAATAGGGCAGGAGGATATATAAACATTGGCTCTCTAGGGAATTCCCCTGGATGATCTAGATTGTTCTATTTCACAACTTATTTTTCTCTAATCGTTTTCTTGGAAATGCAAGTATCAGACAGGAGCATTCCAAAATGCTTTGTGCATTGCTACATTACAGCTTGGCACTGGTTTCCCTAGTGCCTTTAGGAACAGTAGCCAAAGAAAAAAACTTCCTCTGTGTAATTTAGAATTCAGAGTAAGAGCTTAAACAATAAAGCTAGGTACTCTTCATCGGGGCCCATCTGGGGCTTCCTGGAAGTCCATTCCAGGAGGCTTTGACATGCTTCTGGGAAAGTTGGCGAATTTGTGCTTTGAAACTGCCCGGGGCTGAGATCCCTAAGCAGGGGTGGAATGCGTGTCACACTTTATCACAAAGGTAGTAATAAGAAGAAAGTAAGGTCACTCATCCAAGGAGATGGATGTTCAAAGATCGCAAGCTGGCAGGGCCTTTCGGGATTAAGAGACAGGGTCCATCTTGATGGTTTGTGGTCTCTGAGCCTATCCTGCTCCATACTGAAAGGTTCTTAGAGAGAGAGCTGTGTTGGTGAGCTACAATGAGCTGAACACAGGAGAAGAATACTAAATGTTGTACAGGGACCCCAGTAAGAAGCCGCCCTCCTTCCTACCACAGTTACAGAATCTTAGAGAAAGGGGTGTAGAGATAAAACTCCAATGACCATGGAAACAAGAAAAAGCCTGTTTTGTACTTGGTGGTCAGAGCTGGGTCAAGTACCTCATGAGCGCCTATGGGGAGGCCTGGATAAGCTACCCGAAGCGTAGAGAAATTCGAAGCAAGCCAGTATATTCTCATACTCCCTTCAGGATGTATCCCATTTGTGAGGCAAAAAACTCTCACCCCAGTTATGTAAAAAATTTAGTTAGCAGACATTAAGACAATATAATCTGGTGTTTGCTACTCTAGCACTTGAAGTTTCCAGTATGAGGCAAAGAGTAATTAGGGTCTATTGCAGTTATGCCAAAGTGTGCATTTCAGTAATGGGAGCTGCAAGGTTGCTAAGCAGGGCCTCTCTTCAATTATAACAACAATACTTGACCTTTATTAAGCACGCGATTGTACGTCAGACCCTGTGTTCGTACTTCACAGCTGTCATCTCACTGAAGCCTCATAAGCCTATGGGGTTGCTTCCATTGGCAGCCCCATGTCACACATGGAGAAACTGAGACTCAAGAGAAGTTCATGCCTTGCAAACACTTCAACCCCATCTTGGGCCCACTGATGGGGAACCTCCAGTGGTGGACTTCAGGAAAGCTCCCCAGTTGCTTTCATGCACATAGAAGTGAGGAACAGTTCACCTACTCAATAAAACCTTCATTTCTTTGTGAAAAGAAAAAAAAAAAGAAATGTCTCCATAAAAATTTGATTTCTAGTGCTCTACTAACAATCACAAATTTGAGCATTTGGCAAATTCTCATGACATATTATCATTTGATAATATTCAGGTGTCTGCAACAACTATCAGGCATATATAAAAAATTAAGGTTGGAACAGTATAGAAGTTCCTCAAAAAATTAAATATAGAATTATCATATAACCCTGCAATTCCACTTCTGAGTATATACTCAATAGAATTGAAAGCAGGATCTCAAAGAGATAGTTGTATACCCATGTTCATAGCAGCATTATTTGCAATAATTAAACATGGAAACAACCCAAGTGTCTATCGACCGATGAGTGGATAAGCAAAACGTAGTATACATATAATGGAATATTTCTTAGCCTTAAAAAGGAAGGAAATTCTCCAATATACCACAACATGGATGAACCTCAGGGACATCATGCTCAGTGAAATAAGCCAGTTGCAAATAGACAAATACTGTGTGGTTCCACTTATATGAAGTACTCGGAGTAGTCAAATCACAGAGACAGAAACTTTAAAGGTGGTTGCCAGAAGCTGGCAGAGAGGGAGCAGAAAATGGGGAGTTGTTAACAGGTATAGCGTTTCAGATTGACAAGATGTGAAGAGTTATGAGGATGGATGGTGGTGATGGCTGCACAACAATGTGAATGTATTTAATACCATTGAACTGTACACTTAAAAATGGTTAAGATGGTTAATTTTATGTTACGTGTATTTTAACACAATAAAAAAAAAATTAAGGGAAAAGACTGAATCCAGACGTTGGGAATCCCAAACATCCTCAGCCTACAAAACCCACCCTTTATACCTATAGTCATCAAAGGTTTATTCTTTTTTTTTTTTTTTCAGGCTAGTATGTAAAACCTGGAGGGTGCAGCAGATGGAATTCCATTTTTCCTGGAATTGTTTCATATTTCAAAAAGTCATTTCCTATCCCTGCCAACACCTAACCAGGTGCTCCACCCAACAGTCCCAGACCTTGTTCATGTTGCATCTTTGTCCTGGTTCTTGAAAAGCTGAGGATAAACACCAAGACATTTTGTTAGAGAGCATGAGAGGTCATAGACAATAAAAATTTAAAAATCAGGTGGCACAGATCTGGCCAAGGAGGTCTCTTGGGCACAGGTGAGCTTCTTTACCTTTCTACGTTACAGGTAATATTTTGTAACAGGTAATATTTTGAAAAATGTATAATGTGCCGTATCTTACTCCCCCAATTCTTTATACTTACTCCCATTCTCCTCTGTTGCAAGCCTTCAGTTGTAAACTAGACTCACTGCCCTCGGGGGAGGGCAGACATGGCTTAAAAAGAAACAAGTCAATTGAGTTCCTCAGTGGGTTTTTCTTAAAACTCTAATTGACATTACAGCTTTGAAAGCACAGGCTTTCCATTTGAAGACCTGGGCTTCTTGAGAGAAAAGGATTTGAGTTAGGGAACAGAGGATGTTTATAAGACCAAGCCTCAAAAAAAACTGGGGGTAGGGTTGATGCCATAAATGACGCGTGTATTTTTTAAATCTATAATGATTATAAGAGCTAGTTTCCCACATATTGGAAAAGAAAGTAAGATAGACACTAGTGGGAGAATAAAGTGACAAAAGTGAGGCAACAAGTTAGACATCTGAGAATGATCCTAATCGGGCCCCAACCCTGCCCTGGAAGAGTGTGGACTACAGGGAGCAGGAGGGAGATGTGGCCCGAGAAGACTGCCGGCCTTTCCAAGAAGCCCCAGGCCTGGAGGAGCTTAGAGTGGGACAAAAAGGGGCAGAGTCATAGACTAGACCCAGAAGGTCATGGGAGGACAAGTGAAAAAGCATAGAGGTAATGCCCAGTGACCAAGGGCTGAGATGCACCTCAGCAGATGCTAGCAGAGGTCAGGAGACAACAAAGAGCAAGATTCCTGAGAGCCCCACAGCCTAATCACACACCCTCTAAGATGCAGATGGGCCCGAGAAGAATAGGAGAAGGAGAAAGAGAAGAAAGAAGCATGGCAGGTGCAAGATTCTCAACTGGAAAAAAAAAAAAATCAGGAAGCAATTATGTTTACCTTGGGGCCAGATTAAATTAAAAGAAATGGGGACTGCAGAGTTGGGTTCAGTCGTGGAGAAAATAAAATTACATTTTTTGTATCTCAAACGCTGTGACTTTGAAATTTATAAGCATCACGTGAAATAAGCAGTCCTATGAAACCTATCAAAAATGTTTCCGGCAACCCCTTAGTTAGAGAATCGAATAAAGGGAAGAGAAGTTAGCATTTTCAAAGCTTCAGGAATTTAATGGTCAGAATTAAACCGTCCCAGAGCACAGTTGTGGAGAACTTTGTAAATCTAGACATATAGAAGGAGAAATTGAAAGCACCTCAGGATAAAGGCTAGAAAC
>NW_006443570.1:15104140-15111665 GCF_000325575.1 Pteropus alecto
CTTGCGTTTTGTTTCATTTCCTGATACTTTTAAAAAGCTGTCGAACCTCTGAAGGAATTCATAAAAGAGCGACAGTAGTCATTCATTGTTTCTAGGGAAGAGAAATGGATATTTGGGTGACAAAGTTAGGAGGGAGACTTTTATTTTTCGTTGCATATCCTTTTAAATTTTATACGATGTCCATCGTTACCTATTTAAAAATTATTAATTTCAAGACCATTGGGTGTATGATATCAAATTGTTAGGTCAAGAGGAGTCCCCCAAACCATCTTGTTAGTATCAAGCCTGTCTTTCTCTAAAAAAAATTTGTAATTTTCTCTTTTCTTCCGAATGTATATATTTTACACAATTATCATATATATAAAAATGAAACTGAAGAGGAATTTTCCACTCAAAAGGCTGTAAACAGCTCTTTGTTCTGCTTCTGTAGATAAGATATGCTTGCCGCATAGGCCAAAAGGCAGGGTGACCTCGAAATTAACTAAAGACTCATCCTCCCTTTTGCTTGATCTGTCTAGATAACAGATGTATTGCTTGAGTTCCTGTCTGAATATCTCGTGCTCTGTGCCTGCCTGTAATCCATAGCAACTCCAGCACTCTGTAACTGCCTCAGGACAAATTAATCAATCGGCCCATGCCAACTGTAACTGCGTGGATAAGTTCTATAAAAGCAAGATTGCCCCTGAGCTCAGGGCCCAGATCTTTAGAGTGCTAGCTTTTCTGGGACCGCTGGAGTAATAAACCTGAGTTCTCCAACACTCTGAGTGGTGCTTGGTTTCTTGCCGGTATGATTTTTCTGCAACAAAACTTTCATTGACATAAGAAACGTCCAAACCTGTAGAGAGTTTTTATGAGTTTATTTGAGCTAAACTGATGACAATTGCCAGGAAGCAAAAACTCTCAACAGATTGAGAAAACACTCTAGAGAATGGCAGTTTTGCAGCTTATCTTATACATTAGAATCAAAGAAGGAGATATTAGGAGGGTTACATGAAATCCACTGGTGGTAGATTAAGAGGGCAGGAGAAAGCAAAGGGAGAATATCTGGAATTGGATAAAAAATCAAAATGGAGAGACATGTACTTCTTTTACACTGGCAGGTACAGGCTAGTTAACATTTACAGCACATAGAGATGGTTTGTGGGCAACAAGATAACAATGTGGTCTCATGCTCTGGTGCCAGCGGTTGCGCCTTCAAGTGATCTGGAAAAGAAAATGCTGACTCAAAGGTATGTTATCTTAGATACACAAAGATAAGAGACAGTCTCACCTAAGGCAAAGAGTAACCTTTGTCAAGGAAGCTCCAGGCCTAGGATATAACTACCCATCATGACCCACTTTTCGTCAGGAATTTTTATGTTCAGGCCATCCTATGTGGTTACTTTTGGTCTCCGAGTTCGTAAGGCCAGCCATGCAGGCCTCCTTGAGCTTGTCAGGTTTAGTACATGGCCCTTTTTCATCCACACTATTTTAAAAGTAGAAAAATGCAGTTATAATTTTGTTTCAACTTCTACATCTTTTTCCATTTTCTTGTCTGCTTAGACTCACGGGAACCTGAGCAGCGAGGAGTTAAGAAGGGAGAACAAGTGGAGACAACTAGAAAAGAGAGAAGACAAGCCCCTTGAGTCTGTGAAGGGTGAGTATGGAGAGCAGCCGCGTGGCCACTGGGCTCGGTCATCAGGAAGAACTGTGGTTTCTTTCACTGTCTGCAGTTTGACTCGCATCCTTGGTCCCTACTTCTGCTTTCTCAGCTCTTTGCCGCCCAGGAGGAAAATGCCTATGTCATGAGAGCATTACAGAAGATTCTGGGTTAGGGTGAGAGAGAGAGAGAGGACAGAAAGTTTGCATAAACCAGAACACGAGGAAACAGAGTCCCTCCTATCTGGAAAGGGAAATGTCAGAGACAGGCACTGCAAGAGCAGAAAAACACAAGCCTGACTGACAGAAGTTGTTCCGCAAACAGCTCCCATCCCCTGTCCCGCTTTGTTTGTTCTCGTTCCGGCCCCCATCCAAGAAACACAGAGAAACCGCAACTAAAAAGTCAAGTACACAAATACCAACTGCCTGGTTTCGGAGCGGGGAAGGAAGTTTTAGAAAAGAGGAGAAAGGAAAAAACAAAAGTCGTATTGTGCAACAGGTGAAGTCTAACATTGCCCCACAGTGAGGATTCCATGCTTTCATTTGTCATTCCTGGGTGAAGCCTTTCTTCATGAGGGTATTCAGCTCACCAGCAACCTTCCCTGGCGATGCGGCCCCTGTGGAACTAAGTTCCTCCCTTTCAATTTGCTCAGGGGTGGGGAAGTGTAGGGGAAAGGATTCCATTGTGAGGGAGGAGACTCTGGCCCCAAACCTCTAATAATACAACCAAAGGCAAGTCATGGCTCTGCTCTAGACTTCATTTGACAAATGAGAGGATAGAATCTTCCAAACAGGAAGCCAAGACATCTGCTCCCCCAGAAGAACACAGGAGTCTCAAGAAGAAGCAGGCTTCCTCTTAGCCTGGCTTGTGGGTTTTGTACCCTTGGTGAAGCTTCTGTCCTCATTCTCAGCTGCTGAAGCAGATCCTCCTCTTGAGACGTCTCACCTCGTTATATTCCATCGCCTTGGAATGTGGTCATTCCATCCAGGGTTTCTTCTGCAGGAAAGTTTTGTATCACCTTCTAGAATGTTCCATCACCTTTTACACTGAGCTGGAGGGGGTCACTGTTGGTGACTCTTCAGTTGGTGATTGTGTTAGCTTCCTATTGCTGCTGTAACAAATTACTACAAACGCAGTGTCCTAAAACAGCACATAGTTATTCTCTTAAAGTTCTACAAGTCGGAAGTCCAAAATCTGTTTCACTGAGCTAAAATCAAGGTGTCAATAGGACTGCGTTCCCTCTGGGGGGTTTAGGGGAGAAACCATTTCCTTGCCTTTTCTAGCTTCTACAGCTGCTTTATTTCATTCCTTGGCTCCTGGCGCCTTCCTCCAACGTCAAAGCCAGTAGCATAGCATCTTCCTTCAGCTGACACATTGTCTTCTTGTCTTCTGTCACCAAGTTTTCCTCTGCCCACTCTTATAAGGACACTTATGACTACATTTATGGCCTAACCTGATAATCCAAGATAATCTCTCCATCTCAAAATTTTTAACTTGATCATATCTGCAAAGTCCTTTTTGCCATGGAAGGTAATATTCACAGGTTCTGGGAATCAGGATGTGGACATTTGGGGGGTCATTATTCAGCCTACCACAGTGATCTATACTGTCTCAGGTCTGGGGATCATCCATTCTCTCTCCTACCACTTCCCTCAGAATAGATTTGTGTATCTTTCACAGAAGACCACACTCTAACCTTCCAGGCCACCCCAACACCCTCTCCTTTCATTTCCTTTATGCCCTCAGACTATTTTAGGACAGTGCCATGCTATGGGACTTTCCGCCATGATGAAACTGTTCTATACCTTCACTCTCCAAGAGATGACCAGTGAGAACTTGAAATGTGACTAGTGCAACTGAAGAATTAAATTTAATTGAAATTTAAATAGCCACTTTGTGGCAAGCAGCTAACATATTGAACAGCTCAGCTCTAGGTAGATGAAAAGCAGAAGCCACGACCAGTGAGATTCCTTGCTGCTAGCCTCTTCTCATACTTTTTTGGACCAGCTCTGCCCCAACCTCCTTCTCTCAGTCCTTGTGGAATCTAGAGGAGGCTTCTACTGGGGCTCTGGGATGATGGGCTGAGGACAGGGCAAGGAAAGGAATTGTATCTGTTGGCCTCAGAGTGGAACAGGCTCCCAGTTCTGCTTTTGCACTGGACTAAGAAAATAATGATCAAGGTTGCCCCCTCTTTCCTCTATATTTACACAATGGGTTTTTCTTTGGGGGACCACAGAGTAGCAAGTAGCACAGAAAATAGGGCTAACTTGGGACTTGGCACTGACCATCCTACTCTATCACACACCTGCTCAGTGGCCTTTAGCGAGTCACTTCCCTGTCCCTGGCCCTTGGTTTTCATAATATGAGAGGGCTGGACCAGATAATCTGAGAGGTTCCTGCCAGCTTTAATAGACGATTTTATGTCCTGTGGATCAAGGCTTGATTGTGCATGCATTCTATCTCAGACCCATGTTCTCTCTGACCTTTGTAATAGGAAGTTCTGATTGAAAGGCTATTAAGGACACATGCCTTTAGGTTACTCCCCCAACACTCCAGAACCAAATCTGACATTCATTCTTCTGTGCACATGACAACACTTCACATTTCCTTTGGGCTTTAGAGAGCTGATCCATTAACTCATCTAATTCACATAATGACCCTGGGAAGATAGCCGCTATGCCCATTGGAAGTGAAAAAGCTAAGGCTCAGAGAGGAAAAGAGAGAATCTTCCAGATACCAGGCCCTGTGGTGGGTACTTTACACATCAACTTATAACAGCCCTTCAAAGTGGATAATATTACCTCCACCCTGCAGTACACTGGTAAAAAGTGATGGAGGCCCACTTTTCTGATTCTGAACTACTATAACAGCCCTTCAAAGTAGATAATATTACCTCCACCCTACAGTACACTGGTAATAAGTGATGGAGGCCCACTTTTCTGATTCTGAACTACCTTGTCTGCCCTCTATGTTGTGCTGCTGCTGCTATTTACAACTTCCCTAAAAGGTATTGAAATGATAACCTTAGCATCATGGCTATCCTTTGGGGTCATCTTTCATGGTGCTCTCCAAGCAGACCTACAGACCTTAACAAGGTCACATCACCTCTGTGCCTCTGTTTCCTCATCTGTAAAGCTGGGAGGTGAGAATCCCTACTTCATAAGGGTGTTAAAATCCTTGTTGAAAGTTTTAAGCGAGATTGTGTCTTTAGAGCATTTCACCCATATGAAGTACTCAGTAATTTCTCATTCTTACTGTGTTCGGAAACTGTAGTTTGTCCCTATTAATAACATCAGGCAATTCCCTTCACTCTAAATCAAATTAAAACACAAAGAAACTGTCTACATTTTTATTAAAGTTTTATTATGAAAACACATGGAATCAACTGCATTATCCACATATCCGCAATAGCAGAGAAACAGTAATGGTAGACCATCCCCATGGGGGACATGTGTCCTTTGGCAAAAACAAACAAACAAAAATAACACATAAATAATGAAAATAACACCAAATACAATAATACAGCACATAATAAAGATTAAATTAAGAGAAGGAACAGGGACTGAGAGGCGCTGTAAACGTGGAGAGGACGCATCTCACTGAGAAGAGTAAGGCTCAGGTGACCTTCCCTGGAGGCCTCCTGCCCCTGTGCTTGAAGTGGCTCAGTTCAGTTCCAGGTCATCCATGTACTCCTGAACCCAGGGTTCACTGGGGTTGGCACAGACTTGTCTGCCCTTTTTGGTTTGAAATCTGTGAAACAAGGAGTAGCTAGATTACAATCCCATGGGACCTTGCCTACATTAGATGTTGCCCTCTGCTTGACCATAGTTTGTGTTGGACAGCTCTAGTGGATGGGAAGACCCATCCTGGGGTGGTACTGGAACCAGACCCCTTGTACCTTCCACCCTGGATTTAGCTGTGGCCTCTAAGGATGCCCAGACTAGGAACCAACGAGTTTTACAATCAATACGACTATATCTCCCCATTCATTCCCTACTGCCCCTAGCAATAAATTTCCACATTTTTCTAAGCATGGTTTAAGAAAGTCAGCCCATATTTCTTGTCATCTTTTTTACTTTCCCTGGTATGCTGGCCTCGGGCAAACTTTCTCCCCAGAAACCCTCCATCTTCTCCCTTGGCTCCACATAGCCCCCTCCAGGACTCAACAGGTGACTTCATGACCTGTTTCTCACTGCTTTCTGTGAGGCCTTCAGCCCTGAGACCTGCCTCTCTACTGTTTGATCCTCCCCCTGCCCCCAGACAGGCCCCTTATCTAATCCTGCCCTCACGTTGGCCTCTCAGAGCAGCCCAGGAGTTGATACTTACACCACAGCTGGCTGGGAGCAAAGGCTGCTGGTCTCATAGTAATCTATCACGAAGTTGCGAGGGATCTTCCGCAGGGTGTAAGAGAAGCAGCAGGCTGTCGGAGGATCTGAACCCACTGGAAAGAAAGGCTGGGGTGAGATCAAAGCTATACGAGGAGCTGATCATTTGGCTTCTAGTTATGGATATTCAGTGAGCATCTCTGTGGAGCTACCAGATCCCCACATAGAGTCCCTTGTATCCAATCCCACCAACCGTGAGTCAGAGTCTTATTTGGAATTCAGTATCCTAAGAGAAGCTCATGGAGCTGGATCAGGTCTCAGAGTAAGGTCTGACTCCCTTCATTTTACAGATGGGGAAACCAAGGCACAGAGAGAGACGGGGGCTTGCTTAAACAAGTCTGCTCATTGCTATTTCTTAAGAAAACAGGATCTCGAATATTATTGAATGTCTGCTGGACGCTACATTTAACAGCAAGCTACTTCATCGTCCCAGTTCCCTTTTGTCTCATCCCCACTGGTAGACCAGCCCCAACTAGAAAAGTGGCTGTAGAAACGCAGCTGAAAGAACAAACTTACTTGGTGCTGAGAGTGCTGGAGAGCAGAGTGCAGCCACTAGCACGAGAGCGAGGACAGTCACGCAGAGTTTCATGGTCTTGGTGGAGGAGAGGCTTTCCTGGAGCTGAGGCTACAGAACCCAGAAGCTTCAGAACCTGACTGTGTTCTGTGCTGATACTGAGTCGGGATCCCCTCTTTATAAGCAGGACTCTGAGGACTGGGACAAAAGTGGGGGCACAGGAGAGCAAGTGGAATTTCCAGGGTAAAGATGACGTCATGGTGCCAATAAGGAAACTGAAGCTAGCAGAGAGTTAGGAGCTCTGCAGAGCTTCTCTCCTTCAGGGCGGTGTCATCACAGTGGAAAGAAGAAGGAGGTGGAGGGGAGAAGAAGTGGGCTGCACCCTAGAGGGAAGTGGTACACCGAAGGTAATGATCGAGACTGAGGAGAGAATTGTAAACCCAAGAGGAAGGATGAAACATTCACACCTGCCAGAAGGGGCTTGTAGATGACAACGATGCTGCTCTTGGTGGTTGGCACCTCCAGAAGCTGGAGGCTTCACATCAGTCTTTGCAGGGTTACCACAAGCCTGGTCCCAAGAAGTAAGGGAGAGCCAGGACTCCATGTCTCATTCCTGGCCCTCCTTCTACTGGGCCGAGTAACCTTAACACTCCCCCCTGTACCATAGAGATGTGGGATAGGAGGGGGCAGAGCAGCATCTTGGAGTACTTCAGGATCACTAAATAAAGTACAATGTCATTCTACCTCCCATCACACTGTCCATCACCACTTACCTGCACACACACAAACTGTACTTCTTTCCTCCATCCTTTCTGTCCTCACCCTTTTCTTTGTGTCAGACTTGTTTCAAATGTTCTGATCTTTACCAAGGCCCTTATCCGCAACTCTGACGTTCTCTGATCCCTCATATCACATATGCCGGTGTCTCTCTTGGTCTGTCCTGGTTGGTGGAGTTTTATCTTCATGTATCAAGGACCTCGTTTTAAG
>NW_006443570.1:15111743-15175062 GCF_000325575.1 Pteropus alecto
GGCTTTGTTATCCATGCTATTTATACTGAATCCAATTTATGTCATCTGCTTTTTGTCGGGGAAGGCAGAGAGGAAGGAAGCCCCATCCCTCCCATCAAAAAATTGTTAGTCTAGTGATGGTGTCGACAGTGACAAAAATAACTATCTCATGAGATGGAATAAAGTAAGTGTCACATTAGAAGTAGAAACAAAATGTCAGAGAGCCCAAAGAATGAAGAAAGCCATCCCTTGGCTGTAGATTGATAGTTCCAAGTCAAGGCTAGATCCCACTGTATGCTAAGAAAGAGCCTTTGACATGGAGATCTCCATCTAAATGAGTGGGGTGTAGTGATCTTCAAGTTGTGGAGAGATTTTGTAGATCCTTCCTCTAAGGCATTATGAGAATGATAATAGATAAGAATGGGTGATGAGTCTGCATAGAGCCACATAATGAGTTTGGCCATTGAATTTTGCTTCCTAGCCTTGATTTGATCTTTGGGTCATGGAGACAAAATGTTTTGTTCATGAATGTCCCAACAATAATATTGTGTTCACATTAGTAAAATTCCACACCAAGAGTACAAAGGGCTTGTGCCAATATATTTAGCTAAATCAGTGGTCTCCAAGATTTGTACATTGAGGCCATTTCTAAGTAATAGTCTAGAAAGAATAACAAATGCATCTTGAATACACAATAAAAAAGTGTTCATCTTCTCTAGAGAACCTCTCCTGACCTCTCTTCCAACTGACTTCTGCATCTCCCTCCATGTTCCTACAGCTCCTGAGCTACTTCCATCATATCACCTGTAACATATCTATTTGGCTGCTTCCCCCACTGGAAAGCGAACTCCTTGATGCAGAATCCATGTTATGCTTGTATCTGTGTACACAGGAGGTGTTAAACAAACACTCGTTTAACAAGCATCCAAATTGTAATGGGAAGAGGTGTGATAGGTAACATGGAGTCAGGACGTGAACTTCATTTAGATAAATGAAGTAAGAATTAACAGGTCATTCTGACACTCTATTCAAAATGTGATCCCTCAGTTCCGATAACGTGATAATTTCCCTGCCCTCGACCCACATACCCAATGGTTTTTATAAAAGTGATACTATTTTAGGACTCAACTCTTTCCAGTTAGGGGTGTGAGAAGTGACAGCAGGTGTCAACCATGGTTCCAGGGAGTACCAAATGCATTCTGTGGGTTACCCGCCCAATCACTATAAGGAAACTTCACTTCCCCTCACTCGTGGTAATATAGAAGTTTCCCGTTCTACACCCTTGACTGGCACTGTGCTCATAACTCCATTCTGGGCACTTTCATATCTGTTTCGTCATTTTGTCGTCCCAGCATCAGTAAACTGCAGGCAGGACTGGCAACCCCAGCAGTAATATGAACTCGCAAAGGCCTGGTACTTTTGATTTCTCCCTGCATGTCCATGTCCATGGTTTTATCTAATCCTAATCTGTTTTGCTGCAGAACAGGTTAGGAAGCAAACCTAGAGAAGTTAAAAGACTGGATCGTGGCTGCAAAGGATGAGTGTCAAGATACAAGGTCTTCCGAGTCTTGGTCCTGAGATGATCAAACTTCCTTTATAGCTGTGACCCTTTGAGAGAGCACATGTAGGGAATCTCTCTGAAGGTGCCAGACTCTCAGAAAAGATTACAAAGCTGCTGAGGAGCAGGTAGTAGAGGTGGTCAATCCTGACATTCTGTGTTCTCCTAGAGAGAGCTGAGATGCATGAGTGTTGGGGAGACAACTGGGTGTTGGGGCTGAGAGTGCACACCCCTAGGAGATGGAATGCTTAGACTAGAGAAGTCTTTGCAAGTGATTCCTTGAGACTGGAAATCCAAGGTGAGCTGAACACATGGTCATTCAGGCAAAGAACAAAAGACCTGTACTTTTTCAATATATAAAATAGATTAATTGAAATATTTTGGTCATTTTGCCACAATAATAAACCAAAAAGAGGCAAATCCTTTGGCTTTGCCAATATGGGAGCCAAGTCACTTGGGGGAAATGGGATTGTAGATTGAAGAAAGAAGTATACAGTTACGCAAAGTGCAGGGCTCAGGATGGTGGAAGACAGTGAACTGATTGGAGCAGTTCATTATATGAGTGGCCATACTCCACCCCTCAGCCAGCCACCTCACTCTTCTTAAAGTGGAAAGGGCCTTTATCACCCACCACAGTCTGCTCTTTGGAGTTCAAGAAAACCTTCAGTATTCTTTATGAAGCAACTTTCTTCCTTCAAACAATGCTTTTACACCTCTTTCTAGCTCTTTCCAGACTGAAATATCCAGAAAGAGAGAAAAGTAATTCAGCAAAACTTTATTGAGTACCCACTATATGACAGGTACTATGTCAGGCATTGGGGATGCATGCCTTGGAAAGTGGTGGTAAAGTGTTAAGAAAGGCTTCTAAAAACTAGTATAAAAAACTTTATACTAGTTTGCTTTGTTTTCAATAGAAAATATACATGGTCACCATACAAAATTTAGAAAATATAGGAAATCATAAATAAGAAAACAAAAATTACCCAGCATTCTTTAGTTTAGCATTTTACTATTGTTGCTTAATACTGTTAGTGTATCTTATTATTGTTACTTTATATTTACCCATGTCATTAAGAACTCAAAAATTTTTTCAAAATTGACATGCATGATATTTCATTGCATGGAAATACCAAGACATTATACCAAAATTTATATTTAACCCTTCTGTTACTTAGGTCAGTCCATTCAGGTTATTCTAACTTTTCTCTATTATAAATTGAGCTGCGACTTGAAGATGATCAGCCAAGCAAAGAGCATGGGGTGGGGTTATACAGGCAAAGAACAAAGGACCTGCATTTTTTAAATATATAAAATAGATTAATTGAAATATTTGGATAATAATGATAACAGTAACTAATACATAGCACTTACTGTGAGCCACTGATATTCAAATACTTTTATAAAAACTAATGTATTTCATTCCCATAGCAATCCTCTGAGGTAGATACTATTATTATCCCTTTTCACACATGAGGAAACCAAAGCACAGAGAGGTAAGTAACTATGGAAGAACACACAGCTAATACATGATAGATTTGGAAATGACACCAAGGAAGAAAATGTGCTTATTATAAATTTGTGTGAAAGCTTAACAGCCAAAGTTCTGTAATTATGATGTAAAATGTCTTTCCGTTTTACATTTCGCATGTGTTTGAACAGTGGAATCCATGGATTTCTCTCTTTTCCTTAGAAAATGAAGGGAATTAAATAGTGATTTTTCTTATTTGTTCTACATATTAATCTCAGCAGCTGCCATAGGACGTACTCGTGCTTAAAGCATTTCACTCTTCCTTGTGATTTACAAGAAGGGGAAATTGTGCCTTGTCAAGTTGACAACTCATTCATGAAAAGCAGAAAAGAGATCTGCACTTTTAAGGAATTACATGTAGTTCAGAGGGCTGAGTCTTGGTTTCCAGGAAGTCTGAAGGTAGCAAGAGATGTGGCCAGCGAGGAAGACAGGGCTCAGGTTACAGAGAAGCTTCCATTTCATGCTGGAAACAATGCAAAATACTTGAAGGATTTTCAACAGAAAGCGACAGAGACTGATCAGCAAAATCACTTTGCATGCTGTGCGATGACGGGACAGATTGAAGAGAGGCAAACTGGAAGAAAAAAACAGTGGTAGAACATTGTTACAGCTGTCATGGTAAGAAGTGATATGGTCCTGACCTAAGACAATGGCAGTGGGAATGGTAAGAAGCAGATAGACAATTTCAAAATACAATAGATTGAATACAATAGTCCCTCACGCTTATCTGTGGGGGATATGTTCCAAGACCCCCAGTGTACAATTTCAAAATACAATAGATTGAATACAATAGTGGGGGATATGTTCCAAGACCCCCAGTGGATGCCTAAAACCTCAAATCTGAACCTTATCTATACTACATACATACCTTTTCACTTAAAGGAGGCACTTTCCAGCTTCTCTTTGGCATATACAAATAGCCAGCATCACTACTCTTGAGTTTTGGTGACAACATTAAGTAAAATAAGTGTTAACTTGAACACAAGCACTGTGATACCAACAGTGATCTGAGAACTGAGATGGCTACTAAGTGACAAACTGGCAGGTAGCACATATAGCGTGGAGACCAAGAGATGATTTATGTCCCCAGTGGGATGGAGCAGGACAGTGTACAATTTAAAACTTATGAATTATTTATATCTGAATTTTCCACTTAATATTTTGACCATGCTTGACTGCAGTAACAAACCCAGGAAAGCAAAACCGCAGACAAGGAAGGACCACTGTAGATGTAGGAGGTGAAGGGGAAGGACAGGCCAAGGTGACTCTCAAGTTTTTTGCTTGGAAGCTGGATGGAAGGGGACACTTTTCGCTGAACAGAGAGTACAGAAGGATGAGTAGAGGAGCAGGGGGAAGGATCTAATCCAATACTAAGATGTATACCTTGATCTACTGCATACACACACACACAACACACAATGGCCAGACAGGAATGACGAGAACTCAAGATAGACAAGCAGAGAGAAGGGGCTTCATGGAGACCTTGTCTCTCTAGGATGCCAGAAAGGGGTCCCTAGGATACTGTTTCCACCCCCATGAAAGAGGAGGCTGAGCTTGCTGCAATCTGACTCAAGGCCACATCTGACAAAAGGAGGCCAAAACTGGGCCGAACCCACCCATGGGAACCACTGTTATCACAGGGAGGGAATTGAGATTGACACCTGGGGAAGTGGAATTGCAGGGCCAGAAACTGGAAGAAAACCGATCCAGGAGGTCCGGGGCTTGGGAAGCAAAGAAGAGGTAAGCAGAGCAGGACAAAGGCTGTGATATTACAGAACATGAACTGTTCAGCCAGAATTCTCTGTGCTCGTGGCTGGGACACTCTGCTGGACAGAGGTAGGGCCTCAAAGATGCTGGAATGAGCCAGAAAACTAGGACACAAATCAAGCCCCTCCATGCTGATGGATCCACCATGTTGACTTCCTGTCACCACCTCCTAAGAGATCTTGGGTAGCTCCCAAAGATCAAGACCTTGACACCATGGCCTTTCTGATCCTTTATATAATATTAATATTTCAACTCCATAGTGGGACTTTGAGCATAGCACATACTGTATGTCAAAACAGTGAATATTCAGTGATTCACTGAATATTTATTAAGCTCTATTGTGTCAGGCATTGTGTTTATTGCTGGAGATAATGCAGACAGTGAAATATAAAACTGACCAACTCTATTTGTGTGATCCTGGAGAAATCATTTTACCTGGGAACATCAATTTGCCTCCTAGAAAATTTCTAAGACCCCTCAAAACCAATTCAACCATCCTAAGGCTCCCAAACATTATTCATTCAATGTGTGCATAATAAGCACACACTTTGCATACAAGTATGTTCTTTTCCAATAAAATAAAACACATATGATAAAAGGCTATTTTTTGGTTTTAGGATTGGTATGGAAAATCTTACAAATATATAATCACTATGATAGAATTTTATATTCAATGAATCGCCTTTTTTAAAAAGAATAAAATTATAAAAACTAGAGACTATGTTATAAAACTCATTATGTCATAATCATCATGTGCTAGGATTTGGTTTAAATCCATCAGCAAGACATGATATGAATTTGGTTTAAAGTCCACAGGACATGGTCTAAATTTTTTGAAGAGAAAATTAGAGAAATAGCTCATTGTAACACCATGCGGTAAGCGCTGTCACCATAGAGGTAGATAATAAGATGCACTATCAGAAAGTTACTGATTCAGCAGTTTCCATTTCCTTCTTCTTGCCCTCTCCAACTTACAGAAGACAGCTTTCAGAAACTGAATCATAAAGGGGGTTCCCCCCAAGAAGTAAAGGAGGGAATGCAACTTAGGGTATCAACTGATAGCTGAGGCAGAGGAGGTGGGGTGAGGAGGAGGCACCATTTGTGATCTAGAGTTTCCAGTAAAACAAGTGATAGACTCCTTTTTAGGAACTGACAGTAACAAAGGAACACACCTACTTGCTAAAGCCTCAGCGAAATCTGCTGGTGCCCCCTGATCTTGTCTTTGCTTTGCCTCCCTCACAACCATCATTAGCAATCATAGGGATGGGATAAAACACTGCTCATATGTTTTAAGAGAAGTAACTCTATAGACACAGGGAGGTCAGAATTCTTAAGGTGTAGTCTCACTTTGCTTATGTCTTGTTTCCTCCATTGTTCTAACTTCTGCTAGGGAAATTCAAAATTCTCCTGGTTTGGCCCCAATTTAGTTTCATCATCCATATTTGCTCCATCCATCTGCAGCTACACTGAACTGTTCACTCCTGCTGAGATAGCAGTTTCACACCTATGACTCTGCACCAGCTGGACCTCTACTACCACCCCATCTGTGTATGTGCCAATCCCATGTAGCTTTCAAGACCCAATCAAAGTTCCGTCCCTTCCATGAAGCCTTCCTCAACCTGCCCGAGAGAGATCATTGCTCCCTCCTCCTGGTGTTCTGAGCTTTCATTTATTTTTCTCCTAGAAATCTTTGCACTTTCTGCTAAGTGCTGTGGTTACCCATTTATATACTTTACCTGCCCCTACTAGACGAGGAACATCTAGAAGACAGACCATCAAAAAGAACTAAATCTACTTTTCAATATAAAATGTGATCTATGCTTATTGATTATGTAACAATAAAATAATAAAGAATGGAAAAGGATAAAATACAGATCTCATTGAGAAAGTAAACCCTTTCACACCACTGAAATTATGAATGAAAAGAAGAAGAAAAGAAAACTGCTTTGAATGTGGCATTATTTATGTAATCATATGAGTTCCTTAAAATAGGTCAGAGAAATGGAAATCAAGTCTCCATTCTAGCAAAGACCATTGGACAAAAACTTCAGTATATTTCTCAAAAATTTCTTTCAAATTAAAATTAAATAATTAACAACCTACTTCCAACCAATGTTGTAAATGTTTCAAAACAAAATGTGTTTGTGTATCTGTGGGCTGACAAGGAAGGTGATACATTCTCACTTTTTTTAAAAAAAGTGAGAATACTCCAGAAAAAAGAGGAAAACAAGAAAATTAAGCACTCATAGATCTATCACACATATATAAGTACTGTTGATGCTTTCGGGCATTCATTTCCAATGCTTTTTATTTTTTCCATGCCCAGCATTTATATATATATATAAAATACATATATGGTCATAATATTTGTCATATATGTGTGTACATATATATTTGTACAATTCTTCATCTTGTACAATTTGTACAATTTTTCATCTCACTTTTTTACAACTGATCTTATGATTATATTTATGCTACTTCACTTCAGTTTAAGGGTTTGATAATAAAAAGTCCATTTATCATTCCCTGATAAAGGAAATTTATCATTCCCTGATAAAGGAAATTTTAGGTGTCCTTATTTTAGAGGTACAAATGATGTGGGGTCAGATGTCTTTATGTTTGAAGATGCTTCCATATTTGGGTTTGTTTCTTCAGAACTCTTCCCTAAAAATGTGTTCTTAGGTTCATGAGCATAAATATTTTTAGGCTCCTGAAACATGAACACCTACATCTAATGGATCTTTATGATTCTCAACTGGTGTTTAACCCAGTGACCTTAGTCATTCAGTGACTGTTTGATGAATGAACAAATGACAGAAACATGACCTCATGCTTCCTAGTCCTCTCGCGGGGATTCCTCTCTTGCACGCAAGGGAGGCTAATCCACTCTCTGTGGCATCATCACATCTACCCTCTCCATGTGGTTAGAGCAGCTGAGGAGGCACAGGAGTTTCAGCTCTGTGGAAAAGATGGAGCTGGACAGTTCACGTATAGATCAGTTACTATGGAAAGGGACCAGCTAAGAATAGCCCCAGGTCAACACACACTCTTCTCTCTCCTGCTCTCAGAGGAAACCATTTCCTCACAAGAAACCAGAACAAGTCACGAGTTGTGGGCTGAAACTTATAGCTCAGAAAAGCTATTCTTGGATATCCTGAGCCCCTGTGGTTGCCCGGGACCTTGAGTTGTGCAACATCCAGCATGACAGTACCACCATGCTTAAAAATTTCCCTCCTCACCCCCAGATTCCATTTCCTCATCCGCGAAGTCCGCCTATAAAGATCAGGGGAGATGGCTTCGCACTCCAGAAGGACGCAGCCAGCAGCAAGAGCTCACTCTCATCTCTGCTCTCTTGACGCTCAAGCCCACACTCCACCCGCTCAGCATCATGAAGGTCTCCGGGGCTGCCCTCGCCGTTCTTCTCTGCACCATGGCCCTCTGCAGCCAGGTCTTCTCTGCGCCATGTGAGTCTGTGTTGTTGCTGTGGGTATCACCCCTCTCTGGCCATGGTCAGACCACATCCATCTTTTCTTGTGGTCTTAAGAGCCCCTAAGAGAAAATAGAGAATTTCCTAAAGCATTACAAAAGATCTTTGCTTTTTTCTGCAAGACTTTTATTTTCATCTCATAAAAGAGTATTAGCTAGGCTAGTCCCCATATCTGAGAGCCAAAGTTGGGTAGGGGAGTAACAATTCCATTTACAAATGGTAAAATAGGGACCTAAGCAAATGAGTTTGTAAGAGGCAGAATCCAAGTCTGCTTGCCTTCCAGTGGTGTCATTCTTCCACTTACTCAACCCAGGTCCCTCCAAGAACTCTGTCCGTGGGATATCTTAGGAGAGATGTCCAAGGTTTCCCTTTTGTTGGGGTATGGCTTCTTGAACCAGATAAAATTTCCTGAAGGGAGATGAGAACAGTCTGCTTGGATGTCTGCATTACAAAGGCAAAGACCGCCCACAATGAAGTCAAAGAGAAAGAAGGATACAGACAGTAACAAGGACAGAGACAGGGATATTTCTAGGCAAAAACACCTAAGGCCCTCTAGTGACCTTGTCTCCCAGCCCACGCTGTGAGCAAGGCTGTCTTCCTCCCTGTCTTCCTCACCCTCTCGGGGACTAGATCTCAGATCTCGCCTTTCATTCTGAACTATGACTCAGGCTCATTCTGTCCCTTCCTCTACAGATGGCGCGGACACACCGACTTCCTGCTGCTTCTCCTATATCTCCCGGCAGTTTCCACGCAAATTTATAGCCGACTATTTTGAGACCAGCAGCCAGTGCTCCAAGCCCGGTGTCATGTAAGTGCCAGTCTTCCTGCCCACCTCTGGAGAGGCAGAAAGTGTGTGGAGTGGGGGCAGTGCCCAAGGGCACAGACAGACCAGAGGCACCATTCTGAAAGGCCCTGTCCTCTAGGATGTCTTATCAAGTATGTAGGACCCAGGTCTCTGAGGTGTGACCTGACCTGGCCAGGAGCTTTCAGAGTCAGGGAGGGCTGGCCCAGCCTAGAGGGAAGTGAGAGGAAGGAGTCAGCAGCAGGATCCTCTGAGGGAGCCCCTGAGTCAGTGAGAGCAGCTGCCTAGACTGAGATAGGCAGAGGATCTCCGAGAAAGTGGGCAGGGCCCTGGACTGCCCAGGATAAAAGAGTGGGGTGGAGGGGTCAGGGTGGTCCCAGTTCTCCCTGCTGGATTCCTCAATGTGTAATCCTTCCACTTTCTCCATAGCTTCCAAACCAGAAGAGGCCGGCAGGTTTGTGCTGACCCCAGTGAGGCCTGGGTCCAGGAATACGTCAGTGATCTTGAGCTGAACGCCTGAGTGGCCTGGAAGGAACCTGGTGACCTTGGCGGGCCGATGGGGAGCAGGGGCCTGAGCCTTGGAAACACCCTTGTAACCTCCACAGCTACCTCTCCTATGGGCAGGCTGTCGCCAACCCATACTCTGGGACTCTTCCTAACTTAAATGTATATTTATTTATACTATTTAATTTTCGTAATTTATTTAGAATGTCACTCTGTGTTTGGAACTCTTTGCTCCAAGAGATCTCAGGATACCTCCTTCAGCACCCTTCCCCTCCTCTTTCATTTGCACTGTGATTGGTGACAATTAAGGAACTGTCATCAGTTTGTTCTAGACAGAGGTGGCACCAAAGCCACCAGACTGACAAATATGTATTAAATCTTTCTGTTCAGTGCTGCGCTCAGCCCAGAGAAATAATAAAGATGCTCTTTTAAAAAGTAAACTGGCATTGGTTTCATTTTGGTTTCATTTATCTGGCAAATCAGGATCATTGGTTGAAAGGAATATAACAGGCAAAGAATAGGAAGATGTGAAATGGAGAGAAATTAGGAGAGATGGAAGGGGGGCTACCACAGAGATACTCTGCTTTACACTGGAGCCCCATTGCCAGAACATTGAAATTATGAATATCTTAAAAATCAAATCATAATGTACACACTCTAGGAAAATTCACTACTAGAATGGATAACGTTAAGAACAATATCCGTAGTATATATTTATGATTAATCGAGCTTTCTTAATAAGAATTACTAACATATTTGAGACTTACTCTAGGCGGAGTACTTTTTTAGGCAGTGTCCACTTGATCCTCACAATGAGACAGTATAGCTTAAGTACTATTAATATCCTCATCTGACAGAAGTGTAGACTGGGGCTGGCACTCAGAGAAGTTAAGCAGCTTAGCCAAGATCAGCAAGTAAATGATACAATTAAGTTGCAAAACTGGATTTTGATATAACTATACGTTATGCTTGACCGCTGGTCAAGTTATTTCTCAAAAGGCAATGTACCTGTACTCAAATCGCAAGCAATGATTGTTTAAGCCACTCACATCAGAATTTTTAGGTGTGAACCTGAGAATTGATATTTGTACCAAGCCTATCAGGTTTTCAACATGCATGTTAACAGCTGAGAGAACCACTGAAATAGTCAACAGGATTTACCATTCTTTCCAAATGCAGCACATATCTGCATTTGGTAATAGGTATATTGCACATTATTTTCCTTAAACCCATGCTCCACAAAATAAATGACTAATGTGAAAGGGAAAGACAACCAGCCTACATGCGGAGGAGGATTCTACATAATAAGTTTCCTGAGAAAGCTGAGTTATTTAACAGATGGATTGCCTGAGTTAGAGTTATAAGAAATGTACACTAAGCCAGGGTCCTTTTTGCCAAAGAAGGAGAAATTCAAAAGACATGTGAAAACCAAAACATGTATAAAATTTTATGAGTCACGATTTTGTTTCATTTTGTTTAAGATAATCTAATTTCATGCTAAGTGAAGTAAGTCAGACAGAAAAAGATGAGAACCACATGATTTCACATATATGTGGGTTATAAAACAGAAAGCAACAAATGAACAAGACAAACAAATAAAAACTCATAGACACAGACAACAGTTTAGTGGTTACCAGAGGGAAAGGGCTGAGAGGTGGGAGATAGATGAGGGTAAAGGGGGTCAAGTAAATGGTGACGGAAGGAGATTTGACTTTGGGTAGTGAACACACAATGCACATACAGATAATGTATTATTACATTGTACACTTGGAACCTATGTAATTATGATATTTAACCAATGTCATCCCAATAAATTTAATTAAAAAATAAAAAATAAAATAATTTTTATACCCAAAATTAGTTTAGAATTTTAGTGATTGAACTCTTTCCAGTACAATTAAACACTCCTATTAAGCAAACATTAAAATGCACTTTTATTATTTGACCTAGATATCATTCGACCTGATTTCCATTTCTAGGAATCTATTTTGCACTGACACTACCAAAGGACAGAAATATATAGGCACAAGGATATTCTTCGCAGCGTGATTTTAAACAGCAAAATGGAAACGACCATCAGTAAAGGATTAAATTGGTAGAGGATTGAGATGCCCACCAATGGAATATTTTGCAGTCAATAAAAAGAATACATGTCTATAATATTTATAGAAAGTGTCCATAATATTATGTGCAAAAGGTATATCTGTTTACATCTACTATATGCATATATACTCTTACATGTATGCTATAGAACTGTATGTATAAAATGATATTATTTTTGTTTTTATTTTTTAAAGTCATATTAATATAGATATTTGCAAATATTTGGAAAGGTAAATAGCTAACTGCGGTTTCTTAGAGGAAATGAGATTAATATATTACTTTTTTAGGAATGGATACTTTTCATTTTTATTTTGTTCAGTTCCTTTTTAGTCAATTTATTTCTTAGTGAGTAGGTATTGCTTAACTCTCTGGTCTTATCTTACCCTACCCTTTGATGGATGATATTCTACCCAGCAGAACGATTTTCTATTAGGATTCTAAGTTGACACAGAGAAGATAGAGCTCAGCTGGGCCAGTCATAACAGTCTTGATGCCATAATGGCTTTTATATAATGAAGGCAGTGCAATAAACTAGTCTTTTTGCCCAAGGCTTTCACATCACACACACACACACACACACACACACACACACACACACACACACACGCATCTTCCACGCAACATATAATCATCCCCTTCCATTATGAGGGGCTATTCCCCTAACACCATTACCACCCACACCTGTGGTAAGTGTGAAGGCATTGTCAGGAGAACGGGAGGAACAGTCTTTGTCTCCAAAAACGCAGGGAAAGTGTTGCCATTTCTCCTCTGTTGGCTTCCAGCATCTTGGGACAAACAAATCTGCTCATTTACATTGACCTTTTTCTCGAGGCCCAGCAACCCAAAGCCAAATGAGAAGCTTAATCAGCTCAACATTCCCTAAATACAAGTATTGTGAACAGAGTAATAGAACGAAGACCTCTGTGAGGGAAGGGGGAATGAGGATTGCACTGTTAACCAGTTTATAGGGCCTTGCAAGGTCTGAGACATGCATGAGATTCTGGGTCAGCTTCTCTGGTTAACCTTCCTGGGGAACGTCCTCCGTGGACACATATGTGTGCTGGGGAAGAGCCCTTTTCTGGGAGCTGCCTACTTCCTGTCCGTATAAATTAGAAGCCTGAGATTCGCCTTAGGTGTTGAGCAATCAACGGTCATTTGGGGCTAGTCTTATGGTTTCTTTGGCAATGAGAAGCCTTTTAATAATAGTAGGTTTCTGATCTCTTTGCTTCTAGTCAATTCCATGAGCTAGAGAACCAAATGCAGAGTGCTTGTCCAATCCTTTATCTTACATTTTAACTGGGGTTGGGAATGTGTGGTATTGAGTCTCAATACTACACTCACACTTATACCCCTACCTCCCAGCCCTCTGCTGAGAGACTTCTGCGTCCATCTTGGCCCCTGCAGAGGTGGGGCAACATGGGGAAATGATAAATATTTGAGGCCCAACACAAAGCCGCATCCTCCCAACACCTTCACAAGGAGCTGATTGTCCATTTTAAGTAAGGATGACAAATATTTCACAAGAGAGGGTGGGGAGCAGGATTTAGGGCCACAGCTGGACCCCAGATTTCTCTCCTATTAAGTCTCTCACCTTCCTGCTGTCACTAACTTTAGCCTGGAGTAGAAATTTCCGCATTTACAGCCCTTCTAGATTCATGATTATTGGAAACAGTCAACACGTTAGAAAGGCCTTTCTTAGCAAAGCCAATTTTTTTCCTTTTCCAGTTTTGGAAGAGCCCATTTCAAAGCAGTCTAAACTCATTTAAGGGATCTTACTCATAGATGCAAGAAGTAGCTATTATATTCCAATATCAGAATCTTACCTATCAAATTCCTCAATGTTGCAGCCTTAGTATCTGGCACAGGGTCTTAGCACTGACATTCGACAGACCACAGTTCAACCAACAGTGCGGCAATGCCATGCAAGAGCAGTTCTCAAAAGGTGGTGCCCAGATGACAGTACAGCAACACCTGGGAGCTCATTAGAAATGCAAATTATGAGCCCTCCTCTTCACTTTTAGAAGGTGGGGCACAGTAATTTGTATTTTAACAAATCTCCAGGTAATTCTTATGCACAACAAAGTTTAAAAACAACTTCCATTTAACAAAGCCCTCACCAAACTGCCTCCTACTTTTTCAGTTCTGCCAATCCCATACTTCAGTCAGGGGCTGTTACTTTTAAGAGACCCTGTACCTCTGCACAGATACAGGACTCAGTATTCCTCGGGCTGCTGGTAGTTTCAAAGATTAAAAAAAAGCAAGCAAACAAATCTAACTCAAAGAAGCTTGAATAAACGAAACTTGTGGATACAAGACCAAAGGGCATGGGGGTGGCTCTGGCTCTGGGCAAGGCCCTGTGACATCACACAGGCCCTATTTTCTTCTCTTTCTGATGCCCTTTCCATGTGAGAGTCCCAGGATGGCTGCTGGTACCTTACAGTGTTACATGATTCCTTGTTCATTTTCTTCAAGGTAGAGAGAGGCTGTGTCCCCATTGAAAAAAATAGATTTGACCGACTTAGGTCAGAAACCCAATACCTAATCGATTGCTGTGGCTATGGGGATGGGTTTCATCGATCTGCTTAAGCAAATAAAGCCAAATTCTTAGATTGTAGTTTGGATGAATTTCACATAAATGTATAGCGTAAGAATTACAGGGAAGAGTGGCTTCCCAGAGGAACTATGGGGTTATGGCATTAGGAAGGATGTAGAATAGATGCTGGTCAGGAAAAACATGTTTTCATTATAACATGTTTGTCTTTTTCCTGTGGATTTTTTTTTTTCTTGATATATAAAGAATACTAACACTTTGTATGTGATGGACATTTCTTCTCCTTTGCTGTCTAGGTTAGAAACTGTTAGTCTTCCACCACCCTGAATTATTCTGTTTTTAAATGCTGACTTGTGTATTTCCTGTTGCCTTATAAATGACTATTGCCCAAATCTGAGGCTAAACAGACATTCAGCAATTTGTGGTGCCAAAGTAACTTCCAAAAAATGAAGCTACATGATTGCTCCAGGACATACTAAGTAGGGTAGAAATGGGCCTGCACCAAGCACCACCCACCCTGCTTCATATAAGCAGAAGACCAGGGACAGAGAAAATGAAAGAACTCTCAGAGTAATGAGTCGTCATTACTGAAATTGCCCATGCTGAGGAAGAGAGGGAAGTCCTTTACTATTAGATGGCCAAAGGGTAAGATGACAGGGGACACCTCATATTTGCTGCTTCCATTCTCCTTCTTTCCTGGGAAGAGCATCCACAAAAAATATTATGTGGAATTGGCCACTTCCCCAGATACTGGGTGGGTCCTAATTAAAATGAGATGATTTGCATCTTGGGTTTTTTAAAACTTATCATTGTAACATAAGCATTTCTCATGTCATCACATTGTAAAGGCTCCCTAATAGCCAACCAAGTGAAGATGCCATAATTTTCTTTGCCATTTCCATATCATAGATGATTTAAATTGGGTCCAATTTTAAATTGCTATCAATATGCCGAGGAACAAAAATTCTTATGCATAAGTCTTTTTTCCATATTGGAAGTTACTTACATTAGAAATAAATTTCTAACCATGGATTATCTTGGCCAAAGGGTAAGATCACCTTAAAGTTCCTTACGTACATTAGCATCCGTATCTAACACGTCTTTATGCCCTTTGCTTTGTGCATATTGGGGACCTTGATGAATCTCCCTGGAAGGGGCAGGTGTTTGAAAGGCTGCCTGTGTTCTCATGACTCCTGAAGCCCAGGCATCGCTAATACAGCTCCGTCCATCTGAGTGTAGTTTAAGCTGGGTTGTACTGCTCAGGACTCATGGCATATGTAACAACTATGCAGTTAGAACGGCTGTGGAATAACAGAGGTGTTTCTGTTCTGCTGGGGGAAACTATGATTAGAGAGCTCTAGTGAGAAGAAACCAGCTAAGTGTTGTCCCAGGTGATGTGAACCTCTCAACTTCTCTCACTGTGTAAACCACTTCCCCATCAACAGCCCCAATCAAGTGAGCACTTGGAACTATTCTTGCAAATCCCCTGAGCCCTGTGGTTACCCAAGACCCCATATACAAGTCAACAAGTCATCACTTAAACACTTCCTTTCTTATCACCCCCAGTTTCCATCTTCCCATGGTCCAGGGCTTACCTAAGAGTAGGGGACACAGCTTGGGCCCCAGAAGAAGGCTGGCATCAGTGAGTCTTGGGCTCTTGCTGTCCTCCTCACCATGGCCCTCTGATCTTAGGCCTCTTCTCATGAGGGTCTTTCTGCTGCCATTTGCTGTTGTCTCCCCACTTTCTGGCTCAGGTCAGACCATCATCACCAAAGTCTGGGGGCACTCAGGTGAAACTGAGAACTTCTCAAGGGGTTTTCAGAATTCTCCGGGTTATCTCTTCAGGGAACTTTTCTTCCCAAAGGAGTTATAGCTTTCTATTCTATATACCTGGAAGGCAGAGTGGGGGCTTGTCCTATTCTGGGAATGGAAAAATGAGTAGGTTTTCCATAAGAGGCAGAATCCAACTTCACTTGCTTCCCAGTGATCAGCTGAGTAATAAACTCACCTCAGTACAACATTATAGGTGACTTACAGAGACAGTCTCTTGCTGGAAAAAATATCTTCTAGACTGGATTAAGTTTCCCGAATAGAAATGGAACAAGAGGCAGACTGTTCCATTAGCTACATTCCCACAGAGAGACAGAGACCAAAACTAAGAGAAAAATAGGAGATAGAGAATGTAGTTTAAGATGATGACATAAAGAGACCCTGAATTTACCTCCTCCCGCAGACACACTGTATCTATAGCTACATGGGGAACAATTTTCTCTGAAAAAGACCTGAAAACTAGCTGAGCAGTGAGCTACTTCACATGGGCAAATGAGAAAAGAGCCACATCAAGGAGAGTGGAAGAGGCTGAGATGCAGCTGTGCAACCAGGAGGGAGCTCACAAACCCAGAGCTTCTCCCCGAGGAGTGAAGCGTTTAATGTTCCAAATCAGGTGACCAACTTTTAAGCTCTGCAGCTGAGAGACAAGCTCCTCAAACATCTGGCCTTGAAAAACAACAGGCCCAGTCTAAGACACCCAAAAGCCTGTAGGGAACTGAGAAATGGCACAGACTCTCCCCAGGGCCCAGTGCAGAAGCAGCCTTCTGAAAGCGCCCAGATTTTATGTCAGAGACATTCATTTTTTGAAAAATTTTTATCATTTTTTAAAAAATTTTATTATTAGTTTCAAGTATACAGTACATTGGTTAGACATTTATATGGTTTATAAAACGATCCCCTTGATTGCTCGGTCTCTCTTCTGGCTCTACACGTAGCCATTACATTAATGCTGACTGCATTTCCTATGCTGTTCATCTGTTAACATTAGAGCATTGGCCTTGCTAAAGCTGGCTGGCGCCTTTTTTTCTTTCAGTTTTATTATTATTTTTTAACTCTAGACTTTTTTTTCCTCAGCATGTACCATCTTTACCCTCCAACTAGTGGGCACCATTTTGCATTCTCCCTCCGCTTTGCTAAAGCCAGCAGGTGCCACTGTTTTTCTCCCCGCCCCCAAGAGTATGCTATCTTTATGCTCTCCCTCTGCCACGCTCCACAGCACCAGTATCTCCCAGAAGGGCACTCTTACACATGTGTGGTACCCGGGTTTTTGTGACTGCCACTCAGGGGCTGCCCCATCAACATCTTATCTGGCTCTATTGGCAGGAGCGAGGCAGGGGCACTTGAGTTCCTGGGTCCCATGGGACTGTAACGATCAGAAAGACTATAACAATGGGGAGAATAGGCTACCACTTGCAGGGCACTGCACAAACAACAGACTGAAATACACCCCAGTCTCTCTGTAAAAGCCCATTTGCTGGCTGTGGTGCTTTGGCCTGAGGGGCAGAATTCGGGTTAGGCACACATCTAGAGGCTACAGGTGCTCCCAGGGAATGGAGGCCAGGGGACACCACCTTTGCATTCTCCCTCTGCCTCACTACATCTCGCTGATATCTCTCAGAAAGGAGCTTATACACTCATCCGGAGCCCCAATTTTTGTGACTATCACCCAAGGGATACCTCCAGATCACCTGGTCTGGTGGCCAGCAGGGCTTATACTTGCAGTCCCACTGGGCTGTATATATTTGCATCCTTTAAAAGCTTCTGCCTGAGGATCTGGCTTCCAATCAGCCTGAATTCAGGTGCTGGGATACCCCTTTTTGGGACATCGACAGGTGTTGGCACACTCTGAACAACCAGGAAAAATAAATCAGGCTACTTGGATAATCACAAAGATTCAAAAGACAACCAAGAGCTAGGGTGAGGTTGAATGACAAGGTTTACCTCCAATCTAAGGCCACTCCTTCAAGACTGGGAGAAATGGCTGTTTTATTTAATGTACAGAAACCGACACAGAGAGTCAAGCAAAATGAGGAAACAAAGGAATATGTCACAAACAAACAAAACAAAGATAAAACCTTAGTAAAAAAAAAAAAAATAAGAGATAGAAAAAAATTGATGAGATGAGAAATTCCCAACCTCCTTCCAGTTCTCCTCATTCCTACTGAATGATGATGCTATTTACATCTTCTTTCCTCTGACTTGATCATTGGACAGAAGGAGCTGGCTCACCTGTTTCAATGAAAAATGGCCCTGGCTCAGGCTACCCCTTTCCTCAGAGTGGGCACAGGCCCTGGAGCATCTGCTGCTTTTTCCAAGTTTCCTTGGCAGATCTCTGGCAAAATAACAGATGGCTCTTATGAGACCAGCAGCCAGAGCTACATAAGAACTAGTCCCCCTGCCCATCTCTGGGAAAAGGCAGGACATGTAGGGATGGAGCCAGGACTTGGAGTAGGGAGCAGCCTGCAAAGGCATCAGCAGGTGGATGAGGGCCATCCTAGGAAACCCCGAGCTTTGAGGTCCAATCTGGTGGCAGGACACAGGGAGAGGCCATGCAGGTATTCTCTACCCTGGTCTGGGCCTGGGAGCCAGGGAGGAACTGCCCTAGGCAGGGGGAGTTGAGGAGAAGGTGATAGTAGACAAAGGCTGCCTGAGAAGACCACCTAAGTCATTGCGAGAAGGTCTAGGGATCTGAGGTTGGGGAATGGTCCTGAGAAAACTGGCAGACCCTGTGCTTCCCCAGGCAGAGAAGGTTGGAAGGGAGTGACATGTGACCAGGGATTCTCTTACTGATTCCTCAATTTTTATAACACTATTCCTCTTCAGAGCTTTCATACCGAAGAGGCCAGCAAGTCTGTGCCAACCCTGCTAGGTCCTCATGTAAAGTACATTATTTACCTTAGAACTGAAACCCTGAGCAACCTGGAAGCAACAAGAAACCACTTACACCTGTGGGTAAATTAGGGCTTAGGGACCTGAGCCCAAGGAACGAATGTTCCTTCAACTCCTGAAGTTACTTCTACTATGAGCTGGTTGTCAAGCAACCACGTTCTAGGATTCTTAATATAAATTTTAATTTATTTAGACTATTTAACTTTTGTAATGTGTTTCCATATGTTTTTGGCTGCTTGGTTTTGACACACTCTTCACCACCCCCCACACCCCTCCAATCACACAATGGTTGACACATTTTCAGTATGTAGGTGAGTGGTTATGTTTAGCATTTTCTAAGGGAAATTGTTTCAAAACTGTCAACTACAAATATTTATAGAATGTTATTTACCATTTCTGTGTTAAGCTATGTGACATAATGGAATTTTAAAAAATAAACCAATCTTATTTTTTTTTTATTTTATCAAAATATGCGATTCTATAAAATCATCAATATTGATTCTATTGGTTTTGTTTTGTGAAAAAGTCGGGATTTCTGGTTGAAGAAAAAATGATGGGGGACAAAGAGTAGGACAATCTGAAGAGGGGAAGTCAGCAGAAAGGAAGCGACAATAATACCTGTGTCTACATATTCCTTAAAGTCCAAAATTAAACATTAAAAAATAATAAAAATACAAATAAACCGTTATTTAATAAAACAATGATTATTTTACAGAATATTATATACCTAGTTTATAATGTATATGTACTAAGTAAATTCATTCTTGATGAACATTCATGCATTTAAGTTTATTTTTCTATAAATTGAGCTTTCTTAAGAATTATGTTCTGTCTTTTAAATCCTAACAATTTCACCAAGGGCTAAGTACTATTATTAGCCCCATTTGATAGGAAAAGAAATGTTGACTCGGAGAGTTAAAACAACTTGCTCACTGTCATGCAGCTAATAAATAATATAAGAATGCAAATCTGTACTATTGTTTCTCACAGCATCCCAGAAATACCTGGGATGGTTGTTTAAAGTGCCCACAATAGAATTTCTTGAGTTTGGATCTGGGGATCTAGATTTTTACCAAACCCCCATGTGATTTACATGCAAATAGAAGACCAAAAATCACTGAATTAATCAATAAGGATTTACCACTAAGCTCTTCCTCATTTTGTTTTAAACTATCTATTTTTTAGTATCAAAAAGTAGAATTTTGGTAGTCTGGGTTTTTGAAGAGCAATGACACAGTTTCTAGCAAATTTTAAAATGTATATACTCCTCAATCTAACTATCTTATTTCTAGGAATCTATTTTGAGAAACTCTATCTAAAGACACAAAGGTACAGGCACATGATGTTCTTTGCAGCCCTGCTTGTAAAAGCAACAAAAAAAAGAAACAAATTTATCAAAAGAGGAATAGTTTAAAACATCATAGTATAGCCATATAATAAATTTGAAACCACGGAACAGGATGAAGTACATGTAGATGTATTGAGATGAAAAGATATAGATGATATTAATGTAAAACTATGTATATAGAATATACATCCCATACGTGTATTGATAATCAGACTAATATCTATATT
Source organism: Pteropus alecto (assembly GCF_000325575.1). Lineage (NCBI taxonomy): Eukaryota > Metazoa > Chordata > Mammalia > Chiroptera > Pteropodidae > Pteropus > Pteropus alecto. The sequence continues at coordinate 15,132,317 of NW_006443570.1, forward strand.
ATCACATATTTGCTTCAGAATACATATAATAATATAGGCTTTGATAAAGCTATACATAGTTACATAAACATAAGAAAGACATCTTATGTTTCTCAAACTGTTAAATATGATTTCCTCTGGCAAATATGGTTTTTAAGAAATAAAGATCTCTACTTTTCATTTTCCATTCTTTGTCCTTTGATATGGTATACATATCAGCATGTTATTTTTTAATTCAAAAGACAAGATTTTAAGAGTTAGCGGCTTACTCTAAAAACTTTCCCCTTCTCGGCCCTCCTTGTTCTCATTCTCCCACAACCCACTCCCAATTATGATATGAGATATCGGAACCACTTGCTCAAGATCTGGGTCTACCTGAGGAATGAGCCTTTTAGATTTCAGTCTGGCTCAGAGAACTTTTGAATGTTCATTAATATCATGTTATCTATTGTATCAAGAGATCAAAGCCACAAACTTACCCTGTCTAGCTCCAAGGTGTACATTTTGACTAAAGATTCTCTCTTTCTCTCTCTCTTTCTCTCTCCCTCTCCCATTCTCTCTTTCTCTCCACACACACACACACCTGCACGCAGAGCTTTTCCCATGCAATATTTTATAATCCCTTCACATTTTGATCTCAAAAAATTTCTCCTTCTGCCCAAAACTATAGCAAACCACTCATGACAAGTGTGGCAGCATTATTAGGAGTGATAATAGAAGCCCTAGTCTCATCCTTTCTTCTTCTATGGGCTCTCAACATCTGATAACTTATACAACTGGCTCATGAACTTTGAAATATTTCCCAATAGAGCTTGACACATGAATTGATTCAGTCCACATCTTGACAGCCTGAATATTGCATGCATACTTCATGTGTAAGATGAATACTAAACATTCACCTTATAATAATCAGAGGAAAAGGAAAAGGAAAAGCAAAAGACCCTCATCCCTCATGGACTGTAAGTTCACATTGTTTGGGCCTCTTTCAATAATTAGCCTCTTGTCTGAGAATAAGTGGCAGGGAAGTTAATGCTCCTTGGTTCATATGTTTTACTACACTGCAGGTGAACTGAGCTCATGTGACTAATTCTGGTCAACAGACTGTATGCAGAAGTGATATGTGTCATTTCAGGGCCAAGACAGTTAAAAGCAGTATGTCCTTTCTATCTCCTTCTTTCTCATTCAAAAATCATAGCTACAAGATGGAAGTATCCTGGATTCTTGAGTCCCAGTAATACTAGGATCAGTATTACTCAAAGTATAGTTTATGGCCCAGCGGCATCAGCATCACCTAAGAGAGCTCACCAAAAAAGCAGAATCTTGAGCCGTATCCCAGACAGACAGAATCAGAGTCTCTTGGGTGAGATCCAGGAATCTCTGTTTAAACAAACCTTCCAGGTGATTCGGATGCACAGTAAATTTTGAGAACCAATGATCTAACCTATATCAGATATTGGCCAGTGAGAAACTTTTATTTTAATCCATTGGGGGTTTGTTTGTTACCTACATATAACTTGTCCTACCCTGACTCTTACAGAGTAGAAACATAAAACACTAAACTTTTCTCCTACCATTGGCTCTACCTTAACATTTTGGGCAGACCTCGTAACTTTCTGGTCACATTTAATCATTAAAATTCATTCAGTTTAAAACTCTAATCTCAAATTTGATCTCATCTCTTCTCTTACCTTTCATACCCCCTGCAAGTGCAAATCAGGCGCAGAGGTGTTAGAGTGTGATGAGGCTTTAGTTTGTTTCTGGATACCTCCCCCAGCTCTCTTCTCAAGGCCTAACTCCTCTGGTATTGCAGGGACGGGGTGGTCTATGTGGGGTGATATGGAGTAAAGAGAAAACATCTCAACTGCTCACAGATGCAGTCCCTGTTCCCCTCTGCTTGTTATCTCTGCTTTGCTTTTTAATATTGACAGGCCACTGATATTCTTGGGAAGCACATGCATTCCTTCGCATGGAGGGGGGTCATGTGACTCTTCTCTCTGCATAGTTCCCTGTTGGGCAAGAGAGTAAAATCTTGCCCAACATCCTTCCCTCAGCTCACACTACTGACAGCATACCTGGGCCTTTGCTAGCCTGAGCACACTAAGAAAAGGCATCTTCTTGAAGTGCACCTAGCCCTTTGCCAGGCACAAGAATTTACAGATGAAGTGCAGACTGGACTTCAGCACCCTTTGTTCACACAGCCAGGGAGCTTTGTGGACATCAGCCCTGAGACCAACCAACCAGCTCCTGCTGTTAGAGTCCCTCCATACTGTTAGTAATTATGCTGCCATGACTGGCATAAACTGGGTCTTCCCTAGACAAGGTAAGATATATGATTCCTCAGTCTATGTGTAATGTCATTGAGAAGAAGGCTCAAGCCCAGACACCTTCCACAGGGTCACCGATTCTGTGTGGTCAGAGTGCCGCTGCCCCCAACACTCCTTTCTCTGCCCTGCCTCTTATCTCATTTTCTTCTTCCTTGCTCAGTTTGGCTCAGGCAAACTGACAAGTTCGTGATATATAGAGATACAGAGATATATGAAGGGGAAGGAAAGTGGCCAGCCTAGTGGGTTCTACCTTTGTGGAGGACAGACCATCACTTCTCCTCCCCTTAAAACCCAGTAAAGAGATGTCGAGAGAGTAACTTGTAAAAAGTGGAAGTGTCTGCAAGTGATTCACTTTACAGTTGGATGTCCTAGAATAAAGGACAATTCGAAGGACAATCAGAAATTCAGAAAGAATTCATGCCATGCTGTGAATTGCATAAGCCAAAAAGCATTGGGTCACTACAAGGGTGCAGGCTATTTGCAAGCATGGTTTGTTTGCTTACTTGATAAGGAAATGGTTTCCACATTGGGAAAAGGTGAGATGCTGGTGTGACCCTGGGACCACATTAGCTGGCACCTTCTCACAAGAGCAGATCTGTAGCTCAAGAAATTTTCCCAAAGAGCTGAACCTCTTGATATCCATCCCAGCTGTTCCAATGGCATAGATGTAACATAGATAATGCCATAGAGTCTTGCGAAGGACGACACAAGCTAAAACCAAATTCTGGATGGAGACAGCAGAAATGGGGAAGCCTCTGCTACAGAAGGGCACGAGATGGAGGCTGGCCTTTCAGACCGTGGCTCATTTATCAAACAATCACTGAATTTCACAATAGGCCTGTGCAGTGTTAAGTGCCTGACAATTAGTTTTTTTAATTGTAATGTAAGTGCCTGACATTAAGCTTCTGATTGTGGAGACATCTATTTCAAAGATATCCATCTTGAATAAACATATTGCCAGCCACACAACTAGATAAAGAGCCAGGCTGCCCCACCTATGAATTTCCATATGTAGAAAGTCCTGGATGACTTAAATAACTTACCACTTGATTGACTCTACTTTTTCCGTTCTGGGCTTTAACTGCCACTTAATATTTAAAATTCAACAATAAAGAGTGAACCTGCAAAACCCTAGGCACCCTACCTTGACCCCAATAAAGGCAGAATCCCAGATGCAAGCTCTTTACTCACAAACTTGGTGTGTGGCCCTGGGCATGCTGTATACCCTCTAGGACTTGGGAGTAATAAAACTTGTATTTTCAAAGTTCTCTGATCATTATTGCTGAAGGGTATATTGCAATTGTAATAAGAACCACAGGGCTAGGTCCAGCCACACTTTAGCTACTATCAGAGAAATGTCTGTAAGGGCTTGCCACAAGTAGTATGGGCCCAGGTGAGTGCCCCCAGGCACTTCTAGTATCACTATTGATAGGCTGAGACCAACACAAAACAGCTGGTCCCTGGGTTAGCTGGGCCAAATGGGGGCTAATATCAATGATGAGCCTTAAAATGTTTTTACTTTTGACAAGCAAAGCACTCTGCCAGGGCTCTATCCTATGGATATAAACGCAAAGATGAAGAAAGTTGTATGCATAATGGTGTTTGTCACAGCTTGTTTGTAACAATTAAAAAGACGGTCTACAATTAAATAAATTATAGTATATTCACTTCTTGTAAAAATAATTAGCCCTTAAAAACTCAGAGAGTATATCAATTTAAATAGGAAGTCCTCATTCCTCAAAAATCCTAGAACATTTTGCTTTCTTATAAAGTCAAGATGGCCTTCTCAGGGTTTGTCTGACAGTTCGATGATGTCATCAAGGACTCTTCTTAAAACTTCTCCCTTTCCTCATCATTTTGTTGGTTTTCTTCTTTGGACTACTTATCACCTCATAGTTACAAAATGGCTATCACTGCTTGGGCATCACATTGTCACAAAGTCTCATGCACTGGCACAGGAGGGAGTCTCACAGGAGTAAAGAAAAAGTAAGGTTACTAGTGTTTTTAATTCAAATTGGGGTTTTTTACATGATTTATTATGTGAACTGTAGGTTACCCCCTCAGAAGCGGTAAGAGCTAATTTTAAAAATATATAAAATACGGAAAAGAACAAAAACATTTGTTTCTGAAAGCTAGGTAGACAGCAAAGCAAGGACAAGTAAGGATGTGGGAGGTTTTCCTCTGCATTCTCCCTGTCGTAATGTGGCATCTATTGAGGCATAATCTGAGCAAAGTTTCTTTTCTTGAAGGTAGGAAAAATTATTACCCAACTCTAACCACTATAACATTTTGGTTTACTTCTTTCAAGTGCATTTTTTCTAGGCTCATGATAGTTCTCTTCGCTTACTTCCTTTATTTATTTTGTGTTTTAGAGGGTCATTATTGTAGTCACATTATAGATGTAATTTTGTATTTTTCTTATTTTTACTTAACATTATAAAACTGTTAAAAATCATTCCAGTATGTTTAAGAGTTGCCTATTGCATTACTATTATTATGCACTATTATAGCACTCTTGAACTGGTTCCAATTTTTGTTATAAATAAACTGTACCAAACGTCTACATGTAGAAAACTTTCTTCATAAATAATAAATAATGTTATTTCTGTTGAATATTTTCCTAGCTATAGACTTTCTGTGTCAAAAAACAAGAACATTCAAGGCTCCTGATCTATATAGACACCCCATATCATTTCTTTGCCTTACTGTTAAACACAGTGATGGCATATTGTAGGGACCTGTAAATGTTTGATGAATGTTTGTGAATGTTTAAAAAGCTGACCTTGTCACTCCTGTCATGTCTGTAGCCCAGGCTTTCACAATTCTATTCTACCCAACTGGGTCTAGATCAAACATGGTTCAAGCTACTTAAGACTCTGTGGTATCATTATATATGTCACATCTACGCAGTCAAAACACCTGTGAAGAACCTTAGATGTGTCTGCTCTGTGGAAGGGAAAAGAGAATGATGCCATTCATAGACAGAGATGTTCTTGATCAAAGGAACCAGTTAAGCTTGGTACCTCAGTGATAACAACTCCTGGCTCCTGTTAATCTATAGATCTCTCTATGTTACCTCTGACATTAACATCATCTCACCTCTTCTCACTGTCCAAAACATTTCCACACAATCACCCCCAAGAAGTGAGCAATCAAGCTATTCTTATATACCTTGAACCTCTGTGTGACCCTGGTACCCCAGCATGTGCAACTCATGACACCAACTTCCCCTCTGGCCATCCCCAGCCACCAGTTCCTCATGGTTTAGAGTTGCCTATAAATAAGCAAGGACAAAGGCTGGACACTAGAAAGATGTAGGCAGCAGTGAGTGCCCTGCCCTGCCTTGGCTTTGCCCATACTCCTAAGCCTGCTCAACATCAGCAAACTCTTCCTAGCTGCCCCTGTGGACATCTCCTCTCCATGGCCCTCAGCTCACAAGTATTATCTGTACCACAAGGCTCTCTCAGCCCTCATCCTTTCTTCCTTTTAGAGTTGTGTCCCAACGCTCTGGACTGATGTCTAAACCTTATCACTTAAGTCCTATGGCTTGAGATTCCCTAAGTGAAAGTGAAGAACATAGAACATTTCAAAATGTTCTGGGCTATTTCCCAAAGAATTTTATCTATCCATGCTCCAAACATGGTGTTATGTAAGTGCCAGTACTCTTGCTCACCCCTGGGGAGACACAGGACATGGGAGCAGGGAAGTGTCCGTAGGAGTCTGAGCAGGGAGTATTTGTTCACTAGTCTCTGGATCTGAGGAAGGCTAGGACCCATTTTTAGTTGGGAAATTGAGGGCTAACTCAACCATTAACAAGATTCAAACCCAGGTCCATTTGATTCTTAGGATAAGCCAAATGGCAGATTCCCCTTAGTTCTCCCAAGGAGATCCACCTTTGAGGTGATTTACAGAATCATCTGTGGACCAGATGAAGTTCCCCAAAAGAGATGGAACAAGGGTCAACTGTTCCAATAGCTTTGGTCCCTGAAGAGGGCGCTAGAGGCTAAGACAGAGGCAGAGAGTCAAAAATTCAAGGTAAAGAAATGCTTAGCTTCCTTGGTTCCCTTTGTGCCCTACTTTGCAGCCCTGAGCAGAAACATCTCCCTCAGCTTTTTGCTGGCCCCCTTAGAGGGTGGAAGAAGTTGACTTGGCTTTTCTCAGGCTCTCGATTGCTACTTACTCGCGGATAGGGCAGACACCCCACTGCCTGCCGCTTCCCTTGCTTCTCTCTAAAGCCATCACAAATATGTTGATAATCACGGTGACACTAATAATGGTCAGTGTTCCTACCCTCATGTAATGTCAGTACTATTCTTCCTTCCTGGAGAGAAGCAGGGCTTGTGGGGAGAGACAACCCATGGGACATGGGGTGAGGATCCTATAGGCATAGGTAGGAAGCTTTATTTCTTTCTGTTTTTATTTTCTTCCCAGGATTTTTGAAATAAAATTACATATGAAATTTTGCATCTTGTTTGTTAATATTTAATATTAAAAATTAAGTATTTTCATGTCATTCTATTTGTTTAAGAGGCTGGCTAGTGGTCCCTCAGTGGATTTACTTTATCATTCCAACACTGTGGAGTGTGTAGTTTGGTGTCACTTATTTAACAATAGAGAAGCTGTAACAAACAACATTGTCATTAAAATGTTCCCCATTTGCGAGTTCATTTCCATAGGATAAATTACAGGAAGTAGAATTTCTTGTTCAAAGAGTGTGGACGTGTGTTAAGACTGCTGCTGATCCACATCCAGCGTAGGCTTCCCAATTCTGTTCTTTCCATCTATGGTGTGGCTAGCTTGGCTTATACTGCTTGAGACTCAGTGATATTATTACAAATGTCACATATATGTGGTCAGAACACTGTGAAGCCCATCAAAGTGCTCTGCTCTATGGAAGGGGGCTGTGACCACTTACTTCAGAGAGATGTCTGTCATGTGAACAGGAAACAGCTAAGCATGATCCTTGGATCATGTCAATTCCTGGTCACTCATCTGGAGAAACAACTTCCTCAATAAGCACTCCAACCAAATTAGCAACTGAACCATTCTTGTGTTTACCCTAAACCTCTCTGGTAACCCTAGGCAATCCTGTGTTGTACGACTCACATGACAACACTATACTTAAAATTTCTTGTTTAGGCACCTCCGATTTCTATGTTCCCACTATCCAGGGCTGCCTATAAAAGGAGGAAAGAGAGTGAAGATCTCAGAAAGAAGGCAGCAGTAGAGAATTCCAAAGCCCCATCTCAGTTCTGCCCACACTCCTCTGCCTGCCCAGCGCCATGAAGGTCCTTGGTGCTACCGTCCTTGTCCTCCTCTGCACTATGGCCCTCTGCTCCTATGATGAAAGTGAGTATATTGTCTAGTTTCCTTTAAGGACAGTTGCTCCCCGAACTCTGGACAGAAGTCAGACCACATCTTCCAAGTGCTCTGGCCTGAGAACCTCCGTGGGAAATTAGAAAATCTCGAATGGGGTTTCAAAAACGACACTTGTTTTCCTCAAGAGGGTTAAAAAAAAAAAAAAAGTCTATTGATTTGGGCTGCAGGATGGGAGTTAGGAGAGATCTTATCTCACCTTTTGGATGAGGTCATTAAAGTCTAATTTATTGGGTTATTAGCATGAGGTAGAGTCTAGGTCTATTTAGATCTCGTTGGTGCTGGTAAGTTTTAGAATTGCCTACCTTAGCTATTCCCCAGAGTTGCAAGAATTGTCCCTATTTTCCCTCAGCTATCTTATGATTTAATGGATTAAATAATAAATTTTCTCCAAAAAGAGTTAGGAAAAGGAAGCAGATATCTAGAGTTTGGTTCCCTGTAGAGTAAGATAGAGACCAAAATGAAGAGACAAAACCAAAGATAAGACTAAGGAAATTAATGAAAAACAAACAAAGTCAAATTATTTCCATTTTCCTTTTCCCTCAAGTCTCATGGCTGAGCTATGCCGTCTCTCTCTACTTCTGTCTGACCCTCTCGGGCGTGCCTGTGCTCCTGAGAAACTCCTGTTGTTCTTATTCCCCCACAGATAAGACTAACGTGGCATCCACCTGCTGCTTCACCTACACGTCCCGGCCGATCCCCCGCGGACGTGTGGTTACCTATTTTAAGACCAGTGGCCAGTGCTCCAAACATGGTGTTATGTAAGTGCCAGTCCTCTTGCTCACCCCTGGGGAGACACAGGACATGGGAGCAGGAGAGTGTCCGTAGGAGTCTGAGCAGGGAGTAGTTGTCCACTTGTGTACCCTCTGGTGGATAAGCAGCCATCCTGGGAAAGCCCAGCCCTCTGGGGGCCTTTTTTTCCATGCAGGACACAGAAAAAGGCCACTGGGGCTGTTTCCTGACATGAAATGGAACCTACGGGGAGCCAGGGAAGATGTGCCCAGAAGTAGAGGGAAGAGAGGAGAGAAAGAGACAGCAGAAAGGAGGTAGCCTTAGGTTATGTCCATAAGTCACTCAGAAGGACCGATAGTATCTGAGGTTTGGAGATGAATCTTTGATAAGGTGGACTAGCTCTAAGCTGCCCACAGGGATGAAGCTGAGGGGCTACAGATGATCATGCATGCCCTATATAATACCTCTGCTCTCTCCATAGCTTTCTCACCAAAAAGGGCCAGCATATCTGTGCCGATCCCCACAATGCCTGGGTTCAGGAATACATCAGCCACCTGGAGAATCCCCAACTGGTCCGGTGGTCCAGCGTTCCAGAGGGTAGCAAGGAACAAAAGTAGGGGAATGCCCAGCAACCCCAGAAGTTCCCTCTCTTACGACTCCTTCCCTCATCCACTCACCGCATTCCGAAACCTTTCTTTAATTTAATAAGGTGTTAAATATTAGAAATCATTTTATTCAATTTGATGCTTTCTCTGAGAAATCATATAACATCCTCTTATTCCCAAACCCTTTCCCAATCATTCAGTGGTTGACTCATATTCAGGGTGATGGTGAATGATTGTGCTCCTGTCTTTGGGTAGACATTGGACCAAACCTATCAACAGATGCTTATCGAGTTTGTATGAGCCCTTTACTCTGTTAAAACTGTCAGGATAATAAAGATTCTTTTTGTTTTCTAAAGTAAATCTTGGACTTCTGGCTATTCTTTTGTGTTCTCCCCCTTCTGATAAATCAGTTTCATTGTCTGGAGGAATGAGATGGAATGATTAGAGGCATCTGAGTAAGAAGGGAAGGCAAGAGAAAGGGGATGACTGTCATTCCAATGACACCAGGCTTTACACCAGAGACACATTGCTCCTAGGCTAAAAAGAAGCAAAGTATTAAAGACAAATGCGAATGTATACACACCAGGGAAATCCGCCACATAAATGAACACTAAAGCAAAGCATTCTCTCATGCATATTTATGGATTTTTATAAATTCAGCTTTCTTAAGAATGAAGACTAACAGTTTTTGAGGACTTACTATGAACCACACCCTATACTAAGGGATTTCCATGTATTGTCTAATCTTCAAAATATCATTGTGTTGTATATATTCTGATTATCCCCCTTTGACACATGAGGAAACAGTTTCAGTGAGCTTAAGACACTTGCCCAAGGTCACATAGCTAGTAATGTGGGGTCAAACTGCAGACCAGAGCAAGTCCCACATTCTTAACGAACCACTAGGAAATAGTCTCAACGTGCCTATGTTCCACTTGAAACAGATTTACCAGGAATGCATAACTCCCTGATAAGAGAGAGCCTAGTTAGGCAAGCAAGGAGTAAGGAATTGTTAGTTTAAGATCCCAGAGAAGACAGATCCATAGATGTGAGCCTGGTATTAGATGCCTCTTCTAGAGTGAGGCTGTTTGCAATTTGGAAGAGGTGTCTGAGAAGGTGAGCTGGACCTTTCACAGCCTCAATGAGCTGGAGGAAAACTGAAAGTCCAGGGCTGCCCAAATGAAAAGACCTTAAGAAATCATTCTCTGTTTGGGCTGATGTCCTGGGAGTAAAAGTAAATTAGAAGTGAACCAGCCCTTCAACAGACAGGAGGCCAGCTTCAGACACCTGCATGGTCTAGAAAATCTCAAACTCTGAAATTTTTTTAACATGATCCCAGATGCTGATGGAACTAATGCCCGACCCCCACCCCCACCAAAAAAAAAAAAAAAAGCTTGAACTTTTTGGCAAGGAACTGGAAACTATAACGAGTATCATCGCAGATTTGTAGAAGTCAAAATAAATTCTAGAACTGAAAAATGCAATAACTGAAATAAAAACACAGCATATTAATCACAACTGAAGAAATGTAGGTAAAGTTAAAACACAGCAAAATGAAACAAAGAGAAACAGAAGAATGGAAAATATAAATGAGAGGATAGGAGAACACAGAGGATAGCGTAGGGTATCTGTTGTGTGCTTAATTGGAATCCCTAAATGAGAGGAGAGAGAGAATTAGACAGCAGATGTATCTAAAGAGATAATGGCTAAAATTTCAACAAAACTAATGAAGATATGATTTTGAAGATTCGAGGAGGGAGGGCATCATTCTTATTGCCAGCCACTCCCACTATCAGCCCTGGCCTACAGAGGAGAGATACCACTGAACTTTTTAGAGATGCTGGTGTCCGTCTCATCCATGAATCCTGATAGCTTTGGTGAACAATGTGTTCTCTGGGCCTTCCCATGGAATATAATTGGTGGGTCTTCCAGCCTCACATAGTATATACACTCCAGCATGCCCACTTCCATGAACTTTTTCATCCCTTCCTCCGCCATCTGTCATGACAATTCCGGTATTTTAACTTCATTCAGTACAAGCCTTGCTTTCTCCAGGCTTCTGGAGCTTTCCTGGAAACAAATTTGCACCAAACCCTGGGATCTTTATCAGGAAGTTACAGTCTTTTTCCAGAAAGAGTATCACCAAGTCAATAAGCTCTCCTTTATCTATTCTTGTGTCCCAGCTTCTTTAATTAAGCATCTTCAAAATTCAATCCCCGGGTACTTCCCCAGCTCAGGATGATAAATGCTTACAAAATTTTGCTGTTCTTTTAAAGTACAATCCCTTTTCTCTCTTATCAGGAATATAATTTACTGACACAAGAAGACTATGTAACAAAAAGATATGGAAAATATAAATAATTCTATTTCTTTTAAGAAATTAAACCAGTAATTAAAATTCTTTGCAAAAAAAATCTTCATATCTTACTGGCTTCATAAGCAAATTCTACCAAATACTTACAGAAGGAATAGGAAGGAAGGATAGCCTCTTTAATAAATGGTGCTGGAACAGTTGAACATACATAGACAAAAAGAAGGAAGAAGAGGTGGAGAAGAAGAACCTTGACCCTAACCTCACACCTTACACAAAAATTAACTCAAAAGGGATTATAGACTTAAATGGAAAACATAAAACTATAAAATTTTTAGGAAAAAAAAATGAATTAAAGAGAAAATCTCAAGACCTAGAGTTCTCAGATTTGACACCAAGCATAATTCATAAAAGGAAAAGTTAATAAGTTAGACTTCATCAAAATTTTAAAGTTTTGTTCTTCAAGACTCTATCAAGAAGATTTTTTTTTAAAAAGTACAGAATGGGAAAAAATATCTTCAAACCATATATTTGACAGAGGAATTATATTTGGAATATACATAGAACCCTCAGTAAAAACAATGAACAATTCAATTAGAAAATGGGCAAAAGTCATGAACAGACATTTCACTGAAGAGGATATACAGATGGAAAATAAGCAATGGTTTTGTGATTGTATTTTTTAATCCTTATTTTTAAGATAGGGACTGAAATATTGTGGTAGGCAGAATAATGTCCCCACCGCCAGCCCTGCCAAAGATGTGCACGTGCTAACCCCTGAAACCTGTGAATATGTTATGTTACAGAGCAAGGAGGGATCAAGACTGCTAATCAACTGACTTTGAAATGGAAAAGCTATCCTCGATTATCTGAGTGGGTCCAATGTAATCACAAAGTTGGTGTAGCCAAGGAATGTGGGCAGCCTCCAGAAGCCAAAAAAAAAAAGACAATAAAAAAAAAAATGGATTCTACATTAGAGCTTCCAAAAAGGAATGCAGCCCTATAGACACCTTGGTTTTAACCAGTGAGACCCTTTTCAGACTTTTTACCTCCAAAAACGTAAGAGAGTAAGTTTATGTTGTTCTAGCCAGTAAATTTGTGATAATTTGTTACAGCAGCAATAAGAAACTAATGCAAATATTTACAGATAAAATACCGTAGTGATTTTAAAACATGGCCACAATTTCTTTGACACATCTCTCATGGAGAGATGGGATCTAGGTCTCCTCTCCTTGAATCTAGACAGGTTGGTAGCTGCTTTGATCAATAATAGTTTATAGTGGAAGAGATGCGATGTGACTTCTGTATCTAGATCATAAAAGGCCATGCGGCTTCTACCTTATTCACCGAGAACACTTGTCTTTGGGTCTTAAGAATGCTATCATGGAAGGCCACATGTAGACGGCTCCAGCTGATAGCTCCAGCTGAGCCAACCTTCAACCATCCCAGCCCAGGCATCAGACATATGACTAAGGAAGCCATCTTAGACTGAGGTTCTTTCATTCCAGCTGCTGAGGATTATTTATGACTTAGACTGTAGTGACATCATCATTTATATCACTTCTGCGTAGCCAGAGCAGTTGTGAAGGAACATCAGCATGTTCTGCTCTATGGGAGAGAAACAGTTGACCCACAGTTCATAGATACAGCTGTCCTTGCAAAGATGCCTGTGGCAATACCAACTCCTTGTCACCCACTAACTATGGAAATAATTTCTTCAGAATGATCTCAATGAATTGAGCAAATATTTTCTTCAGAAGTGCCCCCAACCAATGGAGAAGTTGAGCTATTCTTGCAAGTATTACTCTGAACCCTTGGTTAACCAAAGGGTATTGACAATCACTGGATTGTGCAACTCACAGCATGACACCAACATTGTGATTAAACTCTTCCCCTACAATCACCTCCAGTTTCCACCTTCCAATACCAGAGAAGGAGTAATGGTCTGAACCCAAGGAGGTGCCAGCTGCAAGTGTCCATGTCTTCTCTTAGCTGTGTTAATGCTCAAGCTCAGAACCTCTTGCCAGCATTACAGAAGCATTTGAAATTCACCATGACCCCCTGCTCCCAGACCTCCTCAATACTATGGGAGACCACCATCCATTCTGTCTTTTCCAGAAGTCACCCTCTCTAGCCCCAGGTAAATCTATATCAAACATGCCCTGATGACAAAGATCACTTGAGTGAAAATAGAGCACTCAACATGTGGATTTGAATCACCCTGGTCTCTCTTTCAAAAGGGTCCAGACTATCAAATTCTACCAAGTCGTTCAGAAAGAGAGAGAACAAGAGAGGTTAATTCCACTTTATAAATAAGATAATTTAGGTCAAATTCACTGAATAATTGGCAAGAGGCATACTCCAGGTCTATTTATTTACCATTGATGCAGGTAAGTTTAGATATGTCAGCTCTTCCTCCAAACCCTGTTGTTTGGGTGACATAAGAGATATCCCAGCTTGAGCTCTGCTGTTGTGCTGTAACATCATGGGCTAGATGGATTTCCTTTATGAAAGAAAAGAAAAGAAAAGAAAAGAAAAGAAAAGAAAAGAAAGAAAGAAAGAAAGAAAGAGGGTGGGGAGGGAGGGAGGAAGGAAGAAAGAATTTCTAGGAAAAAAGAACATGCCCCAGTTCATTTGAGTTCCCTAACTTTAAGAAATGTTATGTCTTCCTAGTTCCTTCTCATCTTTTCAGGGGTAGAGGGCAAGGAGAAGTTGATTTTACTTTAGCTTTGAATGACTCAGTTTCTTGCTGTGCCTCCTCCTACCATTGGTATTGACTCCTTAGCCTCCTGCTGCTTCTCTTATACCCTTTGGAAGATCTCTCAAGATTTTTTACAGACTCTTATGAAGCCAGCAGCCAGTGCTCTAAGCCCAGTGTTGTGTAAAAGCCATCCCTCCTGCCCATTCCTGGATGAGAAACTGGGAAACCCCAAGGAAGGGAGCAGCCCCCATGGATATAGGGGGGTAGACTGGGCACAATTATGTAATACCCAGATCTCTGGACCCATCTCAGGTACAAAAGAGACCTTCGGGTGTCTTCTGAGCCAGTCCAGAGCTAATAAAGAACCAAGAGAAGTTGGCCGAGTGCAGAAGAAGAGTGGGGAGGAAGTAACAGCAGGAGGGAAGCTGTATGAGGAGATCCCTATGATATATTCAGAGAAACTGGGGCTCCTGAGGTATGGGTGCTGATTTCTAAGAAAGTGACTGACCCTGAGATGTCACATCAGAAAGAGGGATGGAAGGGCCACCATCAGCCCAGAAGTTTCCTTGCTGGCTATCTCCTCCTTAATCTTTATTCTTCTCTCCACAGCTTCCAAACTAAAAGAGGTTGACTGGTCTGTGCAACCCCAGTGATGCCTGGGTCAAGGTGTACATCAGGAATCTGAAGCTGAATCTAAGGGGTCCAGAAAGAAAGAACCAAATCCATCAGTAGATTGGGGAGCAAGGACTTGAGCAAGAATGGTACCTGCAACTCCAAAAGCTACCACTTTTATAGGTCTAAACCCTACCTTCCATTAACCAAACTTTGGAGCCTTCCATACTTAAATTTTATTTGAGTTATTTCACCTTTATTATATATTTCCAATTTTGAATTATATTTTCTATTGAATGTTTCCTCTAAGAAATCTCATAGTGATTCAAAGTGACACTGAATGACTGCATTAAATCTTCTCTCTAGACATTGGACCAAATCCATCAACAAATAAAAATTTATAAATATTCATTTTTCAACAAATGTTTGATCTTTGTACTATGTTATAACCTTTTATATAACAGAGATGTTTTTATTTGTTTAAAAGTAAGGCTTGGACTCATGGCCATTGTGTTGCTTGGTTTTTTGGGTTTTTTTTTGAACATCAATAATACTGATTAGAGGGATGAAAGGGGAAGTTTAGGAAAACTGGAGAAGTGAGGAAAAAACAAAAAAGAGGAGACATGCCACTGCAATGAAACATGCCTTATGATGGAGATGGCATCCTGGAAAGCCAAAGCTGAAATAATATGTTATAAGTTAAACCATAATTTATAGTCCCTAAAATAAAATCTCCTGCTTCGATAGACCAGAGGTATGGGGAGAAGTAGGCACCATCTGTCTCTAGGGGATGGCCTCTCTGCAGGGGATATATGGCATGGTCTTTTTTGAATGAGACAACAGTTTTTTGCAACAAGATCCATCCCAGTCAGCATCTTGGTAAATTACAACAGGAAATTTCAAAATGACAGAGAATAGTGATGCTGCCTACTGCTGGAAAATAAAGGAGAATAACCACTGATAAGATTACACCAGAACTCTACGACTTAGACAGGAAATCCTCAACTACTTCCCCACTTTCAGAAAAGATATACATAGCTTATATAAGGGTTTATATTCTCCATAAGTTAAGAACAAATAAAGAAAATAACAGACATATTACATATCTAAGTGTATTAAATATTATAATTTTGCTTCTAAAAGAAATAAACATTTTACCTTTCCCCATTATCCTTTCTTACTACTATTAGACTTGAAAATAAATATGTTGGTGGCACTAAATACAACAGGTAGCTGAGGGTTTGGAGTATAAATGAAGAGTGAACTCCATGCCAAGTTCTCCTATATACAGACATGGTCAAGGTTCCATCCATATCAGGATCTTTATATTTGTCCCCTCTGACTTTCTACTATTTTCATCTATATGTCTAAAGACTTGTACACAAATGTTTATAACAGTTTTATTCAAAATTTCTCCAAACTTTACTCAAAATAAAATCCAAAAGTCCATCAAGTGGTAGATGGATAAACAAATTGTGGTACAGTCAGTTCTGCTATTAAATGACACATGTATTCCTAAAAATCACTGCACAATGCCAAATTATGCAATAAAAACCACAGGACTTAAGGGAAATGGGGTTGAGCACACAACACTCAAACATGTATCAGTGCACTTTCAAATACAGAAATCTAATTAAAATGATAGTACAGTTTTGCCCACGTTAAATAGTTAATATAAATACTACAATAAATATGGCACTTTACTTTGAAAAAAACCTGGAGTTTACTTGTAGAAGTGAGAGTCAGAAGGGTTGCAGCTGTGAGTTATTGTAAAGTGGTAGAAGGAGGGCTATCTGAAATCAGAAAGAAAGTTGGAACTTCAGTTGTAGATGCGTGTGGCTCATGACGTCTGGTAAACTGAAGTAGCTGGTAGGTGTTTGAAATGTCTGTGTTTTGTGTATTCCTGTGAGGCTTGTTCACCCACTGTTTTTTCACAGATAAAATCATATGTAAGCAAATGGAAGAATCTGTGTTAGGCTCAAACTGTTTCCTAATATATCAATCATATTGGAATAAATTCTCATTCTCTAAATAAGCATTATAGCAGAACTGACTATACATCCATGCAAAGGATTATTACTTAGCAACAAAAAGAAGCCAACTACTGATACATGCAACAACATGGATAAATCTCACAAGCGTAATATTAAGCTAAAGAATCCAGATTGAAAAGGCTGTGTATTGAATAATTCTACTTACATAATACTGTGGAAAAAGTAAAACTATAGGGACAGTTGTCTGATCAGTTGTTGCCGCAGACTGGAGATGAGGGAAGGTGATGACTGCAAAAGGGATACAAGGGTACTTTTTGGAGTGATGGAAATATTTTAAATCTTGATTGTGGTGATGGTTACATGATTTTATACATTTTTCAAAACTCATCAAACTGTACACTTAAAAATGGTCAATTTTATACATATTTAAACTATACCTTAGTAAACATAATCACACAAA
Source organism: Pteropus alecto (assembly GCF_000325575.1). NCBI lineage: Eukaryota > Metazoa > Chordata > Mammalia > Chiroptera > Pteropodidae > Pteropus > Pteropus alecto. The sequence goes on from NW_006443570.1 coordinate 15,149,411, forward strand.
CACACATACACACACACACACGCACACAAGACTACAAATGAAAAAAAAATAATAAAGCAAAATGTACTAAACTCCAAAAAGTGACCTTCAGAACTTTAACCTCCACTAGCTATGTGTGGGTTAACATAGCAGATTAGAATTCCAGACACAGAGGAAATGTGCACCCATCTGCCACCTCTTTCCTACAGTCTTCACAAAGATCATGATGAACAGACTCACAGTTGGGGCAGCAGATCTGAGGGAGAGCCCCCTGAGATGTGTGGGGCCTCCACCAACTTCAGAGCAACTACACCCCAAAGGCAGGAGGCAGAACAAATGAAAGAAACTCATCCAACTTTCTCCATGTTTTCAGCTACCAAAAGCTGAGAGCATGGCAGGAAAGCTGAGATAAATCTATTGAAGGCATTATAAGCATTTAGCTATTGAAGGTAGTGGGTAGGAGAGCATAGAGAAACCCCTCTAGGACATTCTACCTCTTCACAGAGTATAAGGCAGCTGCCCTTCAAACTCTATGGTTAGAGCAAATAAGCAAAAAGAAATCTCCTGAGGTGTAGAAAGCTGAAAGCAGTATTGTAAAGAAAAATTACCAGTGACTCAGATGGGCAAATGGGTTATAAATTAAAAAGATCTTCTATGGTTTAGAAAGCTGGCAAGACTTAGAGATCGTGAGAACTTGCCAATGCCCAGATCTCAAACTCTGCTGAAATATAAGTCTTGACCTTTCCCCCTCAGAATATTTAAAGCCAGTGAAAAATGAGTCAAACTAAAGCTGCAACAAAGCCCAGATCCAGCTCAACTATAGATCAGATTGAATTAGCCTTATAGTTTAGCAGCATGAAAGAAGAAGCATGCTTATTCTGGGTATATTATTTGCCTCAGTTCCTATTGTTCTATACAAAATAACCAACACAATAAAAAAAATTATGAGACATAGGAAGAAACAAGAAAATGTGACCTGGGATCAAAAAAAGAAACATTCAATAGAAATATTACTAAAGATGGCCCAGATGTTGAAATTATCAAATGGAGACTTTTTTAAAACTGATAGAAATGAGTAAAGATTTAGTAGAAAAGGTGATCATCATGAATGAAGAGATGGGAATTTCATCACAGACTCTGAAACCTTTTAAAAGAAACAAACAAGAACACTAGAAATGAAAAATAAGATCTTATAAATCCAGATTGCATTGCCTGGGCTAACAGCAGACTAGACAGAGAAAAGAAAAAAAAAAATCAGTAGACTTGAAGACAGGTCAAAGAAAACATCTAAACTGAACCACAAAAAGTGAAGAAGATTGAAAGTAAAAAAGAAGAGCACATACAAGATATGTAAGAAAATATCAAACGTTGAAAATAAAAAAGAGCACATACAAGATATGTAAGAAAATATCAAACAAATTAACATACATATACTTGGAGTACCAGAAAGAGAGTTAGAAAATGAGAAAGAAAAATCATTTGAAGACATGATGGATGAAAGACATCAAACTACAGAGCCACAAAGATCAGGAACCCCAACCAAGATAAGTATAAAATGATAGCTAAGCATAACATAATCAACTGCTGAAAATACAAGTACAGAATACATATTCTTTTCACATGTGCATGGTACATTCACCAAGATATACTATATGCTGGCAAAGAAATAAGTCTCAATAAATATCCAAGAATGAAAATAAGAGTATACTCTCTGACTATAATGGAATTTAATTAGAATCAATAACAATAAAATGCCTAGAAAATTCTCAAATACTTGGAAATAAAGAATACAACTCTAAATTACCCACACGACAAATAGGGAAATTAAAAAACATTTTGAACAAAATGATGATAAAAACGCATTGTATTAAAAAATGAAGCTAAAGCAGAGCCTAGAAGAGAGTTTATAGCTTTAAATTTTTGTTAGAAAAGAAGAAAGGCATGAAATAAATTAATAAAGCTTCCACCTTAGTAAGCTAGGAAAAATTGAGCAAATTATACCCAAAATAAGTAAGAAAATAAGATTGATAAGCAATGACACAGAAAACCAACAAAAGAGAAAATCAACAAAGTCAAAAATTGGTCATTTGGAAAGATTAATAAAAATTAATAAATACTTGCTGCTTCTCATACGTTTCTCGCCAAGTCTCCTCACAAATTTCCTATTAGAGACCAGCAGCTGATGCTCCCATCCTGGCACCATGTCAGAGCCGGGCCCCTTGCACACCCCTGCGGAGAGAGAGAACCTGCAAGACATGAAATGGAGCAGAACTCACAGCAGCAAGGCACAGACAGGCAGATGGGGCACCATCCTGGGAAGGCCCAGCCTCCTGGGGCCCCGCCAGGTGTGCAGGACTCAGGAAGTGATTCCGGGGATGTTTCTACATAGGCTCAGGACTAGCAGGAAGTCAAGGAAGAGCTCCCTCCAGGCAGAGAATAGAGGAGAGGAGAGGATAGCAGAAGGAAGTCAGTCCCTATGAGCAATGAAAAAAAGTTGAGGGACACTGGAATATTCCTGGTTCTGAAAATAGACTGTCTTTTGGATCCCAGTAAGGGAAGGAGAGGGAAGGGAGGGAGAGAGAGGATATCCCACAGGCGTTCTGCTGCTAAATTGTTCCCTTTTATATATTTCTCCCTCTCACCAATGCTTCCTCCATATAAGAGACTGGAAAGGTCTATGGCAGCCCTAGCAAGCTGTGGTCCAGGAATACATAAACAATTGGAATTAGATCTTTGAGGGGGTCTGGAACCTACAAGGAAAATGCTAGAGATGTGAACAGATTGGGCACAGGGTCCTGAGCCAGGCACAGCCCCTGTGACCTCAGAAGCCGCTTCCAGACAAATTCCAGGGCTCTGTTTACATTTATTTTAAATTTAGGTATGCTATTTTATGGTTCTATTTCCTTTTTGATTTTGAATTGTGTTATTAACTAAATGTTCATGAGAGATCACATGACCCACTCTCACTTCTCTTCACCTTTTTCCTTTCAGTCACACAAGGGATTTCAGTGGCTTCAATGAGCTGGGTTTAGGCAGACACCCTCCTCCATCCAGGGCTGCTCCCTCAAAATTTAATTAAATGCAAAATTTGAGAAGTATTAATATTAGAGAAGATGCAGGAGTGTGTTGTGTTGTTACTCTTCATTCTCAATCTGTATTTTATGTCCACTCAATATTAAATAACTGATACACACACCCTGCTGCTGGGAGTGTGAATTGCTCTTATCGTTTGTTAGAAAAGACTGTTGTCACCTATAAAGTAAAGGTACACATAGCCACTCCTAGACACATCCCACAGATACCCTTGCACGTGTACACTGGGAACCATGCACAAGAACGCTCACAGCAGCCTTGCTGGCATTAGCAAACATAAAAAGGGGCAAATGAAAAATTAAATCATAGTTATTCATACACTGCAATATCAGCAGGAGTGAAAGCAAACATACTATACCTGCAAACAGTAATATGGGTGAATCTTGGAAGCATAACGTTAACAGAAAAAAAGCGGTAGAAGAATGCATCATAATAATGATTCCATTTTTATGAAGTTCAAAAACATAGGTGAGAAGTCACAGTCCATCAGCTTGAAGCCATTGCCATGTTACAGGTATGAGTTCATGGCCCTGTCCACTGCTAGATAAATATGAATGAGTTTGTATATATAGCACATTTTACACAAATCATATAAGTGATGTTTCAAGAAATAACAAGTTTTAGAATTTAGAAGCAAAGTATGTCCTCAAGTTGGCAATTGAAACTGTGATTCTTACTAGGCGATATGAATATTATACTATTTGAACAATAATGTTCACTGACATTGCCCAGTCTTTGAGTAATTGCTATTGGCTACAGTTTTTTATAAATGGTTTAACAGAAGAAATACAAAGAGAAAATACATAAATGTCATGGAATGCTGGGAAATGAAACCAGAAACATTTGCTAATTTGTATATAAAATCTAAATTAGCAAAAGCAGTATCAATTTGAATGGAAAAATCAAAGTCAGGACAAACAGATAAGATATGCCCATCGTTAAAAAAGGAAATGAGTTTATGCGAAGCACTGTGTTCTCTAACACCCAACCTGAAGCTTTTGGACACTGTCTCAACAATCTGGCCAACATCAATGCAAAATGGAAAAAATTTTCTATGTCTGGAATATATGTTACAAAACAAAGACAAAGACTACAAATGAGGCAATTAATGCTTCCTGTGTTTTAAATTTTTATTTTTGGATAATAACTTTCAAATACTTTAACTATTAAATAGTTGTAGTATTTTTTTCAATTTTTATTGGACACTTTTTTGTGTTAATGTTCCCTTCTTGTCACGTTTTCTATTACCAACTGTATCTATAAGAGAACCTTCGACATGTTATTAAATATATAATTGTGTCACAACACATAGACATCATAATAAATCTTGCATTTATTATTTTTTTATAGAAAACCTCCAAAAATTTTAGTACAACCCTATCATGTTTACTGTATCATCACTCATTAATATTTAAAAACATGAAAATAAAGTTATGAAAAATACAGAATAATTTATGATTTGGGGAATTCCCAGGAATTTTGATTTCTTATTCCCAAATCCCAAAGACTGTCAGAAATTTGAAACACTATGGCCACAGAGTCACATCCCAGCTCTGGGGCGGGTCTGAGAGAAGGAGAGGTTAGGAGGCCTGGCAGTGTGTGTGGGCGGGATGGGGTGGGGGCGGATGTAAAAGGAAGATTATTTAAGATGTGGGGAAGAAGAACTGCCAGAGAGAGGCCAGGCCACATTCTCTCCCATGGGCTCCTGTCTTGTCTCTTCTTCCCGCTTCAGCCCTCCCCAGTGCTCCCTGGAATACAGATACAGGTCTAAGCTTCCTTGCAGAGAAGTCTTTAGTATCATATGCTCTCTACCTTACAGAACCAGCTAACAACCAGGCTACCTGCTGTTTCTCCTATACCTCTCCAAAAATCCCACTCCGTCTTGTGAAAAGTTATGACAGGACCAGTGACCTGTGCTACACGCTTGGGGTCGTGTAAGTACAACCCAGCCAACAATGGAAGGGGGTGCAAATGCTGAGAACCAGCAGGGCCTGGGAGACAGAAGCAAGGGGTTGGGATTCTAGGAGGAGGCTGCCGAGGGGCGCCTGGGGACTTCCGCACACAAGCTGGGCCTGCAGGGAGGTGGTGGGAGCTGGTCCCTGTGGATAGGAAGGAGTTGGGGAAGAGAAAACTAGTGGGGACTGCCTGGTGGGGACTTCACTGACTCCCCGGGAAACAAGAGAGACTAGCAGTAAAGCGGGCATAGGGGCGGAGGTCTCTCTCGGCAAGGGGCCACATTGACAGAGAGAGGGAGGGGGAATTTCACACTGGGAAAAGCGTGGGGTGGAGTGAAATGTGCTCCTCTCCTGGCTGCTGACTCTCAGTTTCTCATTCTCCTTCTTGCTCCACAGCTTTCTTATCAAAAATAGATATAAGTTCTGTGCCAACCCCAGTGATGCCTGGGTGCCACAGTACATCAAGATACCTGAACCACAAGTCATGCGATCTGGGAGCCGTGGGACCACCAAAGCCCAAGGAAATGAGAAGAGGCCACAGAGCTATCCTCCTTCCCTAACCAACTCTCTCAGCCCTAGGCAGTCCCTGGGCATTGTCCTGAAATGAAGCCCATTCTTGCTCTCATGCTCTGATGAATTCTGCTTTCTCCTGAAGCTTTGCCATGATATCCCACCTCGGGGGCCTGAGGATGCTTTGATCCCCAGGTAGCATCTGTCTTCCCTTTGCAGGCACCTGGCTGGAATAAAACTGTGCTATAGAAAGAGAACTTGGTGGTTTAAATTTGTTCTGTTGCAAAACAACAAAAGAAATAAAATATTTCTTTTATTTTACAGACACCTCTATGATATTTACTACGTGTCAGGTACTTTTCTAAACACTTCAGTATCAACTAATTTAAATAGTGGAATGATGAGGGCAGAGTTAGATTCGGGGTATGGAAAACAAGTAACTATTCAGGACCTTAGATAATGGGAACGGTGTGAAAATACAGGCAACCATGTTAAATATTGTTTGTTTGCATGTGAACTGGATAGTTGAGGCACATAACTAACATACCTCCTTATTCCTTTTGTCCATGCATGGGCTACAACTCATCCTTCCTTGAAAGCTCTTCCCCCATCTCAACCATTTAAAACATTTACTTCTCTGTCTACCCTTCAAGACCTAGTATAAATAGCACCTCCTTGTCCTCCCTGCCCAAAGCCTCTTGTCCCAACCACTGAAGTCCTGCAATCTCTTCAGATGCTCCCTTGGCCCCTTTCCTTGATGCCTGATGTGACAATGACTTTGGAAATTTGACCAACCCCCACTACTACCCCAACTAAAGACAGAGCCAGGTTACGTGGGTACGAGGAGGAAAGGGGAGGTAGGCAGGAGGTGCTATACTCTGTTTTTGGATGCTGAGGCTGACACCAGCCTGACCATGCTTTGCTAGATGCAGACTGGAGAAGCGGTTTGGGGACTCTGGTGTGGCCCTGCCCTCTAACTCAGGCCTTGGGGAAGGCACTTCATGGATTTCTCCTTCAATCCTAAGCTCCTGTGGAAGAGGGATGCTATTTGACACTACAGGTAAGAAATCTCTGTACATCCATGAGTGTAGTGGTATGGTATGGGGACCATCTACTGTCAGGAGTAAAGTAAGGAAATTAGCAAAGTCTATCTTTGGTGTTCTCACATTCCCCCCAATCAAGGCCCAGCTCCAGTCCTTAGAGCCCTAACACTATTGGGCTCCGTCTCTCACGCAAATCCCAGAGAGCTGAAAACCAGTTCTCTGTACCTCCATTCACACTAAAATGTGATCAAAATTTCTGTGGAGCTCAAATCCTAAAGACAAAGGGACAAGAATCAGTGAGGGGTTGGAGAAAGCCTAAGGTCTCTGGGAAGGATGATGGGAGGGAGCACAGGGGTAAAGGCGGTGCACTGTTGGGCACAGAAAATTTCCTGAAGCTGGAGGACCAAGCTGGTCACCACAGCTGTAGACAGAGATTAAGCAGCAGGGACACAAAGACATGATACTCGTGTCATACAGGTAACCCACAGCCACCTGGCCACCAGCAAGGTGGAAGTGTCTGCCTGCAGGGGGAAGTAAGGAACTTAAAGAAGCACCTACTATGTGCCAAGAATTGTGCGAAGTCCACTACATGCACAACATCGTTTAATCATCCCCACATTCCTTTGGTGTAGAGATCATTACTCCCATTTTACTATAAAGTCCATGCAGGGCACAGTTCCTCCTAACTCATCTCTGTTGATCTCACTCACTTCCCAGGCAATCTCAGCCAGACTCACAGCTTCCATATTCCCCTACATACTGACAACTTCCAAAATTATACCTCTCCAGCCTGGATGCAGGGCACAGTTCCTCCTAACTCATCTCTGTCGATCTCACTTCCCAGGCAATCTCAGCCAGACTCACAGCTTCCATATTCCCCTACATACTGACAACTTCCAAAATTATACCTCTCCAGCCTGGACATCTCCACTAAGGTATCTAATAGTTTCTCAAAATTATCTGATCCAAAAGTGAAGTCCCCAAATCTGCTTCTTCTTTGTCTTCCCTGTTTAAGAAAATGGCAGGTCCATCTTTCCAGCTGCTTAGAACAAAATCTTGTAGTCATTCATGATTCTGTTCTTTCTTTCCCAATTCGCATATGTTGTACCTGATTACATCCAAAACCTGAGCACCCACTGCCACCTCCCCTGCTATTCCACAACCCACTGTCTCTCACCAAGATGACTGAAATAGCCTCCTTAGCGGCTGCATGCTTGTAATCTCTCAACGGAATAGCCAATGATCCTTTTCAAACATAAGTCAGATCATTCTATTCTCCTGCTCAAAAATCCCCAATGGCTTCCTAACTCAGAGTCAAAGTCCTTACAATGCCTGCAAGATTCTGCCCACCAGCCCCCATAACATCTGACCTCATCTCCTACCTCCTCCCTAGCTTCTTCCATTCCAGTTCAATGCCTGCTGTTCTCCAAACTCAACAGGCAAGACCCAGGCCCAGGGTTTTGTGCCTGTTCCCTCTATCAGAGTACTCCTCCTCCATATCTGGTCAGCTTCCTCCGGGTCAAATGCCACCTTATCAGGAAGGCCTTCCTCGAACCTCCTATATTATGTAGCACCTCTCTCTCCGCACAATTCCTCAACCTCCTTCTCTACTTGATTTTTTTGACTCCATAGCACTTGTCAACTTGTGTTGTACTATGTATTTATTATCTGTCTCCTTGAAGTTAGAATGTAAACTTCATGAGGTAGAGATTTTTGATATTTATTCACTGCTCTACCCTGAATGCTTAGAGAACACCTGGTACAGAGTAGACACTGGAAACTATTTGTTGAATGAATGAATGAATGAATGAATGAATGAATGAACGAACGAAGTCACATAGTCTCAGAAACATGCCTGAAGCAGAGAGGGCTTCCGGGAGAGAACATTTGGAACAACTCTGTCTTAAAGAGTGCTTCTTCCCAGCTGGGGGATAGCCACTAATGAATTTTGCAGGACAGGTTACAGAAAGTAGAGTACAATGGCAGTTCGCTCCTGCTGCCATTCAGGTGTGGCTCTTCCCCTTAGTTACCTGCGGTGCTTGGCCCTGCGAGAAGCTGAACAGATACTGAGATCCTGTGAATCCTGTGAATGTGGAACTATAACTGCCATATGCTGTGCTCCTTTTCTGAGCTACTCTTCTCAAGAAATAGAATCTCCATTCTCCAAGATGCTCAAGCTGAAAACAGGAAGTCATCCTTGAAAGGCCTCTCCCTCATCCCCCCATCCAATCCATCAACAAATTCTGTCAGCTCTGCCAAAATCTCTCTCAAATCCATTTGCTTAAGCTCCTTCACCATCACCCCAGTCCAAATTTTCATCTGTATGACCTCATGATGTGCCTCAGAACTGAACATGGGTTTGGCAGGTACACAGAATCGAATCAGGCATCTACAAATGGTGCCCAGGCAGTAAGAAAAACCATGAAAATTCAGAATTCAATTATGCAGAAAGAAATTGCTGAAGGAAGTCAGTCATAACCTTAGTAGGGAATGCAAAATTCCATCTATACATATCAGAGAAAATTACAGAAAGATCTAATGGATAAGCATTAGTGTCATTAGTGCCAGAGGGGAAGGTAACAAATGTCCTAAGCAACTAAAGAAATGAAAAAAAAAAACTAGCCTAGCCATGAGGAAAGTTTGCTACATCCTCAGTGAAGGTGCTGGCTGCTGCCTACACAGGTCAAACAAAAGAATCACTCGAGGGCATAATTAGAACCTAGAAGACACTAACCTTTTTTAAAAGAAGTGAACTCTAAGCTTCCTGTTGACATCGACTTGCAAGATAGAGCTCCAAGTGCCCAGTCAAGGTGGAGAGGAATTACTCTTGAAGTGTACGAGCCTGTATCTGAAGCCCCTTTTAGCCAATAAGCAACCTCTGGTGCCAGGATGGTAATCTGGTGGAAACCATAAATAATTGGCCCAATAATCTCAATTTGTGTAAGATAAACACACAGTACCCTAGAGAGTAAGCTTCAGAAAGTTCATAATTAAACATAGATAGGAAGATGTAAATCAGGCTCAGAATATTAAAAGTTATATGCAAAGATTAGGAATAGGTTTGTAATCACTGGAATTATCTATATGATTTGGAAATTAAAGCATTTATAATATATTTTAGTATGGTATATTATTGTACATAACAGATTATCCTTGTGATTCCAATAAAAATGTGTAATTAAATTATCTTATACTTGTGACTTTGAGTAGAATTATATAAAAAAGTTTGGCTAAATTAACAGAGAATATTGGAATGTTTTATATAACTTGATTTTCCACCTTTATAAGTTTAATTTGTTTTTATTTACAGGAGTGAAGTACTTTGGGAGGTCCTGAGTGTTAGATTGGACATGCAGAGCACTTTTAAAAATTCAATATATTACATTAATAAAAGCGGCTTAAATTGTTTACAAAAATTTAATGAACAAAGTTGTAAATAGGACTGCTTGTTTAAGGGCAGTCTAGTCTACTTGGTTCAGCATTAATCAGGACCTCTTCAATTTTGCTGGCCTTATAAATAGGTTAAGATGGGTAAAGCAAAAGGCTTATAGGAAACTAATTTTTAAAGTTATTGCTCTACTGAACTAATATTTATTTAAAAATCAAAGTAATTGCAAATAGCTCTCTACACACAAACATACCTGTAGACATGAAAACACTCACACCGACAGATGTCATCCTGATCTCTCACCCTGATGACAATATGTCCACTTGTTCTCTCCATTTCCTTTCTTCTCTTATTCCTTCCATTCTCCACTGTGACCACCTGAAAATCTTCCAAGAGTTTCCCATTGTACCTAGAATAAAATCCAAAATCCTTATAACATGTCCTGCCAGATGCCTCATAATTGGGCCCCTGTCTACCTCCTGAGACTCATCCTGCCCCACCCTCTCTCTTTTTTAGGTGCTCCGTCCACACTGACCTTCTTTGGCTACTTCAGAGGCATTATCGTCGTTTTTGTCTCAGGGCCTTTGCACATGCTATTTCCTCTCCTAGGGTTTCAATTCTACCCACTCTCAGCTGGCCAACTCCCACCTATCCTTTAGGTCCTAGTTAAATGATCCTTCCTTAGAGAGGATCTGTTTTAACCCTTAGTGTAAGTTTGGTCTCCAGTCATACTGTTTAATAAAATCCAATAACTAATCCTTTATCATGTTTTAAAATTATATATTTGTTATATGTGATTATTTCTTTAATATTTTTCTCCCTCACAAGACTGCCAAGTAGTATTGGATAGGTGAATTAGGAGGCAAACTCTTTGCTGATGGCCCAGGCAGCATCTCCCGACTCCAATCTTTACCCTAAAAATAAGTTGGATCAGCAAGATTCTACCAGGTGTTGCCTATTTTTATAAATAAAGTTTTATTGGAACACAGTCATGCCCATTTGTTTACATATTGCCCATGGTTGCTTCTGTTCTATAAGTACAGAGTTGAGCAGGTGTGACAGAGATTTTGTATGACCCATAAAGTTCAAAACATTTACTTTCTAAGAAAAGGTAATACTTATGCTAGTATGCAAAATCCCAGGGCACCTGGCATCTAAACTCCAGATGTTTCTCTTCCCAGCAAGACCAGTCCTGAAAGCTCCCATTACTCCATGACCAGTTGGTTCCCCCCTCCGAACTTCCCTATAAATTTATGAAGCAACTCAGGGGCAGGATATCTCTTCAGAAGTATTCCCCAAGCTGCATCCAGTGGTACCTGGCTGGATAATGCCTCTCCATGGGATGAGGGGAACTTGCTGTAAGTTTTTCCTCCATAAGCCTAGCTTTGTGCCTGCATAATGTGTCACTTTAAGGTGTCTTCCCATCCTCTTACTCAACACCTAATAATGAAGGAAGAAATAAGTAAGTGGATAAATGACTTGCAGGTGCTCTTTACCAGTGAGTCATCAAATGGGGACAAAATGGGATTGTATTGAGGGTTTGGGACTACTTTTTGCTTTATGGAAGTTAATAAATCTGCACTGTTTGAGAAAAGCAGTTTAAACTGAATTTTCCATTATTATTTTCTTTCGCTATTAGTTTATTTCCTTACTTATAGGGATAGGTAATTGTTTGCTTTTTCTGATATTTTTGATAGGCTCTTATTAACTGGCCAGGAATTTGGGTTCAAAGATCTCTTTACAAAGAGAAAGAACCCGTGGGGCCAGGTTAGAAATTAATGGTGTGTTCAGTACAAGGTGGCAGACCACCCACATTTAGAACTCCTCTAGCCCAAAACCTATGGAAACAATAATTTTGGAGAAACCAAAGATAAGGAGTGCATGGCAGGAGGGAAGATCTATAGTTTAGAGTTTTCATCAAATCCCTAGGAGATGGCTCTCCAGCATCACCACTGCTTCCACATCCAGAGGTTTCCTTCTGGGGTACGAGGCCCCCAACGTCAAGGCCAATATGACCATCAGCCGCATCCATTTCCATGGCTGTCTGGGAGACTCACAGGGCATTCTCTTCTCTCACTCTCAGGACTTCACGTCAGTATGTACCACAGAGCCTGGCAGAGCTGCAAAGCTGGCACCAGAATTTGCCAAGAGGAACGTTAAGCTGATTGCCCTTTCAATAGACAGCACTGAAGACCATCTTGCCTATAGTAAGGATATTGATGCTTACTATGGTAAGGAGCCCACAGAAGAGTTACCTTTTCCGTCACTGACGATAAGTATTAGGAGTTCGCCATCCTGTTGGGCATGCTGGACTCAGCAGAGAAGGACAAAAAGGGTATGCCTGTGTCAGCTCCTGTGGTGTTTATTTTTGGTCCTGATAAGAAACTGAAGCTGTCGATCCTCTACCCAGTGACCAGCGGCAGGAACCTTGATGAGATTCTCAGAGTAGTTATCTCTTTCCAGCTGACAGTGGAAAAGATGGTTGCCACCCCCGCTGATTAGAGGATGGAGACAGCGTGATGGTCCTTCCAACTATCCCTGAAGAGGAAGCCAAGAAAGTTTTCCCTAAAAGAGTGTTCACCAAAGAGCTCTCATCCAGCAAGAAATACCTATGTTACATGCCCGATCCAGGTCCCCCTGAGGAGTTGGTGCAGGAGCTGCTCACTTAGCACAGTGAGCCAGGAAATATCAGCTGCCACTTATGTTTCCTACAACAATTCCATAAAAACTCCTGGTGTGATCACAGCCAAGGTCTTTAAGTTGCTATACTACTGGATTATTAAATGAAAATGACACTAAAAGCTCTATGAGATTCTTTGCTCTGTGCCTTCACCAGCATTCTACTCTGTTCATATATCTCAAACACTCTCTGCTGGCTCTCTTTGAAATATATTCTATATCTGAGACTCAGATTTTTCTGGATCTCTGCAGGATTTGTGATCAATGAGGTAGAGTCTGTTGATAGTTGAAAAAGCCTGCTTTGCTCCATCATGACTGACCGTTAGTTTTTTTTCAGCTGTTCTAGTCAAATCTTCTCTTCTGTTATACATTTTGGCAAGCAGCAGAACTTGAGGTTTGATTTCCTCTGTAGATCTCTAGGTATATAACCCAAAAAATTAGTAACCTAGATATTCTTCAAGATTCAGTGTTTTGATCACAGCGAAAGAAAAATCTTTTCAGTTCTGTACTTTTCCAGTAGATAACTGAAGTGGAATGAGCAAGGGGAGGAAGGGGAGGGATCTTTAAATATTTTGTTAAAAGAAAACTTTTCGATAAATTTCTATCTAAAGAAAGAGGCTATAGAAAAGGCTCCACTTAACCTGCTGGGAGGTATACTAGCGGTAGGAGTAGGACATTGCCATGTGCCTTTACAGAGTATTTCTGGAAGTGTGTCTGCTTTGTGATGATGGACACTGAAAGGGCACATGTTGAGAAAGGAGGAGAGGATGATGACTGAAGATGTTTTATTGTAGAATTATTCTTGCCGGAAGAGTGGGCATTTTCTGAATTTTGCTTTTGGGGGATCTAGCAAATAAATCCTTTGTTAAAATTGAAAAAAAAAATTCCTAGGACATGGAAAATAGACAGAGTGCTAAGAACAGATCAAACATAGCAAAAGAGATCAGAACCCAGGACACACATGGGAAGCAGAAGTGGAGGCTCTGAGCTCTGGGTGGCGGTTGGGGAAAGCAAGAAGGAGGAGTGGGTGAGGGTTATGGAGATCGATGGGCAAGCAGCTATAAGACAGATGCCCTGTCCCATGATCCCCACCACTGGGACTTGCAGTGGCAAAGTAAAATATGCCACTAGATAAACAGGAAACAAGACTTTATTCAAGACTATTGCAACAGGGGAGAGAAAATGAGCTCACCTCCACTAAAACAAAAAGCAGGGTAGTTTTTAAGCACTGGGTTCCACTATTGGAAAAGTATTGAAAGGGGTTCTCCTCCCCCAAATCCTGTCTTATTGTCAACCACATCATAAAATTTAACCCCATCACTCCCCTTCAGACCTGGTGATGTGGCTTTTACTCTACAGCTTTTCAAAAAGCAGAAGCAATGATCCAACCACATGTCTGCTTAACAGAGATGTTTGTTACTTTTAACTGGAAAGACGGAATTACCAAAAGGTCAGAGAAGGCCAATTCCAGAAAAGGGATGGAACTGAGTGAGTCAGGGACTCTGCTCTGTTCCTCTTTGAACCTCCAGAAGCCCAAAGATAGGAAGTGCTTTAGCAAATATTTGGAGAGGGAGGGGCTGCTCTAGGTGATGGCATAAAGTCCTAAAGCCAGCCTAGCCAGGCTTTACAAGAAATGAGCCCAAAGAAGGGTCTCAGAGACCTTGAAAGAGCTTCTCCACCCAGTGAGTGCCCAGGAGCAGCCCTTGAGGAGACCACCTGCAGACCACTGTTAAGCATTTGGCATCAGTCTCAATCCCAGAAGAGTCAGACATCCCGTAATGTACATATATCAGAGGCCCTACGTATGTGTCACTGATACCTTGAATGGGGACAAATTTGGGAGCAAATTGTATAGCAACTTTAGTTTTAGTATCCTGCTGTGTCTTTAATTCTGAGTGCTAACCATTTATTCCTCTTCCCCTTGATAAAACTCAAGGCTATCCTCATGATTTTCTTAGTTGTTCTCAAATAATACCAACCATTCTGCAGTCACTTAAGTCACAAAACACAGTATCAGTAAAAATAAATAAATAAAACTTGCAATCCTCTGTGAAAGTCTGATTTCAATCTTGCCACTGTGACAAGGTTTTCCCCCTGTCCCACACTGAGCCTCTTGCAGATAGAAAGCCTGCAAGTCAAGGAAGGAGGGTTTTCTCCACCCAGCCCTTGAACTTCCTCACATTTCTGACCCAACAGGAGTGATTTCAAAATGTCCTGAAATTAGATAGTGGTGATAGATGCACAACCTCATGAGTGTATAAAAACCACTGAATTGTCTAGTTTAAAATGGTGAATTTTATCTCAATAGAAATAAAAGGCGAGGGGAGCTAGAAAGTTCCTTTTTGAACAGTCTCTCCTGACATCTAGCACCAGTGCTCTGTGGCATGGCAGGTATTTAAAGCTAACCCTTTCTCTACAGTGCCCACTACCTGCCTACCTACCATTGGAACCTCTCACCTGCGGCTTCCTTGACAGTCAAGTGTTTCTCTGTTTGGGCTGGATGCTTTCATTTTTCAGCTCTGAGGATGACAGTGTTAACTTCTCTTTGTAGAGGCCTTTTCTCCCTTCCAGGTGATCCCCTTGGACAGGACCTGTGATGACACCACACTGACTTTCTCTCTGGCTCAAGGCTCATACCTGGACCATAGGAAATACTCACATAACTCTTTGCCCTAAATAAGCCACTCAGTGCAACAGCTTTCCCCTTTGAGCTACCCTTAAAGCAGCTGGCCAGCCCATCTCTCTTTGTTTAGATTTTCTAGACCAAAGTCAGACAACTGTCCACTATATCCCTCAAATTGCTGAGTCATCTGGTTGAAGCCCCTCTCTCCAACTTTAAGTGTACAGAAAAGCATCTCCAGCCTTCCCTATGAGAAATACTATTCTCAGCATTACCACAGCCTCTCCAGAATTCTTCTTTAACCTCCCACTGCCTCCTCCTTCTAGCGTCTTCAATGTGAATTCAGGGGTTAAAAATCACGTAAAACCTTCTTTGTGAATCTGCATCAAAGTGGTACTGGGCCCAAATGAGTAGTATTTACCATCCTTTTTAACATGTCTTTTGGGGAGAGGAGGAAGGTTGCCCAGTTTGGTAAAGGGGAAAAAATTCAGGAAATGAGTCTCCCTCTGATGCCCTCAGCTTCCTCCTTTAGGCCTCTTTAGGACATCTCCATGATCCTAATCTTTAGTTGCCCAGTGCCCTCAATTTTCTTCTCACTCAGATGCCATCCTAAAATCAGCTCTCTGAGCCTTTCATACTAAAGTGTGAGTGACTAACTAGAGCATTTTAACAGGCTTTTAAAGGCGAAAATTAAAAGTCGGGAATCTGCCATGAGCTGAAGAACATCTGGTGGCTTCTGGGCTTTGAGGCCACCCAAGCCTTCCAGGAAGGATGGAAGGAAGGTCAGGGAAGAATGGGACAGTGAGCTCTTGGACATAGGTAAGGGTCTAATGTTGCAGAGCCAAGCAGTTGGGAAGGGAGGACTGCAGCCAGAGGTGCTAACAAAAACCTGAGACTTGTAATCCTACAGACAGCCCATTGCCAACTGACCCACCAGGGAGGGGAGTCACCTGGGTCACAGGAGGGAGAAAAGGTGCTTAAATTTCTGGAGCACCTACTACATGCCAGGTATTATGTGCTCTACAGACATCTCATTTAATCCCCCTGCAACCCTGTGGCATAGATTTCATTTACGGATAAAGACATTCAGACTCAGTGAGGCTAGGTCTTTGAAGTGTATCTTATTGGACATACTAAGAGGATGGGCCAGCCCAGTTAGCACAAAGCCATAGCTTGCAGTGGCTGCTCCCATTTGATACCTGAGTGATCAGCTCAGAGGGAACTGAGACATGGATATTGCCTGTCTGGGAATGTGGAACTGCTCCTCCTTCAGGTTTCGTCATTGCAGTAAGTGGTCGTACAGCTTGGTCTCAAGCCCCCACCCTATTCCACTTTGGCAAATGAGCTGGAGGTCCCAGCTAGTTGCCCTCATTATTAGGAGATCTTCTCTTCATTCTCATGGCTATAGCTGAGTCCTGCCCTGGTCTTTTCCGTCTGGAGGATTGCAGTAGCCTTCACCTCTGGCGTCCTGAATTCATTCTTCACACACTACGCAGAGTGAGTTTACCAAAATGTGAAACTGATCATGCTTTCTCTGCTTAAAACACATCAAAAGCTTCCCATTGTCCTCAGGATAAACCTCACATCCACAACATGGCCTGTGCGTGCCATCTGTACAATCTGACCGCCGTCTGCCTCTCCTGCTCCATCAGGTACTTCCTTCCTCTGCTCTCAGGATTCCACCCACAGTTAGTGTCTGACGTGTGCTAGGGCTTCCTGCCTCAGAACCTTTGCCCAAACTATTTCCTTTACCTGTATCTCTCTCTTTCTTGCTTTTCAACCTATCTAACATTGCTCATTTCATAGATAGCTCAAATGTTCTCTTCTCAGAAAGGTATTCTCTAAGCTCCCAATATATTTCTTTCCAATGCATCATTGATTAGAATAAGTAAGTATATATTTACTTGTGTGATTATTTACTTAGTGTTTGTCTCCAGGAGAATAGGAACATGATCTTTTGGCTCTCTGTGATATTCTTGGTGCCAAGCAGAAGGCCTGGCACATGGTTGTCACTCAGTAAGTATGTATTACATAGATGGGGGGACAGACAGAGGGAAAGACATATGGGTGGATATTCTAACAGAAAGCCCCACCGATTTTCTTTTTGCCTCAGGTTCCAATATGGCTTCACATAGCAGCACTTTTACTGGTCCTGTCTTTATTTAATATTTTGATACTTTGTTCATTATGGATTCTTTGGTATTTTTATTTTTTTAATGTTTTATTAAAATGTTATTTATCTTAATTACTGAGTTTTTTGGAGCCCTCTTAAATTTTGTGTCCAAAGCCAGTGCCTCACTCACCACACCCAAGTCCTGGCCCTGCCCATAGTAAGGCATTAATAAATGGTAATTATTGTTAAAATAATTGATATATAGATAAGACATAATAGGCAATCATAGGCTTTAGAATCAAACAAACTTAGGTTCCAACCTGGCTTATTCATTGATCAATCATTCACTTATTTATACATGTATTGAATGATTTTTTTTTTTTTTGAGAGCTCACTCTGTGCCACCAATTCTCTCAACATGCTGGAAAAGAATAATGGGCAGAAACAGTCAGAATCTCTGCTCTTGAGGAGCTTCTAGTCTAGAAATCTGCTGCTGACCAGCTTATGACCTTCCATGAGTCATTTAGGCTTCCTGAGCCTCAGGTTCTTCATCTGTAACAGGACAATAATAATATCTGCCTATATTGCATAAGATTGGAAATTTTAGCAATCAGGTTATGTCAGTAGGCATGAACCCATATCCCAATACCCCAGTACAATGTCCTCTCTGGTGTTATTTGCAGTTATTATTCAAGGCCCAGAGGCCCAGAAAGGCTAAGTGTCCTGTCTTGGGTCACATAGCTCTCAGAAGCAGAAACAAAGGCAAATCCAGTTTCCCTGCTTCATAGTCAAAGTTCTGCTCTGTTGTGTGCAGACAAATCTCCCCTTCCCATCCCAGAATCTTCCTGAGATCTTGGGGGACTGTGAAATGGTAGCAACCCCTTCCTTCTGCAGGGAGGACAGTCCTGCAGGTCCATCCTGAGCATAGTCCAGCCTTGGGGAGGATCTGAGGGAAGGAGTTAGGAGTTAGCAGAGGAAGAGAAGAGGTGTTAGAAAAGCATAAATTAAAAACAGGAGGAGAAAGAGGCATCCAGAAGAGGGGCTCTCTGTGGTCTCGTCATCTCCTTCTCCTCCCCCTTTTCCTAATGTTCTTGGGGACAGAAAAGCAGGTCTAAGTCTCCTAGTGAACATGGCTTAGTTTCACACCACTCTTCTGGCAGAACCAGAGACTGACCTGACTCACTGCCTCTCTTTCATCTCTCAGAAAATCCCACATAATTGTAACATATTCTTTTAAGAGCTCTATCCTCTGCTGACTTCAGGGGGGTAGTGAGAAGCCAGGAGATGCCTGAGAAGAGGAAGTAGGGATGGGTACTTTCCAGGGGAAGTTCAGACTTCTGAACACCTGTCAGATGTACAGACACAGGGAGAGGCTCAAAGCTTTGCCCTGATTCCCAGCCCTCTGGAGACCACAGGGCTCCAGGCCTTAGTGTAGATTTGGTAGCCAGAACCTTGCAGAAAACATAGAGGATTATTCCATTAAAACCATGCTGGACACATCAAGAATTTGTGTGGTTCTATTTGGGCCTCTCACAGGTCAGGATCTTAGAACTGAAGGAGGGAAAGTCAGAATCCTTAGCAGGAAGCAAGAAAGAATCCAGGAGTGGGGAACGGAAGCTCCTTTACTTTTAGCTCCATGTGACAGAAAGCCCACTTAAAACGTCCTAAAGAAAAATAAAAAATAATCGATTGGTTTATGTACTCAAAAAGAATGAATGCCAGGGGCATGACACAGGGACACTGGCTCTAGGGCAAAGGACTCCAGGCACTCCGGTGTTGATTTCACTTGCTCTTCTGCAGCTACACCCATAGGACCTCAAGGGAACTGCCTCTCCCCTTCATCATAAGGGGAAGAACTGCAACTACTGGGCTTGAAAGGTGGGTGCACACCTGTGACAAAGGATTGACAGAG
Source organism: Pteropus alecto (assembly GCF_000325575.1). Lineage (NCBI taxonomy): Eukaryota > Metazoa > Chordata > Mammalia > Chiroptera > Pteropodidae > Pteropus > Pteropus alecto. The sequence goes on from NW_006443570.1 coordinate 15,168,703, forward strand.
CCCCACAGAACCTAATAGCTACATGGGCAGAGAAGTTCCCTCAGAGAAGGGAAGTATAGTTTTCAGAAGAAAGAAGGGTACTGGGAAAGATAAGCATATGGATGTCTGATCTTGGAAGCTAAGCAGGGTTGGGCCTGGTCAGTACTTGGATGGAAGACCACCTAGGAAGACCAGGTGCTGTAGGCGTAAAAAAATAATTAATTAATTGATCGATTGATTAAAAAATAAATAAACATATATAAACCTCCCAACTTTACTTTTCCTAAAAAAGCCCCTTGGTCTTAAAGTATTGATTTACTTTAAAGAATAATCTTAAAGTATTGATTACCATGTTAAATGTTTACGCTCATTTATACATTATGTGCATAGACAGATGCAAAACATGCCTCACATTTTATCATTTCCATGCTTTTGTTTTAAGGGGCAAGCCCTAGTATCAGAAAATCTTGGTGTGAATTCCAGCTTTCCCCTTTCTAGCTGTGTGGGCAAATAACTTCACTATTCTGTGCCTCTGTATCCTTAACTGCAGAAGGAGACGACAATTGTCCCTATGTAGTGAAAAAATCTTTATAAAATATTTGTAAAACACTTAAAACAGTAAGTGGCTCAGGTCTTCTGTTATTACTACTTTTTGCAGTTACCTCTAACTAGAATGCTCTTCCTCCTTTCTCTGCATTTTAAAATGGTATACAGTCCCGGTCCCATTTTCGAGAACCAGTACAAATGAATTGTTCTCATCATTGTTGCCTTTCATGAATTGTTCTCATCATTCTAATCCAAAGGGATCTCTCTCTTCTTCCCCTGAAATCTTCGTTGGGCACTAAGGCTCAACAGCTCTGGATGGCAGGGACTTTCTCAGTCCTCTCCGCCTCTACCACAAGTAGAATAAAAGCATCTTTACTAGTACTTACAGTGGTCCTCCTTAACAAGTATTAGTTTAACTAAAAGCAATGAGCCTAAATCCCCCAACAAAGAAAAGCTCCAGACCAGATAACTTCACTGGTGAAATCTACCAAACATGTAAAGAATTAACACATCAAACTCTTCCAAAAAATAAAAGAGAAAGAAATACTTCCTAACTTACTCTATGAGACCAGCATTAACCTGATATATGAACATATGTTCACATACAAGCTTGTACATGAATGTTCATACCAGCATTATTCATAATATCTACAAATTGGAAACAACTGAAATGTGCAACTGATAAATGGATAAACAATATGTGGTACAGCCATACAATGGAATATTATTTAGCCATAAAAAGGAATAAAGTACTGATACGTGTTACAACATGGCTATAATTCCACATATACAAATCATCCAGAAATAGGCAAATCTATAGACACAGAATGTAGACCAATAGTTGCCAGGAGTTAGGGGAGGGGAGAATGGGAATGACTGCTTACAGGGTACAGGGATTCCTTTCAGAGTGATAAAAATGTTCTGGAACTAAACAGAGGTGATAGTTACACAAATTGTGAATGTATTAAGTGCACACTTTAAAACTGCACACTTTAAAATAGTTAATGGTTAATATTATGTATGTAAATTTTACCTCAATAACAATAAAAAGCAACGGACTTCCTCTTGGATGAGGAACTGTAACTTTTGCTTTCAGCAAACTTATAAAGATTAGGCAATCTTCATGGCCGGAAGGGGAAACTATCAATTAGCTTTTGCTGCATAACAAATCACCCTAAAATTTAGTAGATTAAAACAATCATTAACGACAATGAGATACCACTATACGCCTATTAGAATGGCCAAAATCCAGACAACTGTCAACACTAAACACTGGCGAAAATGTGGAGCAACAGAAATTCTCATATATTGCTGGAACCAATGCAAAATGGTACAGTTTGGTGGTTTCTTATAAAACTAAACATACTCTTTACCATATGATCCAGTAACCCTGCTTCTTGAATAGTTACCCAAAGAAGCTGAAAATTTATATCCATACCACAACCTACATGTGAATATTAATAGCAGTTTTATTCATAATTGCCAAAACTTGGAGGCTACCAAGATGTTCTTCAGTAGATGAATGGATAAATAAACTGTAGTTCATCCAGACAATAGAATATCAGCACTAAAAAGCAATGAGCTTTCAAGCCATAAAAAAGATGTGGAAAACCTTAAATGCATATTATTAAGTGAAATAAGCCAATTTGAAAATACAACATACTGTACAATGCCAACTATATGACATTCTGGAAAAGGCAAAACTATGGAGACAGTGAAAAGAAATCAGTGGTTGCCAGGAGTTAGGGGTGGCCAGGGTACATCAATAAACAGAGCACAGAGGATCTTTAGGGCAGCAAAAATATTGTTTGATTCCATAATGACGGATTCATATCATTAAACATTTGACCAGACCCATAGAATGTATAATACCAAGAGTAACCATAATGTAAACTATGGACCTGGGTGATAATGATATGTCAATGTAGGTTTCTTAATTATAACAAATTCACCACTCTGGTGGGGGGACATGGATAAGGGAGGGGCAGGGTTGTGCATGTGTGGGGGCAGGGATTATATGGGAAATCTCTATACCTCCCCCCGCAATTTTGCATGAATCTAAAAATAAAGTCAATTAAAAAAATAAAAATAATAAACTTTTAAGCTAGCATTTATTATTTTTCACAATTCTATGGGCTGGATGGATGACCTCTCAACTGAGACAGCTGGGATATCTGGTGATCCTTCCCTCCATGTGGTCTCTCAGCCTTCAAGAGACTAGCATGGTCTGGGACATATAATGGTATAAAGATTCCCAGAAGAAAAATAGCATGTCTCATTTCAACGTGTTAGCACTTTTCAAGTCTCCATTTGCATCACATTTTCTTTTGTCCCATCTGCCAAAGTTAAGTCACATAGCCGAAACCAGAGTCAGTATGGGAAGGGACTTCCTAAGTGCATGCATACTGGGTTGGAGGAATTACTGCAGCCGTTTTTATAAATAATCTACCAAGGGAAGGAGTAAGTCGAATATTTAAACCAAAACCCAATCTCTGATAGAGTTAGAAGAAGTGCTTAGCGCAAAATTGAAACTTCTTACCTGACTTGATATCACCAAGGCATATAGGAAATGGTCAGGTTACATCTGTGGACCCCATTCATTTGTGATCACAGAGCAGTTTCAATGCTATAAGACAGAATAGACTCTAGCTAGGGGACTCTTTAGGGAGATATTATCATTTGGATTTGTTTTGTTTCTCTAATAAGAGTTTGGGCCCCATCTTACAGACATCAGTAAAAACAAGAAGACGAGTTGGTAGAATCTGTTACTCTCCTTATTACTTAAAAAGAAAGGTTTTCCTATGTGCAATAGTGAGGCTGTTTAAGATTATGCACAAGGAAGGAAAAGGCATACACAAATTACCTCCAATCATAGATATTTACAGTAAGGATATGAGGGAGGTAGTATAGCCAAGAAAGTCACCTCACCAGCCACCCTGTCTCTGTGGGTCCTGGTCAGAACTGCACCCAACATTTACAGGGTCCATGGCAAGAATCCGTCAGGAGGCCTCCATGTCAGGTATACCAATATTTTAAACTTATAAATGAGCTAACAAATTTATAAGTAAAATGAATTGCTTAATATTGCAACCATGTGAAACTATACATATACAGCCTGAATCTGGGGGTTCCTCTGCCACAGAAAGGAACACGAAAAATAAGCAAGAAACTGAACACTGAACACTACAGGGAAGCAATTCTTTGTTATGCAAAAATGGATAGTATTCGTCTTATCTTGGGGGAAAGATTTTGACAAGTTAATTGGTTTATCTTTTCTCTTGCCTCAAGGTTTCTGCTGCTCAAATCTTCTCTATGGTCCAAAAGAAGGTCTGTCTCCAGTGTTGGCAGCAGCATCACCTATAAACCTTCACAACATTTCACTCAGGTGTGTTTTGTTTTTTTTTTAAGGACAGAGGGCAAGAGAGGTGGCAAAGCATTTTTCCTTGAGGGATGAACTATGTTTGTCAGAAGAGTGGAAATTTAGAATTACAGGTCAAGCCGGGCCAACACTGAGTACTATACCTCAAGAGACAGAGGTACCTTTGTGTTCCTTGATAAATTTTTATGTGTGTTTATGATATGAAGAGTCCTCCAAAGCATGGGGTCCAGGGCAGAGCTCTTTCCTGCCTGGGTCTAAAAGCAGTACCAGTCCTGGTGTTTTGAAAGTTGGGATGTGTTAAGCAAGTGATACCTCTTGTCTACCACAGTAGTTCCAAGATGTCAACCTACTACATGGTTTATTGGTGTCAGAGTTGCCACAAAAGACTGAATTACACAGGCTTTGGACAGAACAACACTCTACATACATAGAAAAGAGACATAGCAAGATCAGCTTCAATGGTGAGTGTTGGTCCCTTATGGCCAGCGGGTACCATCCTAAGCCAATGTAGGGCAATGATCTGCAGTCATCTCTCCTGTGCTGCAAGGGAAGGACTCCATTCCCTCCCTGCTGGAAGCCAGTAGAGTACTAGGGTTGGCCTGGTGCCATATGTCGTACACTCTTAAGCAAAACGAAGGAGCACACATTGAGTCCAGAAAAGAGAAAGATATTCCCACACAAGGCAATAAGCCCAGCACAGCTGTGCAGCTCTTCATCTTCTGGCAAGGAAGTGCTCCAGCCCCAAGGCCACGCTTATGTGGCCATGAAGGGGTTGAAGACTGCAAGCACCAGACTGCCTTTCCCAATAGGATGTACAGCTGGTCTGAGAGAGAACTAGAACATTACCTCTCCTTTGTTTGGGACAACAACCCAAGCCTGAGGGAACTTCTTTAGTCACCATGCATCTATCAGATGAGGTCAGGCATCTGGCATGGCTTCACTTGGAAACTCAAGGAACAGCAATCTATGCAGAGGAGAACCCTGCAACTTCAGGCCTCTTTCTTTAGAAGGGACCCGTGTGTGGAACAGCTATTCTGAAACTCTATGACCTGCCCAGACACAAGACAAAAGGATTGATAAGAAGGGTGTGAGAGGGGAAGTTGAAAGTGACAGCAGAAAATTTCCATAGACTAAGTGCAGGTCTGAGAAAGAAGGTGGGCGACCCCAAGGAGGAGACATTTTAGCTCAAAAGTGCCGGCTCTTGACCTCCACTTCCACTGTAACAGTTTAGGATAGCTCAGCTTATACTAGACGAACATGTTGTGCGTCTTAACATATCATGGGATATGTTAAGAGCAGAATTTAGAAGCAAAGATAACAGGATATTTGGTATTTCTGTAAGGGAAAAAGCTATGGGATATGCTAGGCAATATTATGAAATAATTATAGTAAGCACTTCAAATAGTAAACACCTCATCTCACCTTGTGCGATGATGCCAACAAGGCACCAAACTAAGTTCCTGGAGCGTGGTAAGTGCTCAAAAAGCACTGGCTGTCGTTATTAGCCTGGAAGATGTTTGCGACTTGAGCAGCACATGTGGTATATCATAGCCTACTCCCTTGTGTATCTCAATCTAAGTAACAAATGGAGCTAATCTGATTCTTAAATGTCATCAATGATGCTTGATAGAAGTGGGGAGGGAAAGTAATAAAAGACTCAGCAAGTACACAAAAGCCACTTACAAAATGTTTTCTACATTAGGGAGGTCAAGAAATGGCAGTATATTGTGAAAACAGACATTGGTTCCTTCATTTTTTCTTTCACCAAACAAACATGTATTTGGTATTGCGTCAAACACCTCTGTCTACCACTTCCTTTCTAGCAGCCCCATTTCTCGCTCTGGCTACCACTACAGCAAGTTTTGCACAGGCTTTCTCCAGCTCCATGTAGGTATAATCTGACAGCATCTCACCTTGGCCATCATACATACCCCTCTTTTCCTGTGTCAGCAATTCTCTGAGGCTAAGATATAGGATGCCTACAGGAACCTGCTCAATATTCAGGCATATGCAGTTTGGAAGTACTGGACAAATACTCATGATTAAAGGGGCTTGGGAGCCAATGGAGGACATTCACGGCAAAGGAGAAAGTCAGTGAGCATTTGGATAGAATGACTTGTCCTGTGAATGTCAGCCAGCCTCTCCCCCTCAGCCACTATAGTGCTAAGTGCAATGAGCCCATGGACAGAAATGCTATGGTGGCAAGGATGGAGGCTGTGCACGGACCCAACAGCATGGGTTCTGTCTTATCAAGGTCAACTTAATTATTGCCACTGCTGAATGCCTAACCTTCTAGCTGCAGAGATATATGTCAAGTCTGAACATGGCACCTGCCCTCAAGGAGAAAATATAGCCATACAGTGACATGTTGAGTATATTGGAATCCTGCCACCCTGTAAGGGAGAACAATCCAACCTTAGCAGAATTGACACTTACTCCAGATATGGGTTGTCTTT
>NW_006443570.1:15175095-15180119 GCF_000325575.1 Pteropus alecto
ACTTACAAAATGTCTGATCAGAGAGTATGGTTTTTGTACAACATTGTCCCAGGCAAAGGGATCCATTTCATAGCAAATGATGTGTCAGTGGGCATATAGGATCCACTGGAATTACCATATGCTTAATCACCCAGCAACTGCCAGACCAAGAGAATGGTGGGGTGTTAAAAATTTAGCTAAGTGGACAACAAACTTTAGGATTAGGACCTCTCCAGAATGCAGAATATGTACTGAACTAAAAGCCAATATATGGTGCTACGTCCCCAATAGCTAGAATACACAGGAACCAAGGAGTTGATGTAGGATTGGCCCTTTCTTCATGATTCCCAGTGATCTATGTGTGGTTTCTATCCCTGCAACATTAGGCTTGGCTGGATTAGATTAAATTAGGCTCTGCTGGATTCCTGAGGAGGATGGAGATGGTGGAGATGCACTAGTATGTGGACACAATATAGGTTCCACTAAACCTGAAATAATGAATACAACCATCTGAAGGAGGCTTTGTAATGATTTTAGACATAATAAAGGAACAAACATTGGAGGGAAGCAAGGCGTGGACTGTATTATGTACTATTTCACATCCTTTTGACCCCACCCCTTACCTCAGCCACTGCTCAGTCATCGCTTATCTTAGATTTACATAAGCTTCATGCAAGTGTCTTGCCTCAGCCTATACTTCATAACTCTAGCTTCCTGTCTTGGGGCTTCTCTGATCCTGAGATCAGGAACACCTACAAGAATACAACATACCTGCATGAGCAAACCAGAAGTGTGAGGAAATTAATATCCATGATCCACTATAGCCAATGAAGAGTTGTTCCCATGATCTACTGTTGTGTAACAAACCACCCAAAGCTTAATGGTATACAATGACAAGTATTTTATTCTACTCACAAACTCTATGGGTCAGAAATTCACACAGGGCACAGCAGGGGGCTTATCTCTGCTCCATGATGCCTGGGGCCTCAGCTGAGAAGACACAAATAGTAAGAAGCGACTCCGATGGATGCGGAATCATCTAGAACAGTGCTGTCCAATAGAAATATAATGAAAGTCACATGTAATTTTGAATCTGCTAGTGGACATATTAAAAAGGTAAAAAAACAGATGAAATTAATTTTAATAGTATATTTTCTTTAACACAATATATCCAAAATACTGTTATTTCATCATGTAATCAGTATAAAAATTTATTAAGATATGTTACATTGAGGAGGTACTAAATCTTTGAAATCCAGCATGTAGTTTGTACTTTCAGAGTATCTCAATTTAGACAAGCCCCATTTAAAGTGCTTCAGTAGCCACATGTGCAGGGTAGTTGCTATATTAAAAAGTGCAGATCTTCACTCTCTTGTCTGGCACCTAGGCTAGGATGACGTGAAGGCTACAATGATTTGGGATTGTCCACCAGAACACCTGTATGTGGTTTGGGCTTCTTTACAGCATGGCAGCCTCAAGCTCAGGGTTTTTGAAGGCTCAGGGCTCCAACAGTGAGTGTTCCAGTGATCAAGGTTGAAGCACTGTGGCTTTTCACAACCTTGCCTTAGAGGTCACCTGACAAACTTTATTGATTGAGCAATAGTCACAAGCCCTCTCTATTTCAAGGGGAGAGAACATATACCCCACTGTTTGAAGAGAAGAGTGTCAAAGAATTTGTGGCCATATTTTTTAAACTGCCACAGGGATGAAAGCAAAGAGATAAATGGTTTCTCTTTCTTCCCTCAGGCAAAATATTCTGGGATGCATTCATAAGGTTCTTCGAAAAATCCCAGCAGAATCAAGCACTGACCCCCACAATGAGTCCTGCAAATACTTCCCAAATTATCGAGCCTCACCCAATTGTTCTCATGATCTGCTTTCAGAGGAACCTAGACTATGCCATCACTAGAGAAACAACAGTGAACAAAGATACAAAAATCCCTGCTCTCATGAAGTTTATGTTCTAGAAGAACAGACAGAAATTAAAAGATTTAGAAGTAAAATATACGGTATCTTAGATAGTATTAAGTGTCCAGGAGAGAAAAAAGAGAAATTTGGACAGGGAAAGTTTATAATTTTAGATAGTGTCCCAGAAAGACTTAATGAAAATATAATTTGAGTAAAGATCTGAAGGAGGTTAGGAAGAAAGTAATGCAGATAGATATTTGAGGGAAGAGTGGTCCAAGCAGAGGGAACAGAAATCTCTGAGTCTGCCTGTTTAACTGAAGGAGAATGAGTGAGGAGACAAGTAGAACATGAAGACGGAGAGCAAACAGGCACCAGATCACAAAGGGGCTTGCAATTTATTAAAAGGATTGGGTTTTACATTGAGTGGAATTAAAAAGCCATTCTAGAGGGCTTCAAACAGGATCGACTTGATCTGGTTTCTTTTTAACAGGATCACTATGTCTACAATGTGGAGAATGAACTGAAGAGAGGCAAGAGCAAAATAAGGAGACAAGTTAGAGGCTTTTGCAAGAATCCCAATGAGAGACCAGGGTGGTTTGGACCAGGTCGGAGAGAGTAGAGGTGGTGAGGAATAATAATATTCTGGATATATTTTTGAAAGTAGAGCCAACATTATTTAATAAAGGATAGGATATGGGGTGTGGAACAAAGATAGGGGTCGAGGATCAAGATTCTATGTGAGGGAAAAAAAAAGATTCTATGTGAGGAATCACAGGACCAGGTTTACATGCTAGAGCGTTCCATCTGGTGGTCACATCTGATCATAGGCTTTTTGTGCACTTGAAGGTGGTTAACTCCTAAAGAAAAAACGCTGATTTAGAGGATTAAGTGAATCACCTAGAGGAAGGATCCTTAATAAAATAGTCAGTCTTGTCAAACATAATAGTCACTCTTGTCAACCATAAACAAAAAGTCAGCTAGGTATTCCTTCCACGAAAAGGATTTATTTGGGGAAAAGGGATTGCAATCCAGTACCTGCAGAGTTGACGGTTACAAAGAGAGTGCAAGAAGAAGAAGGTAATTCTTTTACAGAGGAGAAGTAGTTAAGAGGAGGGGCCGTTTTAATCATAGAGCTTTGTTATAAACATACAGTTCTTCCTGTAGGGCTTTCACGACCCACATAGCATGCGAGAGTTCCTACCACAGGGTCTCCCAATTCCTGTCTTGGCTAAGGACTCTGCCATAAATTTTGACACTCTTTTGCCTGTATCCATTGGGCAGTTGGGAAAGGCCCAAGTCATCACTGCCTTCTACTTCCTGTTGCATCCTCAGCCTTCTTCCCTTTTTTAAAAATAACATGTTTTCGATTATATAGCCAAAAAACAGCATTCTGACCTCTGCCCTGTGACTTCCTGATCTTCCTTTTCTTATAAATACAAGGGCAGAGCTAGGGTCCCAGAGAGTCAGGGAGCAGAGAGCCCAGGAGTCCTCAGGCCAGCTCTGTCTGCACATGTAAAAGATGAAGATCTCTACAGCTGCACTCTCCTTCCTCATCCTTGCTGCTGCCCTTGGATCTCCAACCCATGGATCTCAAGTCTATGAGCCCCGGAGCCCCGGTGAGTTCAGTGAGCCTTCCCACTGGTGGCCAGGTCGATGGTAACTTGCGGTCTGGGGAGGAGACACAGAGAGACACATTTGTCCTCCTGAAAATGCTTCCCATTCTAGACATGAATGTGAATTTGGTGCTTGTTTAAAAGCAGCAGCAGTAAGGTATAGATCTCTTTCTCTGCAGCCTTTGGTTCCTGAAGAAAACTGTATATAGATGACTCACCCCACTTGGGGAAACAATTCTCACCCTGTTTTCATTGCCAGAATTATTTGATACCTTCTCTTAGCTGATAGAGGACTATTATGTGCTAGATCAAAAGAATTATAGTAAGATTGTAAATGTGCAGAAAGAAATATAGAATCCTATGAAATTAGAACTATCACATACCATCTAGTGAAAACCATCATTTTGGAGAGGAAATAGGACAAGCTGGGCAAGTAACTCACCTAAGTCCACCTAACCATTCTATTTATTTAACAAATAAATATATAGTGCTACCTATGTGTAAGTAGGCACTATTCTAAATATTAATAGATATTAATATATTGGCTACTCCTAACAACTCTTGGTGTATACTATCAGCAACTTATATAGTTTTGCATATTATCATTATCCTCATTTTACTAATGAGAAAACTGAGACACAGAAACCTTATATAACTTTCTCAAGATCACACAGTTAGTAAGTGGTAGAGTTAGGATACAAGCTAGTTAGGAAGCTGTTATAGAAAGACAAGGCCATTTAAGACTTTATTTTGCAAGCCCCCCCAGACGTCATATCAAGGATATTGACATGTTCACACATCTCATTAAATATAATTCATATGTAACTACATAAGAAGTGAGCTAAAAGTTTAGCTGTATTTGCCTAATGCAGTTTCACAATCCTTTACCCAAAACGTTGGGACTAGATGTATTTTGGAATGCAGGATTTTTCAGGTTTTAAAAATGTAATACAATATGATCCAGCAATTCCACTTCTGGATATATGCCCAAAAGAAAGCAGGTACATAAAGAGATATCTATCTGTACATCCACGCTAATAGCAGCATTATTCATAACAGCCAAAAAGTGGAAGCAACGCAAGTGTGTGTCTATTAACAAATAAATGGATTTTTAAAATGGGGTATGTACATACAATGGAATATTATTTCGCCTTAATAAGGAAAGATATTCAGACACATGCTACAACATGAGTGCACACTGAAGACATTTGATAAGTGAGATATGCCAGTAACAAAAGGACAAATACTATACGATTCCATTAATATGAGGTACTTAAAGTAGTCAGATTCAGAGACGGAAAGTGAAATGGTGGTGGCCTGTGGGAAGCGGGTAGGGGGACATGGGGAGTTACTGTTTAATGAGTACAGAGTTTCAGTTTTGAAAAATGAAAAAAGTTCCATGGATAGACTGTGGTGATGGTTGTGCAATATGTGGATATACTTAATGCTACTGAACTGTACATTTTAAAATGGCTAAAATTTGACCAGCTTGGTCTAAAGTACATACTTTCTGTTCTTCTGCTG
>NW_006443570.1:15180135-15193782 GCF_000325575.1 Pteropus alecto
CCAATAGCAATTTACTGCTCTTATAACTTTGATCACACTCCTCCTTTTCTTACCGATGATTAGAGTTTAAGGTCCTTGATAGTCCCTACCAGGTCTATTGTTTCATTCATTTACCTAACAAATATGTATTTAGCAGGTCTAGATCACTGTCTGTGTAGAGTATAAGGTCAGAGCTTGAAGGCAATAAAAAGGTTAAAATTATAAATTGTATATTATGTATATTTTATCACATGTTCAAAAAATAAAATTTTTAAAAAGGTAACACATAGCTGGACATTACTTAACATTCCTGGCAGAGTCTGGAATCAAAAACAGTAATATTTCTACAGCAAACACACACGAATATTTCTACTAATAGAATAAAGACTGTAAATAGCCACAGTTCACTTTGGGTGACTTTGTGCTACCAAATCAGTTAATGAAAAATTTCTGTTTCCAGAGCCCTGTGGATTCCAGAAATGTGCAAAAGCATCGTAGACTGTATCACATGACATAGCTATTCAATTGATTTGTTCATGATTTACAGTTTGCTTTTTGTATTTAAAGTCAATAGAATGTTTTCATGTCTCAAACAATTTAAAAAGTTCCCTGAAAAATCTCAGGGCCCTAATGGAGAAAACAGGCCTGGAGATAGGCCTAGAATCTAGACAGTCATCCAGTGTTCCATCGCCATTGCCCCCGGACCAGGGGATGAGGCTGGGGAATAGGATAGGTAGAGATACTAAGACAATGCTGCCTCCCAATGATTCTCTTCCCTCCTTGTCTGTTTCTCTCAAATAGAACCCAGACTGGAGATACATCAGTTGAAACCCTCAATACGTCAAGAATGTAAATGTTTAGTTTTGGCACATATTTAAAAGCAGCCGGTGGGTATAGATCTGCTTAGTATCTTCGATCCACCTCAGTTAGAGGGCGTGGAGAAAGAGGGAGAGTCCTGAGGGTGGTGAGTATCTATCTCCAAGGAAGATCAGAATGGGCCACGGGTCCCTCTCCCACAGATGACCTCTATCCTATCTGGCAGTCTTAATAATTGGCTTACCTAGGGGACAGGGTACTCTCTGATGCCTCCTGCAGGCATCTGACCTTTCTTCTTCTGAGAGAAATGATCCTGGCCCTGTTGTGGCATTGTCTGGGTACCCTCAGACATACAGCTCAGCCCTGAGGAGAGTGAAGCAAGGAGATGCCATCAAATGCTGGTAGAAGAGGAAAACATCCCTTTTGAGTCCTGTGCCTTCTCACCTGCCCTAATACTTCGGAGGAAAGGGGGAAGGAATCTAGCTGTCCTCAAAAGATATTCAGTCCTTAAATGGCCCTTTCTCTTGCAGCAGGACCTCACCGTCCCCCCGACTGCTGCTTCTCCTATGCACAAAAAATCCGATGCATATTCATGGAAAATTTCTTTGAAACAACCAGCGAGTGCTCCAAGCCCGGTGTCATGTAAGTGCTAAGCTCACCGGCTGTGTCTTGGGAGAGGGTCCTGAAGGATGGATGTCCAGTAAAGTCCCAGCATCTGGATCCTGCCAAGTCAAGGGTCAGGCTTTTGTCACTGTTAGGACCCTGTGGAGCTTCAGGTATAAGATGCTCCCAGTGAAGAGGGAGGTTATGGAAGGAAAAAAAGAGCAGGAGTAAGGCTGCCCAAGCGAACTCTCACAAGTCACTAAAGGAGTCTCAGAAGCTGAGGGAGCATGTCAGGGTGGAGACACCATGAGCTCCTGCAGCAGAAAAAGGAAGTAACAAGCTGGGCTGAGCGGGGAATTTGAGAGGCCAGAAGGATGAGGCTCCCCACCCCCATTTCCAGAACCCTCTTCACTGTGTAATCTTTTTCTCCCTTGTTCCCCAGCTTTATCACCAAGAGAGGCCGTCATGTCTGTGCCAATCCCAGTGATAGGAAAGTTCAGAAATGCAGAATGAAGCTGACTGAAGCCAAAGACCTGACGAAAATATTTGCTTGAAGAAAAGGGATACTAGGTGCCAGCCACCCATCTCCATCTCTCTTACCTCACCTCCTGGGACTTTCTTGGCCTGAATTATTAAAAAATAAAAATAAAATAAAAAAATAAACTGTTCTGTTCTGGTTATAAAAGCTATGCACTAATAAAAAGTTTCCAATTTAACTTTTCTTGAACTTTAAGAGTAAAAAGAAATGTAGAAATTGCTGAACTTTGGATTTCTTTTTTCTTTTTTCAAAATGAGACATCATTTTATTTTTTTTAAAAGCTAAAAATATGACTCATTCAAATACAGATTGAATATTGTCAAAGATGTACATAACCCATTAATGAGAGAACCATTAAACTGATTCAGAGATCATCTGAGGAACAGAGATTTATATGGTTAGTTGGAGATGGCATTCTGAAATGAATAACTTAGAGAAAAATAGATTAATATCCAATAAGGTAATATAATTATAACTTTTGGGATTCTTTTCTACTGGACAAAAATCATTTGCATCTTGCAATGGACAAAAATTCACAAGTTAACATGTAATTTCACAAAGTCTGGGCCATGATTAATAGTAAATAGAACATCAATCAAAAACTCATTTCCCCCAAAGATGTAAGGAATCCTGGGGTAGACCTTTTAAACAATGTTCCAATGTGACATTGAAAGGCATGCAGTCATCCTTATTTCTGTTTTGGATGTTTTCTCTTAATAGATATAACTTCATAAAAGATGTCTTCTTTAAAGTTAAAGAACATCAAGAAAAATATTTAAAGTTGGAGTTAATATCAATTTTATATTCATATCTGTCCAAACCTATACATTTATATTTGTAATTCATAAATCCAGGTCACCTTTCTCATAAAACTCAGAAGAAAGCACTGAATTCTAAATAACAACAAAACTTATTTTAAAAAAAGTTTAAAACCTATGCTTGCTTTTTGGGTGCTTTGCTTACCATAAGAAATCAATTGAAAAAAACTGATCAACAACTAAATATCCTTTATAATAATAAATTACTATTAGAAAAAAATCTTGAGACAATGGTCAAAGCTGGAAATTACTATAACGCCAAAGAAATTAAACATAAATTTACAGTATAGCCCGTCCTTCCTACAAAAATAACTAATCTTTGAAAGCTTGACTACAGTTTAGAAGTTTCTCCATCATTCAAGAGTGGAGGGATGGGCAGGAGATGGTTGGGGATAAGGGGTAAAGCACAGATATTTACAATTTAAACAAGCATTCCAGGTGATTTTTATGCAGGTGGTCCTAGGACCTCACTTAGAGACACTATTTCAAGAAGTGCAGGTTAATAGGTAGACAGGCTAGCTGGCGGACGGTGAAGAGGAAGAGTGTCTTAGTATATTTCACTCCATTATGGATGCCATTCTTTTTTCACAGCATAAGTGGAAACCCCTAGATCCTCAGTTGTAAATGCAGATGCTGATTATAGGGGCCCTGGCTCTGGTAGGTGAAGAAGAAGGAGTAGGAATGAATGGTCAGGCTTGCACTGAGGTTGTCAGAGAGCTTCATTTCTAAGAGGTGGAGGGGGTAGACCTTCTTATATTTGACCAGAAGTTATCCAGGATACTGCCTAATTTTCTGTCTGGCCCATTGTCCCCTCCAGAAGACTTCCACTGCAGATATCCTTCTTTATATAGAGAGCAGTGCTTATAGATTTATACTGGGGCCAACCTTTCACCTGACTGTTCTGAAATGGAGACTGGCAATGTTTTAGTTTGTTCTCCTGACCCAAGTTTCTTCTCCTAACACCCTCTGACTCTCATCTTTGTGTTACCCAGCTCCTGCTGAGAAATGTTTTTTCAATAATCTTCTCCTTTACCTATATAAGTTTTTTCAGCCTCCTGTGTTTTGCCATCAAGTTGATGCATGTCTTTTATATAGAACAGACATTTCTCACCTTATGGTCAGCTAATGTCATCTTTTCTGATCCCCTGCTGCTACTATGGATTTTTTTGTTGTTGTTTTCATATTTATTCTGACATTTAAATGGGATTTGGGGAGGTGAAAGAGGCAAACACAGATGCTCAGGGTTCTGGCCTATATTTTGACCCATGTATGATCTTTCCTGTTGCTCATTACTTCACTATATTCTGTCAAATTCAGAAGTTTGGAGCTAACACCATCCCACTGAGCTCTGGAATATAAGATTGAGTGATGGCAATAGCAGCTTTTAGCTTCTCTGTAGAGATTTTGTTTCAGAGCCTTGTAAAAATGTCAAAGATTTGTTAGATTAAAAATGTACTAGACCTAAGGGGAATATGTATGGTTTCATTAGGTTCTCTGGCTGACCAAGTTGTTAGCTCAGTAGAATGAAATTGAGAGCACAAACCACCTGAGCAGTGTGAATGGCAGAGAGTCAGGTGTCTCCTAGTCAAGACTTTGGGTCATGACAATGGCAGCTGAACAGAAATGAAGGATGGAAATCAAGACTCTCCTTTCTGACCAAGCATCTGTCAATCACAGGTCTTTGAGGTCTTGCAGGAGATAATGGCATGTTATGTCTGGGTCAACTGCATTAGACTTACATACTCTAAATACTTTTACATGCTGTTCCTCAAAAACAGTATGTTCTTTTCTGTTTCCTTGTTTTCTGTGCTGCCTCTGCCAGAAACACCTCCCCCACCACCCCGTTCTCAACTCTTCCCAGCAAAATTCAACCTACCCTTCAAGGTTCAATTCAGGTGCCACTATAAAACATTTACCTCACTATCTCTGCCAGAGCACCTATCTCCCTTTCTCTGGAGTCTTGAAACATATTTATTGTCACTCAAAGAGATAATTATTGAGTGATTATGTTATACATTGTAGGCATTAGAAGAACAATGAGAACAAAACAAGATTTTAGCCCTTCAAGAATATTTCGGTGTATAGAGAAGACTGAGAATAAGAATAAGATATGATATCTGTGTGCAAAAATCCTATCTAATCCATCACTAACTCTTCAAATTATTACATAACATTGGATTAAAATGATGAGGTTGTTTGTACTGAGGGCAGTCAGCTTAGAGCTCAGGCCTCCCACCTCCAGTCAGACTGCCCAAAGGCTGAAGAGACCAATATATTAAAGCACACCACTTAAGAATTTGTACCACAGGCATATCTCGAAGATATTGCAGATTCAGTTCCAGACCATTGTAATGCAAAAAAAGAGTCTTGCCTTCAATTCATTTAAAAAAAAATCACATCTGTGAAGCACAATACAGTGAATCACAATAAAATGAGGCACGCCTGTATAGATCAGGGCTTCTGAAACTTTAGCATGCATAAGAATCACCTGGAGGGTTTGTTAAAACAGATTGCTGGATTCTAGCCCCAGAAATTCTGATTCATCAGAACTGGGTGGAACCAAAGGAAAAAAAAAAATCAGCATTTCTAACAAGTTCACAGGTAATGCTGACACTGCATTGTTAAGTGGGAATTTGAAGAGGAACTCACACTCTTGACTTTGTAATTTCAGCATTGCTTGCAACTTTTATAAAAAGCGTATATTTCTTTTTATAAAAGTAACCAAAAAAATTCAAATAATTGATAAACTGAATCTTCATTGTCTTTTCAAGGACAAACAACAAAACAGGACAATTCTTGACTTGTGTTGATACGTCATTTTTTTCAGGATGAAGCTTACTTATCAAAGCTGCTTAACTATAAATGAAATATACAGCAGGAAGAAGTATAAACATGATTAAATAAGCCTGACAACCAAATTCGAATTTTGAAAAGTAAAATCTTGGAAGTTGTGAAAAATAGCTAGAAAAAAATGTGCTTTAAAGTTATAGAAAAAAACTAATTAGAGCTGCACAGAAATCAAGGCATAAAATAGTGAATGGAAACATCCGTATTTTTCCTATTTCACATTTAGAAACACAAACAAGATTTAAAAAGTAACATAGCTCATTCTCTTTTCTCTTTGTGTGGGCTGCGGGTTCAACTGAGGACTCAACCAGGACTGGGCCAGAGGGCATGACCTGCATGATTAAGGCCAGTGGGTCTGGGACTGAGAATACAGTCAGGGTGGCCAGAAGATTTGTAACATACAGGGCATGGAGCAAAGAAGTAAACATACTGAGGTTAATGGGAGCCAAGTTTCTTACTGCTAGAGTAAGGAGGGAAACATATATAGAGAGAAGACAAAAATAAACCCTGTGGCGTTGACTTGGAATTGAATGTATTGGTATAAATTTTTGGTTTTTCACATAGCTAAACCAATGATATAGAAATTGCTATAAATGTTGGAAATTGACATAATAGAAATAGATATACCTTTACACATACTTATATATATATGCTTCAATATATTTCCTAGTTCTGTCCACTGAGAGCTCAGAACTGAATGCAATGCCATTCCCAAAACAATGAGAACCCTAAGCATACAGATCTTGGTTTCTCAAAACCCTCTTCCACTAACGGGAATCAGGACTCATTAGAGAAATGGCTGATTCCAGAGCAGTGGCAAAGTATTAGATAAGCCTGGATCATCTTTTTGTGCCCAAAAGTAAGAAGACAAAGATAAATAAAACTAAAATCTTCTAGAAAGAGGAAAATCCAGGTCATCCCAGATAAAAGTTGCCTCCAAAATATTCTCAATACTCTCAATGTAGAATTCTATACCCAGCGAAAATACCAATCAGGTATAAAAAATGAGTAATGACTTCTCAGACAAACGAGAACTCAGAAAAGTTTATGTCCCATATACCCCTTTCTGTATTATTCAATTTTTTAATAAACCAATGTATGTCTGTTGCTTTAAAAGACATTTT
Source organism: Pteropus alecto (assembly GCF_000325575.1). NCBI lineage: Eukaryota > Metazoa > Chordata > Mammalia > Chiroptera > Pteropodidae > Pteropus > Pteropus alecto. Next base: position 15,186,861 of record NW_006443570.1, read on the forward strand.
TAACACTTTTTAAATAGGCACTGCATACTCACCAGTGGGCAATGGAAGAACACTTAAGGTCTCTAATTACGTTGCTACTAAATTCTATTCATCTCACTGTATTGCAATTTTCATTTACCTTTTTGAGTCTCTCTTTAAGCTATGAGTCCTTTGAGGCCAGGGTCATCTTCAATTCCACCCTCCAAGCTGGCCCAGTACCTGACATTTGATATTGTGGCAAAGAACTGATGTGGTCACTAAACTCCATTCCCTTTTCCTCCTGGGCACACAGATGAGTATGTTTTCCATACCTTTAGCATTATGTTGGAGCCAGGTGATTTCACTTTGGCCATGGAGTGTAAGTGAAAGTAATTTATACCATTTCCAGAACCAGCCCATAGAAAACTCCCAGTCCCTTTCTGCTTCTACCCTTTGGTAGCAAAAACCTGGAGGCCTTATGTTGAAAATGGTGTTATTACAAGATAGAAGAAGCCTTGGTCCCTAAAGGGGTACATGAAACATTCCTCCACAACACACACACACCCTCCTCTCACTGTTGGCCTACATTGGACTGCAACATGACCAAGAGATAAACTATAATTCATCCCCTGAGATTTAGGCATTGTTTATCATCGCAATTAACACATCCAGACTAATGTCAATAAGACCTCGATTATTGAAAAATAAAGGAATTTCCGGTAAAGCTCCCAGCAACAATTTGGCAAGTAGGCTAGTCTCCACAAAAACAAAGTAAACATTTTTTCTTTCCAACTCATAGTCTTCCCAGAAATGACTTGCTTCCTTAGATTGTTCCTAAAGACAATTGTTATCATTTGACTTTAGGAGTTTAAATAGTGTTATTATTGATGATAACAAATACAGAAAATGTATTAATTGATTGATTAATTAATTTATTAATACACTTATTAATTTATAGTAAATTACTGTCTTGACACCTAAGCATGAGAATTCAGCTGTTTTCTGTAAGATTATACATACTTCGACCAGTTCAATTTATTAATTCATCCTTTTTCTAAAACACATATTTATAAATCACCTTCTATATACTAGGCTTTGAGTGAATGAGCAAAGATAAATAACAGATGTTCCTTGCCTTGATGAGTCACAGACAGAAGATATAAACAGCCTTCTAACCACAACAGCAAGTAGAATGGGGCAAGTACCCCCTACAAGAGTATGGTAAAGGCACTGGACTGAGAGCCTGCAGAGGTGGCTCTGTTTTGTGAACATAAGCAAGTTGCTGGCCTTTCCTGAGCCCCAATTCTTCCTTGGTAAATGGTCGGTTTAGACTAATCTAAGGATGGCAAATACACAGCATGCAAGCTGCACGAGAACGGAAAACACCTGTCAGTTACAGCACTCCTTTCTGAAGTTCAGGGACATGGCCTGAGAATATTTTCCAACACACAGCTTCAATCCACCACTAATCAATGAAACCTACTAGCCGTCCCTGAACTAGGCATTGTCTAGGTTCCCATCAAGCTTCCCTGTAATGAAAGGTAGAAACCAGAATTTCCCAAAGAGATCCATTACCTGAGCTCAGAAAGGTCTAAAACTAAAGGCTTTGTAGAGACGCCAAGCCTGCCAGAGAGAGCTTAGTTGGGGCTCCCATGTTTCTCCATAGCATAGTGGTTAAGAACAGAGACTCAGGAGCCAGACTGCCCAAGTATGAACCCCAATTCTACTTACCAACTGGCAAAACCTGGGCAAGTTATTTATGGTCTCTGTGCCTCAGTTTCCTCAATTGCTGATACAAAGATTAAATGGGTTAATATTCATGAAGCATTTGGGACAGCTAATGGGTATAGCAACCATTATATAATTTGTGTTAAATTATCAACTGAGTTCTTCACCCTGGGGTATGGTGAGAAGGTGGGGATGAGACTGGAAGCTGAAGATTCTGCTTAAGACTTCAAGTGAGGACTTCTTAGACCTGAGGTGGGGGACTCCAGACCTCATCCTGTTACCCCAAGTCCCCTCTGAACTCCAAACAAACAGATCCTGAATTTCCAGCCCTGATACAGCCTTGTTCTGAGGGGTAGAAGTGGACACTCGACACATCCTAGCCTTGAGGTCTTTGGCTAAGTCTGAGACAGTGCCTCCAAGCCCCCCATGCTCATAGTCTATGCCTAAGGAAGGGCTTATGTCAAAGAGTTAAACTTATTCCCACTAAGGATGGAAGGCAATTTCCTCCCTGAAACCTTGGCTCTCTATGCTTCCTTCACTCCACCCTCAACAAATGTGCAGGATATGAAATTGCTGAGGCATCCACTGCTTTCTGCTTCCCTTTGAAATCTTAGTTCCCTTATTTTAAAAAATATTTTGCCTTGGTGATCATTTCTCAACACTCCCTCAGCCCAGGAGCCTGAGAAGTCCCTACCGGGCCCACTCTCCTCCTGCATCACCTCTCTTCACACGAAGATGAAGGTCTCCATGGCTGCCATCTTCTGCCTCCTCCTCATCATCACCACCATTGCCCTAGGGTCCAAGAGTAAATCCTCCTCACGTGAGTGCAATGCCTTGTCTTCTTTCCAACCTGGTCCCTATGGGGAAATAAACAGGAATAAGGTTACTGGAAATATGGGGAGAAGGGGCTCAAGAAGGAGCTCTGGTGTTTTCTTAAACTGGTTTCACCCCAGGACCAGGCCCTCTTTCTGCCATGAACTGAGGCCAGCCTGTTTCTATACTTCATCAATTCAGCTCTCTTTGCTGTTAAGTAAAAAAGTGTTATCCCAAGAGAGACTGAGGAGCAGTGTTTGGAGCCCTTCAAAGCCATTTTTGTCAATTGCATCCTGGGATGTGGGCCCAGCCTGCTTCCAAGGTCAGCCCTACACCAGCAGCATTGCTTAGGTTTGGTCTGGGGGTGGAGAAGTGGGTCCCACCTAGGCTAACTTTTTTCAGCTTATTTCTTAGGACGAGCTAAGAAATGCCTTTACAAACAACCAAACTATTCCTTGCCCTTAAATTTTACCTCATTTCCTTTTCAGAAACTGAGGGGAAACATAGAAGGTTGTTGAAATAAAGCCAGTCTAAAGTTAGTGGGAATCTGGACAGTTTGATTTGCCTCTCTGAAGTCGTTTGTCAGCTCTGAGGAATGCAGTGGGAGTGGGTCTCAGGACCAGGGGATCCCTTATTCCATTCTTCAGAAAGCGAGGATGTAGCCTGGAATAGTGCTGGATAGCAGGACAAGATCTTTTCCTTTCCACTCAAGCATCCAGTCACCTTTGGTGACCCCTGAGACGATCATGATACATACTCACATTTCTGTCCAGGTTGATCACATAACATGCACATCTCCAATCACTCCACCCCATAAGCACAGCATGTGCTTGTTTGTACAGGGCCCTTGGTCTGAAACACCCTTCCTGCTACATCCACAATTCAAGCTTGGTGTGACTTTGCTGTCACCTCCTTATACCTCTTATGAGAGCCATGAAATTTCAAAATCAGAAAATAACTGAAATACCAGCTAATCCAGTGATTTTTTTTTTTTAATTTAGACCATGAAACCTTTTCTTCAAGAAAAAGTTTACACAGAGGTTCAATATGTAAAGCAGAAAAGAGGCTGAACGGGGTCCTATACCCAAGCCTCCACTCTCAACTGCATCAGTACCTCCAAGATAGTCCCTGAAGCTCCCAGAGCCCCAGGAAGCCCCATGTAAAACCACCAATCCATGCCAACAGCTTTATGGAGAGATGAGGAAACTGAGAGGGGAATAAAGGGGTGATAGGCACAAAGCCAGCAAAACCAAGGTGGGGTTAAAATCTGGGTGTCCTGACTCCCTGGCCATTGTCCTTAGGACTTGGCATGGATATCCTTCTCTCTTTGTAAGATGGAAGCGGGGCTGGGTCTGTACTCCCAAATGACACATGTCCCAATCCCTACTGAGATTTCTTCCAAAATATTCCTCTTATTTGGAGCACCTCTACAAGTCTGCTGCACAGGGATGGTCATGCTCAGTGAGATCTGGACTTTGCTGCTCGTCAGTCCCAGAGCTCAAAGTCATCAGCATCAGCCAAAGTCATCAGCATCTTTCTAGAAGGAGACAAAGAATGAGAAACAGGGTGATTGCTGATGAAGGAGAGGAAAAGAGGAGCAGAGGAATAGTATGAAAAGGGAGATGAAAAGACTGAGTTGCTCCACAGCCCTATCTCTGAATTCTGCAGGGCTGTATCCTCCTTCCCTCCCTCTTCCACTCCCTTGGGTCACAGAAGCACTCAGTGGTATCACCTTAAACAAGGGGCCCAATCTCAGCTTCCCCACATGCTTTCTCCTCAGGAGGACCTTACCACCCCACGGAGTGCTGCTTCACCTACGTTACCCACACAGTCCTGCGTCAATGGATTATAGATTATTACGAGACCAGCAGCCAATGCTCCAAGCCTGGAGTTGTGTAGGTGGCACCCACACACCACATTGGGGAGAGGGAGCCAGCAGGGGCCTGGGACAAAAGGAGGCAGGGGGGATGTTCAATGGAGACTCCCCAGGGTGCCTTTTAGGTATATGACATGGGGAGAGAAAGCCCAGGGGTTTTCTGGCCTATCTGGGGACTGCTGGGAGCTGGGAGGAAGCTGGCGCTCTGTCTGGGGATGCATCAAGGGAGGAGAAGAAAAGGCAGAAGGGTAGTTCCTGGATGGAGACAGTAAGACTCTGGGCCCTGAGGGGCTGAAAAGCATGTCTCAGAAAGGAGACTGGCCCTGGGCTTCCTCTAACAAAGGAAGGAGAAACAGCCTAGGTCAGATGAGGAATTTTTTAGGAAGGGTAGACAAGCTCTTGCTTCCTGGATGCTGGACCCTTGGTATAGTCCTTCTCTCTCTTGCTCTATAGGTTCATCACCAAAAAGGGCCGTTCCATTTGTGCCAACCCCAGTGATGACTGGGTCCAGGACTACATCAAGGAGCTGGAGGAGATCTGAGTGACCCAGAAACAATGGAGAAGGGCACAGCTCAGAACCTTAAAGAGAAGAGGCCAAGGCCCCCCTTCCACTCCCAACTCTCAGCCCCAATTACTTCTTGGGAGCTGCCCTGCCTTGAATTAAAGACTAGTCATGCCTTCCTGCTCTCATTCATTTCAACTGAATTTACCCATTGGCAATGGACTGAGACACTGGTGAGCCCAGCCCAGGGTGGCATCCTCAGCATCAAGACTCTGAAGTCTGGCCAGGGTCTAGTGCAAAAAATGGGTCAGGCCTGTGATAAGGATTGTGGGAAGCTGAGCAGAAAGTGATAAAGATGCTCAGTATAAAGGCCACCTTTGCACAATGAATAACCACAATAATAACAGATATCATTTCTTCAGTGCCTTTTAAGTACATTATATTATGTAAGCTTTACAAGTGTAAAACTAAGAATTATCACCTGATTTTACAGGTAAATCTTCATAAAGGCCTCTCCATAGCAATCAAATTCATTCCATAGTCCTTTCTTCTGTGCTGCAAGGCCTTTGTTCACTGCCTATTCTATCCAACCCTTCCCCATCCACTTACATGTATCAGGTTGGACATATTCTATCCAACCCTTCCCCATCCACTTACATGTGTCAGGTTGTACTATATTGTTTTATTCATTTTTGTGTCCCCCACAAGGCCTAGTAGAAAACCTGGCCCATACCAGGTACTCAGGAAATGGATGGATGGATGGATGGATGGATGGATGGATGGATGGATGGGTGGATGGATGGATGGACAGATGGATGGAATGAGACAGGAATGAAAAGGAGGTTTACGCTCCAAGAATAACACCCAGCTGCTCCCAGAGGCTCTCAAACCCATCTTCAGGGTTCAAGGACGAGCTCTGTGTACTTGGAGTAAGAGTATGCCATTCTTCTCTCCTAATCTCCACAGACAAGGGCCAAGGGGGTGGGGGTGCATGCTAAAGGTACAAACAAGTTTTCTCAGACCTCCTTGCCTCCATAAACAGAGGTCAAGGGGGTACCCCACATACATACTCCCCTTATCCTCATAAAAATCCACAGCTTCACTTCCACTAACTGCCTTGAACTCACCAAGACTAATTGCATCATATGTTTTTCCATTTACGAACAGTTACACCAAGCTCATAAAGATCCCCATATTCCTTGTTCTGCCTGTTTCCTTCTACTCTCATCTCCTGCACTCTCCCCCATGCCTCTGAAGCTCCATATCTGTCATCTCTTCTCTGAATGCTGCCTTCAACCTGGAATGGGTTCCTGAAGCAGTCTTAAGAGAAGATGCTGAGGTGCAGGTCCAGCCTTAGCCAAAGCCAGAGGGCAGAAGCTGGAAGTTCGAGACTCAGATGCAAATAGTCAGGCTCACGGTGTTGGCGCGCCCTCTGCTGGCCATGATTGGCCATGGTGGCAGTTTGGACAAACCCATACTAAAGGCACCCAAGAAGGATCAGCCAACTATACCAAAGCTGGTTTAGAGTCCAAGATCCAAAGAGATAAATGAAAACATCAACAAATTAGCCAAACACTGCAGGGGGGCAAAAAACAAAAAACGAAAAAACGGAAACCCAAGGACCAGGCACACTGTCTTTTTGGAGTATTAGTAGCATAATTTGTGACGTGAAAGAGTGAATTCAATCACGTGTCCTTAGACTGGGGATGGGGAGATATCATTTTCAGAGGCCACTAAACCCAACCTCTGCCTCAGTCTGCTTTCTCTAATCTTGCTCTATGTTCATCCTCCTACAGACAGATCACCTGGGGAAACGGACACTTCAACCCTCCCTTCTTCTTCCCCAACATATAGATAGTGGCAGTTAAGGTGGTGAAATTACAAAGATCTGGTTTTTAGTACTACCTACCTGCGACCTTGGACAATTTATTTAACCTCTCTAAGCCTCAAAGGCCTCATTCGTAAAATGGGAATAATAATCTCTACTTCACTACCTTGAGGATTAAGTAAAATAGGATATGCAAGGTGGCTGGCATACAGCACAC
>NW_006443570.1:15193796-15204025 GCF_000325575.1 Pteropus alecto
CATAAATTCAAATCTTACTAAATTCAGCTTTGCACCAGGCCCCGCCTTCCACGAGGGAGGCCTGTTGTTTCTCCTCTTACACCAGCTCCTAAGTGGTCAGAGTCCAGAGAGTTGAGAGGTCAGAGAGGGAAAGACCAGCAGCAAGGACATCTCCACTCAGCCTCCCCTGAAGCTGAACTACCCCTCTGAGAGAATGAAGGTCTCTGCAGCTGCCCTCTTTCTCCTCATCCTCATCCTCACCATGACTTCTGCTTTTCACAGCCAAACAAGTAAGTCCACCTGTCCCTGTAAGGCAGCAATGAAAAAGGGGGATAGGGCAGCTGACAGCCCTATCAGGTAGTGCTATCAGGTCTCCATCATTATCGCTGGGGGCCTCTCCCCCTCTGCATGCATAGCTGCTATTTTCGAACTCTCCCCTTTGTAGAATAGATATGAGCCGTGGTCCAGATCCTTCTGGGGTTGCGCAGTTCTAGGATGTTGGGTCAAAGTTATATCAGAAGCTCCAAGAATGTAGAGTAGGAATAAGCCTTTAAGAGAGGGAGCCAAGAATGTAACAGAAGAGACAATAATAAACATATGTGATGAAGAGGCAGGCAAGGCAAGTGGGTGAGAAAAGCCTGCTTCTTGGGAGAGCAACACAAAGGGTACTGGGAGGAAAGCTAAAGTGATGGCTGGGGCTAAGTTCGGGAGTAAGGAGTCTGAACCTAGGCACCCCTTCCTGCAGTGTCTGGCACAGATTGCTGTAACTATCATGGCAGCCAAAAGGAATCCCAATGGGATGCCCAAGTGTACTGTTTGGGGTTCATGGCCCTCATCTCCATCCCCCAGCATAGGTCTAAATAAAGTCTATGGAAAAGAGGAAAGGGGTTGAAAGCTTTCGGAGCTATAGGATCCCTGGGAGCTATGAAAAACAAGGTTTGTTTTGCCTATACCCTTCCCCTGCCTCCACCAGCATTTATGAGGACCTGGTGACAGGGAACCAAGACACTCAGTCCTTCCACATACCTGCCTTCAGCTGCCCCAGTACTTCTTTTCTCTCTTATGTTACTTATCCTTGGCAAGATTGGGTATGTCTGGCCCAAATCTGCCTGTATAAATATTCAGGGGACAAGGGTTGTGCACACAACATAATCTGCCCACACACACTCTCAAGATGTCCCCAGTCTTTGTAAACAAGGACATGAATGTCACTGTGTGCAGAGGTGCATCTGGTGGGTGGGAGGGGGCAACAATGCTCTTTGGGAAGGTCAAGCAGGCCCATGCAATGGGTTGAGGCTTCAAGGAAGAGAAAATGGCCCACCCAAAGCATGGATCAGCCAAATTGCGCTCTCGAGATGTTCCAAGCTTTGCCACCAGCTGTGATCAGTCCCTGCTAACAGATGGCTTTGCCATCAGTGGAGTGTAATGCAGTGGATGGGACATGGAGGTAGGCAGCCATGAGCTCGTTCTCTGACCCTTGGCTCAGCTTTCAATGTGCTTCCCTTAGAAATTCCTGAGTCGGTGAATCTTCCACGCACCTGCTGCATGACGTATCATGAGAAAATAATACCAAGGAAACTGGTGGTGGGACACAGAAAGGCCCTCAGCTGTTACCTGCCAGCAATCATGTAAGCACTTCCCTACAGATTATTTCTGTGAAAATGGAAGAGTAACCCGGGGCCAGAATGGGATGCACAGAACCAAGAAATCTCCATGCTAGAAGTAGGAGAGTAGTGGTTAAGGGCTTAGGCTTTGAATCTCACAGGACAAATCTGGGTTTATCTCTTGATTTTGCTGCTGATAGCTGTGTGGCCCAATAAATGGTGGTCATAATGAAACCCAAGCCTGAGAGTCTAGGCTGAGTGGAGACAGGGCTAAAAGAAGGGTTGATGAGGTCTAGAGGCCAGAGAGGGAGTTCCCTGAGGGGACCAAGAAGGGGAGGCCTAGTAAGCCCCATGTGAGCTAGAAGTGGGGGAGTATGGACTGAACCCCCACTTTATTCCATGGCTCATGACAGTCTAACTCTGCCTCCACAGCTTCATCACCAAAAAGAATCGAGAGATCTGCGCCAATCCCAATGAAAAATGGGTCCAAGATTACATCAATGATTCCAATCTGCCTTTGCTACCCGCCAGGAACATGGCCCGGGTTAAATCCATTAGATCATAGAAAGGCCAAGCTCAGCTCCTCAACTACCCATGACGATCAGGCCTCAGCGGAAAGTCAGGTTCAGGAAAGAAAGGTGTGAACCAATGAAAACGCAGACAGCCTTGTGGTCTGAATGACAGAGTCACATTCAGAGAAACAAGCAATGATCCAAACAATAAAAGTATTTTGAATATTTTTCAGTCTCTGGAGGAAATGCTAAAGTTAAAGGAGGTGAGCAGACAGACATTCTTAATACATAGAAAAACATCTTTCACATCCATCTCCTTGCTCTGCTTTCAATTCCTCCTCTCATCTATGGCCATGCTACCCTGATCTTGGAAGCTAAGCAGGGTCAGGCCTGGTTAGTACTTGGATGGGAGACCACCTAGGAAGATCAGGCCCTGGAGGCATAAAAAATTTTAAAATAAGGGATTGTAAACTGACAAGGTCTTTGCATAGGCATAAAAAATTTTAAAATAAGGGATTGCAAACTGACAAGGTCTTTGCAATCTGTGAAGTCAACCAAGGGTTGCCTCGCAAAAAAATTAGTCCTCCTCTCACACCAAGACACTAGGCATTCTAAACTAATTATATCCAGCTTCCAACCAACCAGACCATCTCTGGCCTCTCACTCATTAAGAGCCCCACAGAACTCTTGGCTTTTCCTGTCTATCCTTATCCTTTTCCTAGATCTTTTTCTTCTATTATTCTTTTCTTTTAAAACATAACTTTTTCTTAGGAGACTAGGGTGAGAATATTCATACGTTCATGATTTTTGTTCCTTTTGCAGAGGCTTTGCTAGATCTTCCTGAGATTTCGTCTTTCCTACAGGTGGCATGGGTATAGAGAATTCCGAAACAAAAAAAGAGGTGAGCATCTACCTCCTACACTAAGCTTTTCAGGGCAAGGAAAGGGCATTAGACTAGGTTGGAGGTAAAAATCTTGGTCTAAAACTCAACCATTCAATAAAGAAAATTTCCTTTATCACCAACTTGATTCCTAACTTCCTGAGTCCTTTCTGCTTGGGTGGAATAAACTTAATCTCAGTTTTTTCAGAGGCTTCTCAACATTCACCTGAGAATTTTGTCAAGGTTGGTGGCTGGAGAGTTTACATGGTACCAAGTCCAGACATACATACTCAATCTCCCCTTCCCACTACCTCTCTACCTCCAGCTTAACAGCAGAAAGCTGACTAACGAAACTCAACATTGTCTCAAAATACTGTTGAGAAGGCAAAACAAAAGTCAGACAATTAAAGCTATATAATTAAGAGAAACAAATGAATTTGGAGAAGTGATCTTTCTGAAAACTGGCCACTCAATGACTTGGATTCCAGTAAACTGGACCATTACTGCCCCCAGTGATTTCCAGTGGTAGGTAATACAGGAGCCTGCCACACCTCCCCCAACTAAAGCTAATCTACCCTGATGGCCACTTGACCACACTTGGCCAATCAGACTCTCAGAGAGATGAAATTTGGACCAGAGAAGCACATACTGGTTGCTGTAATAGCATCATCCCAAAGGGAAGAAGTCTGTGAACTCTTGCACTGAAGTCCCTGGAGCTGTCCTGTTTCCTGTCCCCACTCAAGGCTTGGAGATTTAGCTAGTCTTTCAGTTCTATGAGATGCCCCAGCATTCTTCCCGTTATTCTTTTTTTTTTTTTTTTTTAATTCTTGAAGAGCCATGGTGGCATTTAGCACCTCTGGAATAACTTTTTAAGTCAGTTCTGATTTGTGTATGATAAAACATATATACCATTTTTCAGTGTACAATTCAGCAGCATTAACTACATTCACATTGTTGTGCAACCATCACCACTATCCATCTCCAGAAGTTTTTCATCATCCAAAACTGAAACTATACCCATTGAACAATAACATCCCATTCCTCCCTTCCCCAGCCCTTCATAACCATTATTCTACTTTCTGTCTCTATGAACTTGACTATTCTACGTTCCTAATATAAGTGGAATCATACAGTATTTGTCCTTTTGTGACTGCCTTATTTCACTTAACCCAATGTCTTTAAGGTTCATCCATGTTGTATCATGAGTCAGAATTTCCTTCCTTTTTAAGGCTGACCAACATTCCACTATGCACATTTTGCTTGTTCATTCATCCATCCATGGATGTCTGGGTTTCCCCTTTTGTTTACATTAGCAAGAGTTAGCAGATCTTGGTTTGTTACTTGTGCCAAAAGCCCTTTAATTTGTACAATGACTCATCAAACACCATGTTGTCCAGGCAGGGGCTCAGGCAGGGAAAGCCCCAAGGCTCTGAACAATGGGCTCCTGTCCTTGTCCCTCCACATGGGGTGAGTGCTATGTGTTTTAGTTCCTTCTGGGTTCTGAGTACCTGTTCCTTGATCCAGGATTTTTTCTCCACCCTCCTTGCTATCAAAGTTGAGGGGTTACACCTGAATGTGATCAAACCTGAATATGATCTCCCTCCAGGAGCTCACGGCTCAGGGAAGGCAGAAGCACTAACAAATACAATGCTGTCAGGCCCAGACTTTTGCTTGCGGAGGCCAGGGTTGACATGGAAAGGTGGCGGGGCTTGGATTGACACAGGAGCCAGAACAAGTTTAGCATGTACACCCAAGGCAGCAGGAAGTTTCAAAGTACTTAGCCAACACCAGGGTCAAAATCTGGAACCAGAGTTTAAAGAACTAAAGGACAGGATGGGGCTAAAAACAGAAAGCATAGGCCAGGGTCAGGATTCTGGCAAGCTGGAACAAAGCATAGTTATTTTTTCTTTCTTTTCTTTGTTTTTTCTTTCTTTCTTTTCTCTCTCTCTCTCTCTCTCTCTCTCTCTCCACATCGCAGCCCCCACAAATCACTATTTCTCTTTCTATCTCTCTTTCTCTCTCTCTCTTTCTCTCTCTCTCTCTCTCTCTCTCTCTCTCTCTCTCTCTCTCTCTCTCTCTTTCTTTCTTTCTTTCCATCATAAGAGTTCAGGGTTGAGACTGCGTTAGTCTGAAAAACTGGTTAAAAGTCTAAATTCAAAGTCGAATCCCCATTCCAACATTTAATATAAAGCTTGCCAGAAGCTCCTAATGGTTTAGAACCAAAAGTACTTTCCTCAGGTACATTAAACTGTAAAGAGGGCTATTTCTAGTTCTTGGAAGGTAGACAGATGCCTGGCTTTAAACACATACAGAGAGAGAGAGAAAGAGAGACCTCCTCATTTTAACACATAGGGGTCTCCCAGCTCTGATCATCCTAAAGCAAAAACCTCACCCACATAACCCTACATCCAAACAGCTTACATAACTGTCAGCCTTGTGGAACATAGCTGATCAATTGGGAAAGGTAGAAAATAAGGCCTAGAGTAGTGGGCTTTTTTACTCCTTTGTCAGAGAAAGAGATAGCTTGGGCTGGGTGAAGGCACACACAGCAACACAGGGGAACCAGTGGGTGGGACAGGAAGGGAAGAAAGTGAAGAAGCATCTCTGGGTAGTATAAAGAGCATATTACCTGGCATCGAGAGGTCTGGCTACATGTCCCCTCTCTGTGCATCTGTCTAATACATCATGAGGATTTGGACCCGGTGACCAGATGTCCTGAGGCTAGCTTTGGAAGGCCTGTAAAAATTGTTATTTGGCCTTTAGAATGGCCTTCTGAAATAGGCCAGATGAGCATGCATTTCCTCTGCAGAAAAGTACATGTGTGCATGTACATGTGTGTGAGCAACCATTGATAGTCATCAGCAGCCTGAACTAGTATTTCGGGGACACAGTTGATGCAATGGTTTAAAATCATTGGCTCCAAACTCAAACAGACAAATCTAGGTTCAGATCCCAACTCTGCCTCTTAACTGTGACAGTAAAACGTTATTCCCTTAGCAGCTAGAACAAGAATTCTTCTTGTGAGTAAAACGTCTTTTGTTAAGAAAATGTATCAGTAACCCCAGTTAAGACAGAAAACCTTTCCCCCAGGACATGGTTACAGACTGGAGCCAAGACTTCAGGAGGAGGGGTGAAGTTGCTCTGAGTGAACCAAGAGGAGGAACTATTCTGCCTTTGAGAGCCAGAGGAGGGTAGAAAGATGACTTGGTGGAGGGGCTGGAGTCCATGCAGTGAACAGTGGGACCTCCCTCCTCCCTGGATCCCTCAAAAATTCCATCAATTGTTTAGCTCCTGGAATACTTGATGTGAGTGGTTTGGGGGAAATTGATGAGGGAGATAACTCCCCAGCAAAGTTAAGACAACTGTGAGACAGGGCCAGCACCTCCAGAACAAGAAATTCAAGATTAAGTAATGTGAAGTTAAGTCCTTGGGGATTCGCAGAAGTCTGGTGGAAGTTTTGAATTCCCCTAGACTGTTGACTAGGGAAGGGAAAAGACTCCCAAGCAGCTCTCAAGATCCAGGGAAATGACTGGATGGCTACTTTAGATAGAATGGTGAGGAAAGGCCTTACTGAGGAGGTAACATGTAACCTGAGAGCTAATGACTAGAGCAAATCAATCATGTGAGGACACAGGGAAGAAAACTTTCCAGGCTCAATCAGTGCAAAAGCCCTAGCAGGAACTAGCTTAGGATATGGGAGCAGTATAGCTGGAGCATGGAAGGTGAGAAGGAGAGCAGCATGAGAAAAGCAAAAACAGATCAGGAGTAAATATTTTGTAAGCCAGAATAAGAAATGTTCAATTTATTTCAAGAGAAGTAGAAAGTCATTGTGAACTTTTTTAATCAGCCAAGTGAAAGCATCTGATTTACTTATTTAAAGAAACACTGGTTTTACAGCATAGGGAATATAATTAATAATACTATAAAAACTATGTATGCTGCCAGGTGAACTATATAAATGTCTATATAAATGTCATAAACTATATAAATGTCTAACCACTATGCTGTATACCTGAAACTAATATAAAATAATATTGTCAATCAACGGTAATTGAAAAATAAATGTTTTTAAAAAAAAAGAAAAGGATCAGATCAATGTTCATATTAAAGGAATAGAAAAGAAAAATAGGGCAAGGGAGACCCTTGCAGCGGTCCAGGCTACACATGATGGTGGCTTGGACCAGGGAGGAAGTGGTGGGGGTAGAGGAGAGTGAGCAGATTAGGGAACTGTTTGGGGGAGAAAACTGAGAAGACATACAGGCATACCTCAGAGATATTGCAGGTTTGGTTCCAGACCACAGCTATAAAGTGACTATCACAATAAAGTGGGTCACGTGAACTTTTTCGTTTCCCAAAGGAATACTAGAGAAATAACCAAATTCTTTACATAAACTTAGTCCAAGTTTCTAGTCCTGACTCACGAACCATACATACTTGGGGAAAATTGAAAGCAGCTTAAACTGAGATCGCCATCTACTGCAGGTATGAAAGTTTGCAGTTTGAATCTAACGAAGTTACTTGCCTGCTAAAACAAAAACAACACTCTTCAGAGCAGCATAATTGAATCCGGGGTCTCTACAACATAATGTTTACAACGTCTAAGATACAATCTAAAATCATTCAACATATGAACAGTCATGAAAGTGTGACCCAGTCTCAAGAAAAGAAACAGTAGATGCCAGCTCTAAGACGAACCACATAATGGAATTATCAAAGACAAAGATTTTAAAGCAGCTTCTATATTTATTTAGTGAGGTAACGGAAAATATGTTCATAAAGACTATAAAGCTAGGAAATCTCGGCAGAGAAATAGAAAATATTTTTAAAAACAAATGAAAAGTTTAGAGGCAAAACTGCTCTTTAAAAATAGCATTAAAATATATATAAAATGTAAAAATTCATTGGATGAATTTAATATCAGAATGGAGATGACAGAAGAAAGAGGAGTGAAATCGAAGATATATGTTGATAGAAATTATACAATCTGAATGAGAAAAAGAAAAAAGATTAGAAAAGAATGAACAGACACTCAGGGACAATTTCAAAAGCCCTAACATATAGATACTTGGAATCCAGAAGAAACAGAGAATGGGGTGGGAAAATTTTTAAAGAAATAATGACATAAAACTTTCCAAATTTGGTAAAAGGCATACATTTACAGATTCAAGGTCACCAAACCCCATATAAAATAGATTCAAAGAAATCCACGCTTAGACATATCAAAGTCAAACTTCTGAAAACAACAGATAAAATCTTGAAAGCAGAAGAGAAACTGGAAAAAAATTTTGAATGACTGACAATTTTTTTTTTATCAGAAACCGTGGAGATCACAGTAAAATAAAATTATTAAAGTGCTGAAAGAGACAGTGACCGGGGAAGATGGTGGACTAGGTAAAAGCAGCGTTCGTCTTCTCCCAGGTTCACATTGAAATTACAACCAAATTATAAAATAATCAATGTGGAGAATCACCTGAAGTCCAGCTGATCATAACATCTATATCTGATAATATAAAGAAGCCACATCGAAGACGACCCAGCATAAGCAACTACCATCTGTGGATTGCTTTGTAGTTCTCACCTGGTAGCTCTGAGCAATCAAAAGCAATGGCTGACCTGGGCCTACAGGGGAGCCCTGCCCAAGGGGCCACAAAACCAATGCATCTGGAGGCTGGCACCAGACCACAACAGAGCAACTCCTGACTAATCCCATTAGTGATACACACAAAAGGTGGTTGCAACAAGTACACAAGCCTGCTAGGGGTCAGCCCCCACACAGCAACTCTTACCCTGTGGATGCAGCCAATTCCCACAATTAGTCAGCCTGAGCGTTAATCCCATCCACTGATCTACTAACAACAATAAAGGCTTGGTGACAACAGAAGATCACACACAACCCACACAAAAATCACATCCAGAGCCCCCAGCATAAGGGATCAAGGAGAGTGTGCCACTGGGCCACACAGGACACCTTCCACATTAGGCCATCTGGCCAAGGCTGAGAGATAAAACAAATATTCCTGACACTTAGACACGAAAACAGAGAGGCTAATAAAATGAGAAAACAAAGAAACATTCCACGAATGAAACAACAGGAGAAAACTCCAGAAAATAAGCTAAATGAAATGGAGGCAAGCAACCTACCAGAGACAGAGTTATAATGGCTATAACGATGCTCAATGAACTTATGGGGAGAATGGATGAGCACAGTGAGAACCTAAACAGCATAAAAAAAGACATAGAAACCATAAAAAAGAACCAGACAGAAATGAAGAATACAATAACTGAAATGAAGAAGACACTAGAAGGATTCAACAGTAGACCGGACGAAGCAGAAGATCGAATCAGCGAATCGGAAGACAAGGTAGCAGAATACACCCAATCAGAACAACAAAAAGAAAAAAGAATTTTAAAAAATGAGGATAGTATAAGAGACCTCTGGGACAACATGAAGTGTAAAAATATGCGGTTCATAGGAGTTCCTGAAGAGGAAGAGAGAGAGCAAGGGATTGAGAATCTATTTGAAGGAATAATGACAAAAAACTTCCCTAACCTGGTGAAGGAATTAGACATACAAGTTCAAGAAGCACAGAGTACCAAACAAGAGGAATTCAAAAGACCTGCACCAAGACACATCATAATTAAAATGCCAAAGGTCAAAGACAAAGAGAGACTCTTAAAAGCAGCAAGAGAAAGGAAACTAGTTACTTACAAGTGTATCCCCATAAGAATGTCCACTGACTTTTTAATGAAAACTTTGCAGGCCAGAAGGGAATGGCAAGAAATATTCAAAGTTATGAAAAACAAGAATCTACAATCACGGATACTCTACCTAGCAAGGCTTTCAATTAAAATGGAAGGTGAGATAAAGAGTTTCCCAGACAGGAAAAAGCTTAAGGAATTCATCACCAACAAGCCAGTATTACAAGAAATGTTAAAAGGACTTCTGTAAAAAGAGAAGAGATAAAAAAGAAAATAGAAATAACAAAAATGAATATTAAAATCGCAGTAACTATGTATTTGTCAGTAATCCCTTTAAATATAAATGGATTAAATGATTCAATCAAAAGATAAAGGTGGTTGAATAGATAAGAAAACAAGAGCCTTACAATTGCTGCCTACAAGAGATTCACTTCAGATCTTAAGGCACACAGACTGAAAGTCAAGGGATAGAAAAATATATTTCATGAAAGTGTAAACAAACAAACAAAAATATCTGTTGTAGTGGTATTTATAAAAGACAAAATTGATTTTAAA
>NW_006443570.1:15207297-15236029 GCF_000325575.1 Pteropus alecto
TGGTGGGTCAGAGGAGGGAGGGAGCAAATAGGGAGGTTGTTTTAGGAACTATATAGATGTCTAACCAATGTGCTATATACTTGAAACTAATTTAAATAAATAATTTTTTTTTTAAGTGCTGAAAGAAAACTTGTCACCACAAGTGAAATAGATATGCCTGATCAATCAGAGTCTTCTATGCTGGAATTAGAGGTATAGGAATGGGACTTGCTCTCAGAGAGATGAAATTTGAATCAGAGAAACACTGGAAATCAGGAAAGGCTTGGTAGGAAGGTTCTGATTTGGGGTCTCTTATGTGGTTCCAATCAAATCCATTCATTCATTCTCTCTCTCTCTCTCTCTCTCAGTTATTTTTTCTTTCTTTTCTTTGTTTTTTCTTTCTTTCTTTTCTCTCTCTCTCTCTCTCTCTCTCTCTCTCCACATGGCAGCCTCAAAGTAGCTATACTTCGAAGGCTCCCAGAGAAAGTACCTAAAAAAAAAGAATAGCAAGAAGCTGCATAACCTTTTCTAATCTAGCCTCTATTGACTCCGCATCTATCTGTCAGGTCCAAGGACAGAGGATATACTCTCTACCTCTTAATGGGAGAAACATCGAAGAACTTGAGACATGTTTTTAAGCTACCACATCTGTAGAATAGGAATAATAATAATATCTTTCTCAGGAGAGTTGGCGTGAGGCTTAAATAAGATAAAGTATACCTGGCACATAGCATATTATCATAACTCCAGCTCTATGTGACCTCAGGCAATTTAATTAACCTCACTTGCCCCAATGTCCTCGCCTACAAAATGGAACTAATAATTGTACCCCTACCATACAGCTGTTGTGGGAATTAAATGAGACGATTCAATTAAAGCATTTAGTATACTGCCTACCACATAGTAAATTAAAGCTCGATAAATTTTGATTATTGTTCTTACTAACCATTATCTGAGTTAATGTTATTATTATCATCAAGAGCATTAAATGACTTCACCAAAAAGAAGGAAGAGTGGGAAAATGATGAGAATTATAGACAAGTAGAGAGCTAATGGTTCTCAGTCAATTCTCAGGCAGGTAGGTATGAGGAAGGTCACACCCCACCATATCCTACCTTTCCCCTGCCCTTCAAGGTGAGACAGGCACTGGAACCAGGCCTTGCCTCAGGGGCCAAAGGTAGAGTGCTGTTGGGCCGCCAAAGGATACTATCCAAAGATTAACAAGGTTGAGTCTTTACTCAGGCAAATATTGAGCCCCAGGGTCAAGCTGAGCACAACCCCACAGAATTTCTGGGCAGGAGATACCCAAGGCCAGACAGGCCAGCAATACCAGGCACATATTCCTGAGAAACACTCAAAGTCTGTGGTCCAAGTTCCTGGAAAGCAGTGTCAAGAACAAGGCCAGTTCTTGGTCTTTAAGGAAATATTGGGACCTACTCAGAAACAAGGATTTTATAACTGAAATGAGACAAGAAGCTCAATCCTGCAAAATGGTATATATACCCTTGGTGGATGGATGGGGAAACAGTCCTGGGACTCAGTCCTCCCAGAACACTAGAGAATGAGTAACAGGAACTCAAAACCAAGGTCAAAGTAGGAGCCATGTCCTTTTAACTAGAACCCATGACAAGAAAAAGGAGAATATGGGGAATAGTAATCATTGCTATTTACTGAGCATCTTTTATGTGCCAAGTGTGATACCAGGTACCTGAGAGTGAGTTGCGTGACTTGGGGCCCAGGGACCAGCGATAGGGCATTGCATCCAGGTCCAACTTTAAAAAGGCCTCTCAGCCCCTAGGTATACTAAAGTCAGTCTTGATTTGCTCACTATGGAGCAACTGAGCCTGCAGGTGGAAATCAGCAAGTCTAGCTGAGCAGGGGCAAGGTACGGTGACTCTCATTTCCTCTCATACCATACCTCCTACTTGGCTATAACTTTGAATCTCCACATGGGCTATGTCTATAATAAAAACATACAACAAAATCTTTCATGGTGTCATCTCCAAATTACATTTGCAGATCATTCGGGTGTTGAGGAATGTAATAACCTTCAGCATCAAGATGAGTATAATTTAAACTCCAGTTGAATCAATAGCACATTGTCTGTTATCTGACAAATAGATCTTCAATTTGGATACAAGTGCTGAAACTCTGCCATTTCCCCTATCTGAAGCTGCTGCAGTTTTAACACATAATAATAAATTAAAATGCAACCAGCTCCTGCTTCCCAGTGAATTTCATTAAATTACAGTAAGTCTGCCCACAGAATTCCCATTGATCCGGTTTCTGGGCTAGGGCAGACCTCATCTGAAGGTGATATAGTAAGATGAAAACACCAACTATCCTAGCAGCTGGCACTAGCGTTGTTCTTAAAAAGAAATTGCTTTTATTTAGGAAAATACTTTGAAAAGTCAATTAAAGAGTAAATGGAAAATGAGAATTTTAGAATATAGGTTGGAAAAGAGAAAAGAAAGAAAAGCAAAGGCTAATCTATTCTGCATACAAAGCGGACAGGAAGTTGAGAGCAAAGAAAGCAGAGAAAAGAGGAGAGATGGCTGGCGAACAAATGAATAGGTCAAGCAACATGGAAAGAGACTGATCAGCAGAAAAAAATTCCAAGTGACAGGGAGGCCAGAGGTTGTCTAAGACTAGGAATGTCTAATATTTTATTCCAAGTTGTTTGCATTGTTGCTGTATAAACCACCCAACATCTCCTCAGATTTTTCAGGGAAGACTGATATGTCCCTACACCTTTACTGGTGGTGTAATGAGAAATAGAGAGTCAGGGTAGTAGAGGGAAGTGTGGCCTACCCCACACTCGCCCCGCACAGTGTACGTGGACAGTTCTGTGTCTGACCATAACGTGGTCCTGATGGCATTGTCTGTCTCCAGGGCTCCTCCCACACCTAACTATAGAGATTGGTCCAAGAGGTAGATACACAACCCAACAAGTCACCACCAAGGGCCAGACCAAGTACCTCCCTAAGATTGGTAATGAACACTTAAAGAAGCTTGCTCTTTACTGGGGTCTGGGGTTGGCTGAGATAGAATGATGAAAGATGCAAATAACCGATAGCTTTGTCCCTTTCTCCCACCTCCAAAAAAAAAGAAACCCATTTTTAGGAGGAGAAAATTTGGCAACATACACAAGGAGCAGAAATGAAAAGTGGAATACAAGAAACCCCTGATGACATTGTTTGACCTTCTAGGTCAAACCAGACCTGAAGCCTGGAACTTCTTACACTTTTCAGTAACATGAGTCTTTAAGTTTCCTTTTTGAATAAGCTCATTTAAATTAAATTTCTGCCACTTCCATCCAAAAATTAATAAGGCCATCTACTGAGGCCTAGGTGGAGGTAGCAGGATCCTCATGAAAGACAAGGAGGCCAAAAATCACAGGCCTGGACCGCAGCAAAGTGAATGATGGCCCTTTGCATTGCCAAAAGGACAGAGATGCAGAGGCACTTGGAGCTGACACAAGAGCAAATATGGAACAAACCACTTTTTCCACTGTGGCTTCTATGTGGCTCTGATCTAACCACAGACTCCCTTAACCCAATCCTGAAACCGAATAACAGTTGGACCTCAGCTGCCTCCCTCCTGGGCTTGGAGAGCAGCCTGTGGCTGCTGGCTGCAGGGCTGGCGGGGTGCCCACCCACTTTCTTTCTTGCCTTACTGCAAGACAGAGTCCCTGCCAGTGAAGGTGGGTGGGGCGGGGAATTTTCCTCTCTTGCTAAATTCCAGAATCCTGCAAGCATTGGTGGGTAAATCACTCAGCTTCTCACATGGGGATCGGGGGTGGGGGGACACTGCCCTGAGACGGCTCTGTACAGTTTTCCAGAGGTCCCCAGCAGGGCTGCCCCATTACAACAGTAATCTACTCACTGAAGAACCCTGCAGCGGCTTCCTTCCCTTTTATGTTTCATTTCTCTTTCCCCCTACTGGAACATCTAGGGATCATCTCCCAATCAACTCCTTGCACTCACACCTTTATCTCATGGTCTGCTCCTTGGGGATCCTAATCTAAGACAGGTATGAGAGAAAGAAAAGTCAAAAATGACTCCTAGGCTGTTGGCCCGACCAGCTGAGCTTCATCATTCTAGCTTCAGCAGCTACATGTACTGAGTCTTTGCCACATGCCAAGCATTCTGCTGGGCCTGTGACAGAGTATGCCACTTAATTATTCCAGCCACAGTATGTAGTATGTAATATCATCCTCATATAACCCATAGGAACCAGGCTCAAAAAAGTCAAGCCCTTTATTTGCGCAGGTTCAGACAGCTAGTAAGTGGTGGAGCTGGTTTTCAAGGAGCGGGAGGTGAGGGAGGTATAAAGTCCACATTGCTTTGGCTTGGCTACTCAATTCCTATGACCAGCCCCTCACTCTCAACTGGAAAGTTCCCATTTCCTCCCAACAGAGATTCTTAATAGTACTACCCTTCACCTTTTCACTGATGGGAAAGTGAAGATAAGAGAGAGATTTTTCAAAGAGGGATGCAGCAGGGGGAGGGGGGGGGAGAGTAGATTGAGAGAATAGAGAGAGCAGGAAGGGAGGAGGAGAGAGAGGGAGAGAGGGAGAGAGGGAGGGAGGGGGAGAGAGGGAAACCAAAAGTAAAGAGGGTGGGAAAGAATAATCAAAATAATAACAGCTATTTTGTACTGCGTGTTTACAGTGCTCCAGGCACTGTTAAATTCTATATTATCTCACTTAATATTCCCAACAAACCTTGAGGGAAGTATTGTCTAACATTATCCTCCATTTAACAGAAGCTGGGGGGAAAGGACATATTCAACAGAACAATGAAGAGAAAATCCAGCCAACCTGATACCCTGTCAGCCTGGGTCCAGCCCCACCTCACTGTATATCAGCCTCAGCCTTTTTTCTTTTCCTTTTCTTTTCTTTTTTTATTTTTTAACAAACAGTTCCACTGTCCTACTTTCTGAGCATCTCCAGCCTGGTCCCTGGGTGGGCGGGGGGATGGGGAAGGCAGGGATTAAGCCTCATTAAGAGAGTCGAAGCAATCAAAGGACAGCTGCATGACATAATGGGAGGGTCCCCAGCTGTCAGGATTCCCTCTTGTTTTCAGAAGCACTAACAAAGCTTTGAAGGAAGCTGGTGGTCTGAGTGTCTGCAGTGCTGAGGCTAGAAAGCAGCCTTTGTGTCTGCAATGTAAGAGGGTGGTTTTGTGGCTGGAGAATTGTGTGTAGATGTAACGGTGGGGTTGGTGCGTCAGCACTAATCATGTGGCATTGTCAAAAATGTACATGTTACAACTTAGATATACCAAAAAAAAAAAAAAAGGTTGTTCTCTTTATTTTCAGTAACTGGTCTCACACTGGAATATTCATTCTGGCATTAGAAACACTGGGAAACCATCTCCTCTGGAATAAAGCAGTAGCACTTCAGGTAAATATTCACAGCCAGTGTGAAGTTTAGATTCCCTGTCAGGGCTGTTTCTTACCTCCCAAGATGGCTTCAGGATGGAGGGGGCACTTAAGCAGCCTTGCGGTCCTGGTTGGGGATGAGGGACATGTTTCTCATCCCACTGGCTCCGACTGATATCGTGTTGAGGTGTAGCTCACCTCACCTTGCTCCTGAACCCTCCTGACTGCCACAGTGCCACAGCTGGGAGAATTCATGGTGTGTTCTCTGGGTGGGGTCAAGGACCATGGTCCCTTACTCGCTGCCTCCACCCCACCCAGTTCTCACTGATCTGAGTCTCAGCATGCCCTGCATCCTTTGTAAGCAACCCACGTGGCAGCCTCTGTGATGGGGTCATCCGGAGTCTCACCAGAATATCCAAAAACTCTTTCTATCCCCTATCTCAGGTACTGCGAGCAGTCAAGAGTTTCACCCCATTCGCATCCCCAAGGAGAAATGAAGGCTCGTATTATCCCGGCACCTCTTCATCCAACTCCCAGCTTCCATGGAATTCTCTATCTTCTCACATGCCGTTTCACCCCACATGGATCAAGGCCCTCATTCCTTCATTCTCCCCAAAAAACACTGATGTAAGCTATGGGACGTCAATAAATGTTTACTGAAAATTTGGGCGTAAGATAGGTTCTGAATGTAGTGCAGAATAATTCAGGCAAGAGCTTGAAAATGGATATTAGCCATAAAAATCCCTATCTTAAAAGCCCACTGACTATTTCCTGCTAGAAGAAATTAATCTCTCCATAGCCTGATTTTCTTCCCAAGACCTGGTACCCCTACACATCTCTCTTCATCTCCCTCACAACCTCATACCAACTCTAACACTGACCAGGAACAACTCCCAATCCTATTTCTTACACAGAACAATTTAGCCCTCTCTAGGCGCTATAGGGTGGGATGAGGTAGGGGGTCTCCCTTTTATAATCAAACATACCCATTAGGCATTTTTTCCATAATCCCTGGAATAATTCCTTCCCTAAGATTTTTGCCCTGTTTTAGAGCAACCAGCTCAACTTTAGCCAGCTCTACTGAGACAATATGCCTCATACATTTCTTTGAATCCTCACAGTGAACAGTAGGTAGTAGTAGTATCGCCGTATGACAAACAAGGAAACCAGGGCTCAGCAAAATTAAATAATGTAGCAAATGAGCAAATCAACAGCCAGGCAAAAACTCAAACCCGGGTCTGCCTTACTCTAAACACCAGTGCTTTCCACCACTGCCCATCCTGGGAGAAGGAGCTTTGTTTCTGCAGCTGGGAGGTGCCCTTGTTTTTAGAACAATTCCCATGTGGTAGAAAAGGCCAGTGTGCTACAGAGTCATCTGTGGAGCCAGGATGTAATAACCCCTGAAGATGCGGGAGGCTGCTGCCAACATCCCTACTGGTCCAACATCCCAATCTCACAGAGCAGCCTTCAGAACTCCTGCTCCTTCCCAAGTCAGCCTCTCCCCCGAGGGCCCCACAAACACCAGAGCCAAGTCCTGTTCTGCAAAAAGTCACTTTGGGGTAGACCACACTATCTTCAGATCTCACAGCTACAGAGAAGCAAGTGCAATCTTGAAGCTCTCTCTGACCATCTAATCAACATGCACCCCTAGAGGGCAGACACTGTGCCTTTTTCACCTCTGCTGGGCAAGGGTCCAAGCCCTGCTGGGGGATATGGAGAGATCATCAGTGTTTACTGAACTGGGCCCAGTTCCAGCCACTACTGTTTCTTCCCTCCTTCATGATAAAAGGCCCCAGCAAGCTGAACTGACTTCAGTGACACTGTGCACAACTGAAACCATTTACTGAGCACCTACTATGTGCCAGGCATTGTATACAGACCTCATCTCACTTTCTCAGTCACTTGAGTTCAGTAGTAGTCAGTCCATTTTAGAGATTAGGAAACTGTCTAGCAAGATTATGGCAGTTTCTTGAACTTTCACAGCTTAAGCAACAGAAGCAGGAATTTAAACCAAAGCTTGTACAACTCCAAAGTCTGTGCTGATTCCACTATGCAACATCCTCTGTCAGAGGAGATAATGATCTACTCCTCCTTCCTAAGGGATAAATGTTATTCTTCTTTGGGAGAAAAACATGTAAAGCCATGTGTTTGCTGTCAAAGTGTGGTTAAAAGCCTACTTCCCTGATGGTGATAGGGGACATCACTTGTAAAATTCTTAATCTTTTAGCAGAAAATGATATGGGACATCTCTTGCAGAGTTCTTAATCTTTTTAGTAAACCTAGTTAAGTTTCTTCCCTCCTTTCTTTGGGAAAAAGGCCCTCTCCTTCAAATTCAGATAATTATTCTGAAACTGGTGACTCAGGTCTTCTGGCTTTTGATAAGGATCATTGGTCCATCATATGCAGAAACAGCTTTAGGCCAGGCAAGGCCCTTAGAGTCCAAGAAGGGTGGGGACCATTAGCCCAAAGTTTTTTTTCTCTTTAAGAAATATATTAACCAAGCCTGTTTTCCTTAACTTGCTTAATAGGCAAATCAATAATAAAAATTAATAGACATATGAGTTAAATAACAAGTTTATATCTTCTTAGGGACTGAGGTGGCACTTCGGCAGGAAACCCAAGACCCCACGCTGACTGAGGCAGAAAAGGAAAGAGCTCCATGAAACCCCTGTAGGCAGGGAAGAGGACCCTTCTCAGCAGCAGATAGGAAGAAGAGACCTCCCGTCCCTCACCACCCATATTAATAATAAGGGAGTTCATTGCTCTTAGAAAAGAGTTAGGCAGGAAAGTTAAGGGGTTTAGGGTCTGCCTGCAAAGACACTAAGGTTATCCTATCCTAGAAGGGGTCCACCCTAATCCACCTACAACTGAGCAAGCCAGAAGGCATATTTAGGCTAAAAGTAACTTCCACAAAGAAACCAGTAGGCAGAGAATTAGGTAACAGTTTAAACCCGTCACTCACACCTGCCCGCAATGAAGACCCCAATGACCTTCAACTCACCTGAGCCTCATTATACCATCATTATAATATGATGCATATGCCCAGAAGTTTATTAATATCATTATAACTGACTGAATTCTGGGAACGAACATGTGCAGAAAGCAAATGATGAATCACTGAGTCCTTAGAGAATTAGGTAACAGTTTAAACCAGTCACTCACACCTGCCCGCAATGAAGACCCCAATGACCTTCAACTCACCTGAGCCTCATTATACCATCATTATAATATGATGCATATGCCCAGAAGTTTATTAATATCATTATAACTGACTGAATTCTGGGAATGAACATGTGCAGAAAGCAAATGATGAATCACTGAGTCCTGTCAATCTTAGTGTCAATCAAGGAATCCCACCCCTCTAAGAAAAGTAACTGCCCATAGCAAATAGGGATAAAAACCCCAAAGGATTTGTTACCAGGTCTTTTGAGCCACGTTTCTCTTGCTCAGGCCCCCTTCCAAGCATAGATAAGTCAACTTTTTTTTTCACACACATGTAGCATACTACATAAGCCATTCAGTCCCTTGCCCCTCATTTCCTTTATCTTAGAGATCATTCCATATCTGCAGGTAGGGAGCTGCCTCAGTCTTTCCAGCAGCTACCTGATATTCCATTACATGGAATTGCTGGAATTCTTTAATCAATCCTTTACTGATGGACAATTAAGCTGTCTCCAATCTTCATTATTACAAATTGTGAATATCTTGTATATGTCATGTTCATGTGTGAGTAGCATGTATAAGTCCCTAGAAAGATTTCTAATGCTTATTAAATACAATATGTGCTTTTTAAATTTTTAACATTTTGCCAAACTGCCCACCATAGAGGTTGCAGCAATGTGTAGCCCACGAACAATGAAAAGTAGCAATGGAGTACTTCTCATATGAAGAAAAGACCGTTAGCTGAAAAAGACCAGCTAAGGGGCAAACAGGCAAGCCTATGCCTGGATCAGACATTCAATCCTAGGACAAGTGACAAAGATGAGCCAGCACCACCAACAGGCGACATCCTGCATGCACAAACCCACTTCACAGATGAGAAAACAGGCTCAGAGAATTGACAGGCCTCACCCAGGGTTATGTCCTGGAACCCTGTAAGTCCAAGGCAAATTCCTCTGGACAAAATATGTTTCACCCTCTGATCTCAGCTGTGGTCTCTTGTGCTGACCTGGACACGACTTGGGAAACCCAGCCCTTTCCTACTGTGAACTGAAAATTGCTGGGCTACCCACGTGGTTTAGGGCTTCCCCTCATCATTTCATTCTCACCCATAGGAAACCAGGACCTGCTCCCACACATACATGCCCACCCAGATACTATTTCTAGGCTATTTGGGGCCCACAGAGCCTTGACCACCCACTTCCTGGAGGTGGGTAGCAGTGATTATCCTGGACATTCATCCCCCAGCCTAAGGAAATGAAAAGCTCAACAGATCCTCTCCATGGTTACCACTGGGTGGTGAGTAGTGAGGGTGTGAAAGAAGTAAGACCACTAGTCTTATCATCAACTGCTCTGGAAATAGAAGCAAACATGGCGAAAACAGTTCTCTTTCTTTGTACTTGGAAAGTGCCGTCACATCCACTAACTCATTTTACCTCCTCCACAGCAGTTCTCTGACTTAAGTAAGACAGGGATTCTCATATTCATTCTTCTCATTTTACGGATAAGAAGAAGGAGATATGACTTGCCCACTTCTAGAGAAGAACAGAGACTATAGGCAACCCAAGGTTTCTGGTGCCTAATGCTGGCCATATTCTGTTCTGTACCCATGATTAGCAATCCCCTGGCCATGTGAGATGTCCACAAAAAACATCCCCTATCTGCCCACATCTAGAATGAGTCACCATGTCCCTAGCAATGTTGTTTGGGACCCTCTGATACACGAATATACATGAATTCCTTTCCCTGGGTCCTCATCTTTGCTTCAGCTCCATAGGATATGTCCTTTGTGAGGAGATTCTTGGGATGTTTCTGATGGCTGGCTGGCATGGCCTATGGAACATAACAGGTTCTTAATAAAGGCATGTTGCCTAGCTGGCTGAGAGGATGGATAGATGGATAAATGGGTGGGTGGATGGATGGATGGATGGATGGATGGATGGATAGGTGGAATACTGGTTTAATTTATTTTTTTGCTTGTTTGTTTTTATATTTTTCTACGCAGCATCCATTCCCCCTTCAAATATCACTCTGATAACCTTTTGTGGGATCGTTTCTCCCCCAGGGTATATAATTAAGTAGTACCTGCTTCCCTGGTTTCTCACCAGCCCTTTTTCCAAGTCAGATTCTCCAGTACTCTATCTATTCTATGAGCTACTCAACATTACCCCCAGTACACTACCTTCCTGCTTAAGTTAGCCACAGTTGTCTTCTGTACTTATAGAAAAAGAATTTTAAATGACACAGATGTAAAGATGAATGAATAGATCAATGAATAGATGAGCAGAGGAATGGATGGAGTGGAGGAGTGAAAGGGTAGAGTGGCGGGGTTTGGGGTGGCAAATGCATGGACTTCATGAGCTAAGTGGTCAGGTGAATCCCAGGCCTTGGAAAGATGGGAAGGAAAGAAGGGATGATAATGATAACCCCTCAGCCTTATCTGTAGGAGGGGTGATGTGAATCGATTTGGGGGGCAACAGGACACCTATGCCCCAAATCTCCTTCAATACACTAGAAATCCTTTAGTTTTGTATCTCTTAACAGAGAAAGGCCTTGGAAATAATACTGTCAAAATTTCATTCCTAGATGAGGAAACTGAGGTTCACCATGGGCAAGAGGTTTGCCAAAATCGGACAACTAGGTTTGGAGCTGAACTGGGACTAGAACTCAGGTCTCCTAATTCCCAGTCCCTTGTTCTTTTCACTGCCCAGTGCTGCTTCTGTAAGGAATGATGAAATTACAGATTTTCCAAATCCCATTTTGAGGAAATTCCCCAAGGGGACTTCTTCACCTAGCGTGAAGGCCCTCAAAAATGCAAATGCCTCAGGGGGTTCTAAGGTCCCTATTGTAGTAGCCTGAATGTTCTGCAGGCCGAAGCGCTGAGGGAGGCAAGTGGAAGAGGTAGGAGAGGCAGCATAGAGAAGCAAGAAACTGGAGACCCTATCCCGGAGAATGGATACAATGGGCAAGAAGCCAAGGGGCTTCCCAGGACTAGCTCAACACAGGGACAGAATCCAGACCACAACCACAAGAATCCTTTAAGATTCTAAAACTTGTGTCACTTCCTTCATAAGCCTGTCTGTGAAACTCTGAAAAGGGTCTATGGGCTGGCCTGCAGGGACAGCCAGAGGGGAGAAGGAAGGACCCTGTCTCACTCCATGGCCAAGTTTAGAGAAAGAGAAATCCAGTGAAGGACAGAGCATGGGGGCTGAGTATCCGAAGTCCGAGTGCTGCACAGAGGGCAGGAAGGCTCAGGACAGGCCTGAGTCATCACTGTTTCCTGTGTATTTTCTTCCTAACAAGAAGTAATGCCTAGAGTGTCTAGCACAGTGCCTAACAGCTAATGGAAAATCATTGTCAGCTCCCCCCACCTCCCCTCATGTCTCCTAACACGGAGCTGAGATGAACACCTCTACTGGGAGGGCAAAGACATAAAGGGAAGAAATGCTGAGATGATGTATTATAGAATTGTACACTTCAAATTTATATAATGTTATTAGCCAATGTCACCCCCAAAAAATTTAATTTAAAAAAAAAAAAAAAACCTGGAAAAAATGCTAGAGCCTAGACATTTGGGGAAAGGAAGGGAAGGCATTGTTTTCCCAGCATCTCTTTTATGCAGGAATGGTGCTGGGCAGTTTACTGACTGCCTTGATTAGTTCTCTGAGGTATCCTAAGAGCTAGGTGTCCTTCTCCCCATTTCCAGTAAGGAAACCAAGGTATAAAATATTTAATAACTTGTCCAAAGACATACAAAGATTTAGCGGTCTGTCTGATTTCAACTCTAAGTTTTTCCCTCTTCACCAGGCTTTCTCCTGGGGGCAGGGGACGGCAGAAGGGAGGTGGGTTGTTGGGCTCTGAGAATATGCACAAAGAAAGGGGAAACTTCTGACAAGCATGCAGAGGAAAGCGAAAACAAAAAACAGACTCCAAAGTGTCAGGAGGAAGGAACAGGAACTGAAATTATCTATCACCCAGTGATTTTGAAAGAACTGATGCTTGCCCCTGGGCCTTGCTCTCAGAGCTGCCCCACCCTCCAAGGCACTTTGTGGTGGGCTCCTCCAGTAAAGCAAGGTGAATCAGCACATCAACAAATATGCCACAAGTGGTCTCCAGCTGCAGAAAACAAGCAGATATATACAGCCACTGTCCCATGTGGTGAAGGTGAGAAGGTTGGGGGAGGCTAGGCTGCAAACCTCCAGCCTGAATGTGGTTGGAACAATGAGAACAGTTGTCGTAGTTAATACCCCTGACCTAGTGAAATGTACAAGGTAATGGGTGGGGAGGGGAGGTGCAAGATAGAATGACATGGAAAGAACCATCCAGAGCTGGACCAAAAAGCAAGGACAGGGTGTAGCAGAGAGAGTCCTGGATAGAAGTTCAAATCCTGCCCCAACGTGGGCAAGTCCCCAGAGCCTGCTGCAAGGCCTCAGCTTGTACCTCAGCACTGTTTGCTTCCTACAGATCCTCTAATAGCACCCCAAGCAGGGCCCCATAGAAACAAAGACAGATGAGAAAACAGATCACTGGTTCAAGTGGGAAATACACTTGTAAACAAAGGTGGAGAAGAAAGGACACAACCAGGGAGTAATTCTCTAATTCGCAGATAGGGAAAATTAAGGTTCATCAGAAGGAAATGACTTTGCTCCAGACTTTTCTCCTGGGGCCCATACTGGGTTTCCTAGAGGATGGAGGGACTTTCTTTGCTCTGGACATCTTTTTAAACAGCCAGGAAAGCCAGAGCTGCTCCCCACACAGTCTTAGGGGAACTCCAGGTGTAGGAAAAACTTTGGAATTCAGCTGGGATGTGGTTTCATTTTGTCTGCCTCTGGTTTCCTAATGTCAAGGTGTGAGGCTGGGCAGGCAGCCAGCTTAGCTTAGAAAAGTAAATGAAAGAGGAAAAAAGGAAGACGGGGCCAGGAAGGCAGGGGTAGGACATGGGGGCAGGGGAAGGCTGCACTAGGCTGGAGGGAACGTGTGTCTGGCTTTAGCAAGGAATATGTTAGGAAAAGGGGTGCAGGAGGTATGAAGATGGATGAGATGAGAATCAGCCCTCTGAACTCAAGAGTCCCATCAATAAGCTCACAGGGTCTACGAACCTCTTATATGCAAAATTATGTGTGTTTCTGTGTAGGTCTCCACATGTTTGTGGAAAGTGTTCACAGCTTTCAACAGATCCTTAAAGGGCTCCGTTACCAATACAGGTTGGAAGCAATCCCTCATTTTACAGATGAAGAAACTTAGTACTTGGCTAACAGCTATTCTCAGTAATAATTTGTAGAACAAACAGGAAATGAATGAGCAATGTAGACCAAGCATACTGGCTGGACAGGGAGGGCAGAGACAGCTTCATGACATTTATACCTCATCTTACAGTCTCCTAATATGTCCATAGTCATTATTTCCCTTGATCCCCTCAACCACAAGTGTGGTGGGTCAGAAAGGCAGGTGTCCCTAGTTTTCAGGAACATAAAATGCTGGGTAAATTATAACAATAGTTGCCATTCATTGAACACCCACCCTGTATTGTACCATGTACCATCTGTTTAATTTACATAGGCTCTTTGATTTCTTCATGGAATCAGTACATTAGAGCCAGAGAATTTTGCACAGGAGAAAGTGAATAGCAGACTGGAACTACAGTCTGCTATTAAGTCCTTCTCCCTCCTCTGCCCCACCCCCACCACAATCCAGCAGAAACACCAGAAAGGAAGAAAAATACTCTTGACGTACCCACTGCCTATTCCTGCTTAGTAACACCATCACCCTAACCCGCCCCTCCCACTACCACTTACACACACACACACACACACACACACACACACACTTACGCACAGCAGAAAGGTTCACTGGGATTTAAAAATGAGGATCGTGTGGGTCCATCTGTGGGTTGGTTCCCTCACCTCTCTCCTCAGCTGGTATCCCAACTCAGCACATTTGGTATCCAGGAAAATATTTTCCTTTCTTTCTCAAATTGGGAAACTGAGATCAAGGAAAGGAAACAAAAACAGAGCTCACATGGGAAAACTGAACCTTAGCAAAAGTTTCAGGAGTTCTCTAAAAACAATGCAGTGTGGTAGAAAGTCCATGAACCCATTATTGCATTCGATGTTGAGTTCTACCACTTCAGGCTATAGGACTTTAAGCAAGTCACTTAACTTCTCTAAGCCTCAACTTACTCATTTGCTTAAACATAA
Source organism: Pteropus alecto (assembly GCF_000325575.1). NCBI lineage: Eukaryota > Metazoa > Chordata > Mammalia > Chiroptera > Pteropodidae > Pteropus > Pteropus alecto. The sequence goes on from NW_006443570.1 coordinate 15,222,018, forward strand.
AGACTTTTTGTAATAGAGTTCACTAATCCCTATTAATTGGGGTCTGGTCTAGATTGCTGAAAAGCCTAAAGTGTAGAATATCTATAGGGGACTGCCATTTTCTTACTCTTAATAATAACATGTAATATTAGCTAATGTTATTAAAATATTTAACATGCATCAGACATTGTTCTAAAAGCTTATAAGCATAAGCACATTTGTGGGAACTTAAGTCTCTCGACAGCTGTGGAAGGACCATTATGATTATCCTTGATTTATACATAAGGAAACTGAAGCCAGAGAGATTAAGTAACTTGCCCAAGGCCACCTAGCTAGTAAATGCGAGAAACACCAAAGCCCTTGCTCATAACCACTGAGCCAGAAAGCCTTGCACATGTTTGGTAACTAAGGTGGCTATGTGAAGGAAACAATTAAAACAGGCAGAACATTGTTTTGTGGATGGATGAGAGTTTCTGATATATTTGCAACTTCTTTCTTTAAATGAGATGGCCACGCCTTCCAAAATTGTGTTTCTGTTGTTAATTGGTTAATGAGTTTTGAGGAAGGAATGAGAGGATTTTTATGACAAGCTTAGAACAAAACCTGGCACCCAAAAGGGACATAACAACTGTTAACTGCCTGACTGATGTGAGTTAATGGAACAAGCTTGAGCCTAGTCATCAGAAACATCAGCTGTGTGACCTTGAGGACCTTAATGACCACTCTGAGGCCTAGTTTCCACTTCCGAGACTCGGTTTCCACTTCTGCAAAATGAGATTAATAACCATCCTGCCTCAAAGTCATTGTGAGGAATAAAAGAAACAAGGTCTTCCCACTCTGGGTGATTCAGTCACCTTTGGCCACCACTACATATGTAACAGTAGCTAGCAAGAAAATATTCTTGGTATAAGATTACATTTTTTAAGTTCCATTTTTAAAAATTTTTTGTTTGCTTTTGTCGCTGTCAATAGATACTTTTCTCTTAGATAATTCAGAACTCAATTTTAGCGCAGCCCAGGCCAAGCTGTCACTAATTCTAAAGTACCCAAATAGGAATTGATAAAGATTTATTGTATCCAATTCTTTGGAATGGAGTAAAAACCCTGGCTCTAATCAAGACCACCACATGGGTTCAGTTCAAGATGAATTGAATTCAGATGTCCCCAGCCATGAATCTTTTAATGGTGAGCAAGCAGTCTTAGTGGCCAGAGCACCGAAGCGGGAGCCAGGGCCCCCAGGTTCTGATTCTGTCATTCATTGCTGTATGTTCTTAGCAAGTCACTTCCACTCTCTAGGCCTCAGGTTCCTCTTCTTCAACTGAAGAACATGGAAAAAAATGATCCCTAAATTCCTTTGAAGCTTTGGTAGTCTGTAGCTTTTACGTCCAAGAAGACATTAAAAATGAGATCCCAGAATTTACTGATCCTGTGCTATAAAATGGGAAAATTGGAATAATAATAGTTGACACATGCAAAGCCCTAAAGCCCTTAGAATAGTGGCTGGCACAGAGTAAGCCTTCAGTAAATGACTAATAACTGTGTGTGGCATAAGATATCTCCCCTCCCCCTTTGTTGCTCCTCCTCCCAACAAGCCTAATTATCTCACTTTATAATTATCTCACTTTATAATCAAGGAAACAGAAGCTGAAAGACATTAAGAAATTTTCCCAAGGACCACTCAACAAGTAAATGGGGGCGACCCTGCGGCTATTATGAGAGGAAGGCCCACTCCGACTCATAGCTGGTGAAAAGGTCGCCAATGCCCCGTTCAGATCCACTGCCTCAATCACAGGGTGGTGCTCTCACCTCCTTTGGGGACTATATGTCATAGGGCCCTTCCTTCCTCAAAACACAACATAAATAACATCCTTCCATGATGGATGAGAGAAGATGCATTAGAAGTAACTTTGAAAGCAACCAAATAAACATCCAGTTTTTTCTAATCCTGTCCTAACTGTGCTTTCTCCTGCCCCCAAGGAAACAGCTTCCTGACCTCTGAGGAAAATCCCTGCCCTGGAAAATGAAACTGGGGATGCTAGCAGAGGAAGAGATGTTCCACCCCCAGCACTTGCACTAGAACTTCCTAAGGGCAGAGGGGAAATCGATGAGCTCATTCTGGATCAAAGGGCGGTGAGAAAGAAAGAAACAGACAGACTCAAATTTCCAGAGGCTATTTCAGTTTTCTTTTCCGTTTAATGCAATTTCACTTATGATATCAGCCAATACCTGGTTGCCAATTTGGAAACTCCCCTTGGGGGCGCTCCCTCTACTGGCCTGACTCCCTATAAAGGGCCAACATGAGCTGCAGAGAACCCCTGCAGAGAATCCTGAGACAGCACAGGATCTCCCACAGCCTCTGCCCACGGGTGCCATGAAGCTCTCTGCAGCTGCCCTCGCTGTCCTTCTTGCCACTGCCGCCTTCTGCGCTCCTTCATCTGCCTCCCCATGTAAGTCCAGGTCCTGACCACCACAACTCCCAGAGTCAGAGCCTCAGACTAGCCCAGACCTTGCCTCCTTTACAGCTATAGCATTTATACTGTCTGAACCCTATGATTTAAATTCTTACTTATTGCTTTTCCCAGATGTCCAGTTGTCCCTGATAGATCCCTAAGCCACTTCATGGCAGGGACCCTCTGATTAATGTTCTGTATCTTCAGGGTCTACACCCCAAGCCTGCATGAGCTCACTGAGTGTGGACTGATACTGGGGATATTGGTAGGCAGGGGCAGCTCAAGCTGACCTCAAAACATGACTGACTCATACCTAACACTAGCAAGGTTTCTAAGAAACTTATAAGCACCTAAATAAAACCCTCTTGGGTTAGTCATATTTTCCGCCATTTCATAGACGGAAAAAAATAGGATTTGGGAAAGGATAATGAAAGCTAATTAAATACCTACTATGTGTCAAATATTATGCTGATTGTTTTATATATATCATCTTATTTAATACAACTACTTTTGAGTGGCTGTCCTTGACTTGTAGATGGGGAAACAGGCTAAGAGAGGTTAAATAATTTACCGAACTCACACTGCTAGGAAGTGGGGAAATTAGTGTTCAAATCCAGTTCTATCTGGCTCTTAAACTCTCCTACTCTAGCAACTGTCATTTCCCAGGGTCACCCTGAATTAATTGACCAAAAAAAAGTTCTCCTTCTCTGTTAGAGGAGTCCTTCTTGCTATGCATCAGCTAGAGGCTCCCAGAATCCCATACATATCTTCGGGCCCCTCTTAGGGGTCCTGGCTGAGCCATGAAGTCTGAGTTTTGGAAACCTCCCCCAGCCCACCCTAGGTCTCAAAGAAACTAAATTCTGAGTCCACTGAAGATCCTAGGAGGGCAAAGATAAAGGCAGAGGGCCCGAGAAAAGTCAGGAGGAGGCCCAGCATGTCCTGAGAGTCAAAGGCATGGGGTTATGATATAGAGGGAAGGATACAAGCTAGGCTCAAGGATTAGGTGAGAGATCGGGGGGATCCTCTCTGTCCTCTGTTGGAATCCCCACTCTGTCGCTGGAAGACAAATAATATAAAGTACGCAGCACGATAGCCAGTGTGTACTGGCAATGAATACAGGGGTCTCCTTCCTTCCCTCTCCCAGATGCCTCGGACACCACACCTTGCTGCTTTGCCTACATCTCTCGCCCACTGCCCCGTGCCCACCTCCAGGAGTATTTCTACACCAGCAGCAAGTGCTCCATCCCAGCAGTCGTGTGAGTCTCAGTCCTGCAGAACCCTCTAAGGGGGTGAGGAAGGTGCACATTTTGTTGCAGAGCCAGTCCCCCCAGGAGCCCTCTGAGAGGATGCCCTATCCACTCTCACCCATTCTCCAGCTGCATAAATAGACATGGCTCTTCCTTCTCTAGCTTCAGATTCCCCAGCTATCACATGAAAGGATTAGACAAGGTGTTCTTGGAGGATACTCCCCACTCTGATGGACTAGGTTAGGTCTCTAATCTTTACGGGTGTGATTTTTACTTCAACATCGTCTGCAATGCCCCTACATGAAAAAATTCAACTCAGTCATTCCTTTCCAGTTAAGAACTCCACAGTCCCCCATATGCACAACCCATCATTAGTGATAGTTGCTTAAGAAATTTAAGACAATAGAGACTTAAAGAATTAAAATAGGGCAATCACGAAGTTTCCTATATAATGGTAAAGTGTTTTAATCCAAAAATTCCTGTGACACTGGCAAAGTTATAGGTATTCAGAGTTGGCCTTTGGTTCTGACAAATCCTTCAAAGTATGGTGGTAATTTTAATATTACTAATTTTATTTCTGAAAACAAATATTTTTCAAAAGAAAAAAGTCCTTCTTTGAACACTTATGGGCAGGCAGAGATTAGTAAACTATCATCCTTGCCCTTAAGTGTCTCATAATCTAATAAAAGGATAAGACAGACATAGCAATAATAAGGGCTCCCTGCATAAGAACATTACAAAAGGAGGGAGAGAACACACCCAGCTTCAAGAGTGTGTTCTCTTCTCCTAATTATCAGGTTGAGGGACTTGGGTATACCAGACAGAGGGGATGTCACCAGGGATCTCCTTTGGTTTATGTAGAGTCTCCATGTAGTAAAGCACTTAGAACTTAGAGTGTCTGCACAATGAAGCCAAAGTGTTTGTGCTATCAAAGGTGGAATGAGTTGGAACAGAGAAAGCCTAGAAAAAAAGGGGTCGAGTTATGAGGCTGTTTTTGTAATCCATGTGATGGCACTGAAGGCTGAACAGTACCTGAAGGGAAAAGGAGAGACAGGGTGAGAAAACTGCAGAGTTGGAATTAGCAAGTCCTGGCAGATGATGTGAAATCAGGAGCAAGAATGAGAGAGGGGTTGAGGGTGACACTGAGGTTTCAACCTAGTTGACTGGAGAAGTGTGGAGCTTCCTGAAGTCTTGAGGAATAGCTGTTTAAAGAGGAAAGAGCCAAGGTGCCAGCAAGACAACCCTGTGGAACTGTCCAACACGGAATGAGAAACAAAGGGTTGGTAGCTGAGGAAAGGGTGTTGGGCTAAAGATATGACATTCTTTTATAGGAGGAAGGGGTGTCCCAATATGAGTGGCAATCGAGCATAGTCTTGGCTGGCTCCAGAGCTAATCTCCCTTCGTTAGAATCCCAGGTCTGTCCATTGGTAGCTGCCTGAACTTGGGCCCATCACTTAACCTCTTCGAGCCTCAATTTCTTCACTTGTAAAGTGGAGTAAAATAGGATTATTTCCCCCACTAGGTCGAAGTGAGAATAATAAAATGAAAGATAAAATTAGAATATTTCCCGGTACACAGTAGGTGCCTGGTAAGTATTAACTTATCATCATTGTTTTTCTCCTCTTCTAAATGTATTATTATATACATAGGTGACAAATGAAACTTGATGAGTAAATGCAATTCATTCACTAACTCATTCAATAACCATCCATTACACCCACTGTGTGCCAGACCCAGAGTCAGAGACTTGGGAAAGCACACGGAAGAGAAAGGGGCAGCAACTCTGAGCAATTCTCAGGGGGAAGGTGAAGGTAGAGGCTCCCAAAGAGACCAAGAGGGAAGAGAGGCAGGAGAGAAGTCAGGCAAGTAGAAGGTCCCCAAAACGGGGGCAAGGAGAGAAGCCTTGGCAGGGAGGGACTGTTCTCCGGTATCGCATTCTACAGGAAGGAGGAGGAAATGGAAGCCTGAGCAACTCTAACCCCAGAAGTTGGTTCCCCAGCCTTTTGACTTCCTGGCCACAGGCCAGGGGGGATGAAAAGAGAAGATAGCGAGTCTTCAGGACTTCCTGTATGACACTTGGTTTAACAAGGGTAGACTGGGTCTAAAGCTCTCTCACCACCCCAAATAAGAAAACAAACAGTAGGAGGCACAAGAGCCCAGAATACCTCTTATGTTCCCTTTCTCTTCTTTGCAAGTCAGGGTGGGAGAGAGACATCACATGGTTCTGAGTGATACTCAAAAAGGGGAAGCAGCTTCCCTGAGAGCAAACAATATGCATGATAGAGCACAAAAAGGGAAAGGGATCAAGAAATCCTCATTCTCCCCAGACAACATAAGCCTTCACTTTGTCTGAAAACATCCTAAAGAAGAAGCCAAAATGAGAAAGGTCCAAATAGGCAGGGCTAGTCCCAAAGTAACATGTTAAGTGGAAGCAGTGCTATCGAGGCCCAAGATCTCCCCTAAATAAAACCAGTCTCCCAGTAACAGATGAGGCAGGCAGCCAAACTGAGCCTATGATTCCCGGCCTTTTATACTTCCAACTTATACTATCAATACCTGTAGAGATAAGGCCTCTGGCTCTCATGGGCCTACACATTCTGGCCAGTTAATTGCTAGAGGTGCTTTGACATTGCCAGTATCTCAGGACCCTTTGAGCCATGATGTCCTGTACCAGGACCTTATGTATCATGTGGCTCTGATCCACTCTAAAGCAGAGGTCCCACAGTATTCCAATAACAACACATGTATGATACTTTTAAAAACTACTGCACACATACTGTCTCATTTGACCTTCACAATAATTGTACAAAATAGGAATTATTTCTATCCACATTTTAGAAGTGAAATTAAGACTCAAGTTCATGTCCTTCTTTCATTCACCCATGCATGCATAGGTGGATTCATTTGTTGACTGTCTACCCTGTGCCAAGCACTGTGTTATCCAAAGTCACATATTCTTTGTCTCCCACTTATTCAGCCATGACTTGGCTCCTAGTGGACATCTTTTTTTCTCTGCATCTTGAGCACCCAGCACAGGGTCTGAAACAGAGGAAGTGCTAAGAAAAGGATAGTGGTTGACCTGCTCGACCTTAGGCGTCTCAGGCCCCGTATTCCCTTAGCTCTCCAGGCTGCATGTGTTTGTGTGTGGGTTAAAATGCATACAAATCTGCTTTTGGCTTAGAGCCCTTTGAACCAATAGAAGAGGAAATACCTTTCCCTTAAAAGCCACAGATACGATCTTACGAAACTCCAAAAATGACCTACCCAATACCATCATCATTTCTCTTTACGACTCAATCAGTTTCGTTTCCAAAATTGGCTGTCCCAGCACTCACCAAGTCTCACTCTCTTCTTCTCTCCCACAGCTTCATTACCCGAAAAAAACGCCAGGTGTGTGCCGACCCAGAGAAGAGATGGGTACGGGAATACATCAACTCCTTCGAGATGAGCTAGGACGGACGGCACCTTGAATTTGTGCAAACTTTCCTGTTGCTTATTCCTCTTGTCCTAACCAGCTTAGGGGGCTTCTCCTACTCCCATCCACTCATTGGAGGGCGCAGATAAAAGCATCCCCCAATGGAAGCTTCCAAGAGCTCCTGAGGCTCTGTGTTGAGCACAGAAGTCTCTAAGCTCTGAGCTTCAGGCTCTTCAGCTCAGCATGGCTTTGCAAACAAGAAGGAAGTCAGCGTACCTCCAGAGGCAAAGAAGGGAGAAAAACTGGGTTTCTATGGTAACGTCCCATCTTAGCCCCTCACTGGGATAGGCTGACTAGCAAAAGTGAAAAATCAGCTTTCTATTAAAATTCTCAAAGCAATTACAAAGTTGGCTTCTGGTTTGATTTAATCCTCAGGAACCCTCCTTGAGCACTAAGCATGCAGGCGTGCGGGGCTTGTACACATCTGGTGTTTGAGGGCCATGGGGGTCATGGTCCTAAACGGTGAGCAAGGCTGGGAGTACAAGCTTTCTGAGAAGGGGCATGGGCAGGACAGAACAGGTAAAGTAACTAGTGGCTTATCCACTCTGAGGGGAAACAGCCACTACATCGCCACCCCCAAGTCCCCAAGAATTTATCTCGCTCCCCACCACAGCACCTCCCTGTTTCCTCAGACCATGGTGGCCCTGCCACCCACTCTGTTCCCCTTCCACCCTAGTCTACCCTATACCTTATCCCCAGTGGGGGATACCCTACACTCTGCTCCTGCAATGGGATTTAAGGTCAATCCCAAAACACCTCCGTTCTTTAAAATAAAGAGAATAAATAAAGAGGTGGGAGTACTCCCATCTATGTGTCCCTTCATGTGACTATATATATTGACAATATATATTGTCATAATTATAGCTAGCATAACTGAGCACTCATTATGTATCAGGCATTATCAGCCTCTTATATTCATCATCTTTCATCCTCACAACCCTTTGGGGTAGGTAGTATTATTAACCCTGTTTACAGTTGGGAAAACCCTTGGCAAGGAAAGAAAATAACTTGCCCAAAGCCTCAAAGTGAAAAAAAAAAAAGAAGGTGGCGGGTAGGCAGGTTACAATTAACATTAAACCCACCAGGTCTAATGTGAAAGCCCATGCTTCTTTTTTTTTTTCCATCTTTAATTTGCAAAATTTCAAACCTACAGAAATTTATAAGAATACACCTAAATACCCTTTATCTGATTCAAATAGTAATATTTTACCATATTTGCTTTATTTATGTGCATGCGTGTGTGTATATATCTCTATATACACATGGTTGGTGTATACATTTTTTTCCTGAATTTGAGAGTAAGTTGCAGATGTGGTAACACTTCATCCCTAAGAATTTCAGTACACATCGCACACTCAGGAAACTTAACATTAACACAATATTTTCTAACTGCAGTCCATGATCTATTCCCTACAATTATCCCAATGTTCTTTATGGCTATTATTTTTCCCCAGGATACAACTAAGTACACAAATTGAATTCAGCTGTCATGTCTTTTTAGTGTCCTTTAACAGACTTTTTTTGTCTTTAAGTATGTTGATATTTTTAGCAGTTCAAATCAGATTTTTGTAGAATATTTTCTCATTTGAATTTGCCTGATTATTTCCTCATAATTAAATTCAGGTTAAATAATTTTGGCAGGAATATCACATGAGCGATGCCATCTTTCCCAATGCAACATACCAGGGCACATGATGTCAGGTTACTGGTGGTAACGTTAAGTCTGATGAGTTGGTGGCCCATGTTTTCTTGCTACAGTGAGCTGTCTGCTGTGTGCCATGCACTATGCTAGGCACTGGGGAGTAGGGGTGGGAGTGGAATACAGAGATGAATGGGCTATGAGCCACAATCTTAACTTTTAGGCAGTTCACAGTCCAGTGAGAAAGAAGGATGGACCAGATTAAACATATAAACAGATAAACACTTAAAGGGAAGCAACTATACAAAAGGCTGAAGTCACATTGTGGGTAGGGAGACTGCACCTGAATGGAATGAGGCAAGGTGCGCCTGGGGGAGAAAAGAGATTTAAAAAATGAGGTAACATGTAAGTAGAGTTTGAAAGATTTGAGAAACCATTTAACAGGTGGAAAAGAAAATGAAAGTCCTGACAGGTAGAGAGATCAGCATATGTAAAAGTAGGAGGTATGAATGGCAGCTCCTTACCACAGTTAAGAGTTCAGTCTCTTGCTGCCAAGAAGAGGGGTGTATGTATAAGAGGGGCTTTCTCATCCCTGCCATTTTCCTGATGACTAATCCTAAGAACATCTCCTGCTCCTAACATAGGCTTACGTGAGCTTGAGATTCACAAATGCTTTGACTTTCTTTTTGAATTTATGCCTCACCACAGTCCCTCTAGTTAGCCACACAGGCACAACTTTCCCACTTTTCAGATCAGGAAACGAAAGCTCCCAGAGTTAAAATGACTAGCTCAATCTACAGGCCAGTAGATGTTAGGGCTGGGGCTCAAGGATGGAACTAGAGTGTTCTATTTACCTAGGCAATCTGGTTGCTCAGCACTTGGAATTTTCTATCTCCAAAAGCCCAGACACTTCATCAGCACTCCTTGTGCCATAGAAGACAAGTCTCCCTGAGCTCATCCCCCACTCTCCCAAAGGTCCTGTATTCCACCACCACTACCACAACCCCGCCCAAGTTCCTTCTTGCCCCACCAGAAGAGGATGGCCTATGAAAAATCAGCAGATCTCTTTGACATCGCCAGGTCAATGTTCAAGTATCCATGGCTGGAATATCCAGGAAGGACCAAAGGTGAGCCTGGAATGGACAGGAACAGAATCAGGGTCAGGGTCCTAAAAAGGAAAGCTCCCTGGCTCCTGGTCCCAGGCAGGGGTCTAGGTGAATTCAGCAAATCCATGGGAGGGCTCAGGGCAGGCCCTTGGACACTTTGATGGCCCTCAGGGTAAGTCGGTAAGTCTCAGGGCCCTTTAAGGTGAGATAGCTGTGTGTTTCCTTAGCTTCTGCTCCCTGATCTCTACTCGACTCTCATACCACCAACTCTTCGCATAAATAATTCCCTGTGCCTACTACTCTTTCCTCCATTATCTAACCCTTACTTGGAATGAAGACTCAGCTTGTGTACAATCCCTGGGAAACCTTCCCTGATCCTCCCACCTGTGCCTTTATCTGTCTTCACATCTTTCCCTTTGTTAATCATTAATAAACAGTTCTGTCTCAGCTAATTCAGTGGTTCTCAGGCAGTATCTTGTTAGAAATGCAAATTTTCAGACTCCACCCCAGATCTACTGAATCAATACTTTGCAGGTGAGTCCCAGAAATCTATGGGTTTTTTATTTTGTTTTTTAAATTTAAGTTGGTATACAATTTTATATTAGTTTCAGGTGTACAATATAGTGATTCAACATTTATATACCTTACAATGTGATCACCACACTAAGTCTAGTAATCATTTGTCACCATGAAGTTTAACAAGCTCTCCAAGTGATTTTAATGCACACTCAAGTTTGAGAACCACAAAACGAGACCAGTGGTTTTCACAGTTAGCTGCACATTAGAAGCCTCAGGGGAACTTTCTAAAATATCTAAAATAGGCCTTTCTAAAATATCTAAAATATCTAAAATTTCTAAAATAGGCCTTCAACAGACACATAAAAAGATACTCAACATCGCTAATCATCAGAGAAATGCAAATTAAAACCACAATGAGGTATCACCTCGCACCTGTCAGAATGGCCATCATCATTAAATCGACAAACAAGTGTTGATGAGGATATGGAGAAAAGGGTGCCCCCATGTGCTGTTGGTAGGATTGCAATTAGTACAGCCACTATGAAAAACAGTATGGAGGGTTCTCACAAAATTAAAAATAGAACTACCTTATGAACCAGCAATTTCACTTTTGGGTATTTATCCAAAGAAATCCAAAACACTGATTCTAAAATATATATGTACCCCTATGTTCACTGCATCATTATTTACAATAGCCACGATATGGAAACAACCGAAGTACCCCTCAATAGACTATTGGATAAAGAAGAGGTAGTACATACATATAATGGAATATTACTTGGCAGTAAAAAAAGAATGAAATCTTACTATTTGCAATGACATGGATGGAACTGGAAGGTATTATGCTAAGTGAAATAAGTCAGACAGAGAAGATCAAATACCATATGATCTCACTTATATGTGGAATCTAAAGAACAAAATAAGCAAACAAAACAAACAGACTCATAGATTCAGGGAACAAGATGATGGTTGCCAGATGGGAGGAGGGTTGTGGAGTGGGGTGAAAAAGGTAAAGAGATTATTAAGTACAAAATGTTAGTTACAAAATAGTCAAGAAGATGTAAAGTAAAGCATAGACAATATAGCCAATAAGATAGTAATAGCTATGTATAATGATAGGTGGGTACTAGACTAGCCAGGGAGATCACTTTGTAAATTATATAAATGTCTAACCACTATACTATACACCTGAAACTAATATAAAATAATACTGAATGTCAACTGTAATTGAAAATTTTTTAAAGGGAGGAAAGTGAAGGAAAATAAGAAGTTTGAATTTCCACGTTAAAACAAATAAGTCATGGGGATGTAAGTACAGCATAAGAAATATAGTCAATAATATTGTGATAGCGTTTTACAGTGTCAGATGGTTACTGGAATTATGATGATCATTTTCTTTAGGTATATAAATGTTGAATAACTTTGGTGTACAGTGAAACTAATATAATATTGTATGCTAGCTATACCTTAATAAAAATCTTTTTAAAAATAAAGTTCTTGCAAAAAAAGTAACTATGTAAATGATAGATTGATGGTGGGAATCAATGTACACACACATCAAATCTACATTGTACAATTTAAATACATTACAACTTATTTTGTCAATTATACCTCAATAAAACTGATAAAATAAAAATAAATACAAAAATACAATACAAGGATCTTTGGAAACATGGTGGAGAGACGTCCACAGATCTCTCCCCTTGAAACAACAATAAGCTGAATATCTGAAACTCAACAAAAAACACCCAAACTGCACACCAGCACATCTGAGCGTGGGATGTGTGCATAAGAGCTACAACAGGTTAGAGCCCTAGGTGTCAGGCGGTGGACTGGAAGAGATAAAGAAGCTGTCTCTCCCAGTCTCTGGAGCTACCTGTAGAGGGAGGGGGAGAGGAGAAGGAGCAGCAAGTTCCCTGAACAGCCCTGCCTGGGAGTCCCGTGAGCTCCCCCCAGCTAGCGGCAGGGCCCAGTCATCAGGGCAGAAGGCAGAGAAGCGGGATAGCAGAAAAACTACAGTTGATTTTTACCTGCTGCAGTTGCAAAACCGAGGCTGAGCCATAACCCCCTACCCCCAAACCAGAGGGCCCCTCCCCCCATACCCTCCAAGACCAATCACCACAGAGCCCCAGGGGAATCTGAACAAACACTACCAAAACTGTTGCTAACATTGACAACCACTGAAACTAAGGGTAGTGAGTGTGATTAAATATTAGAAAATAAAAAGGCATTTTAAAAGCTTTATATAAAGCAGGGATCCAAGAGGCTTAGATGCCACCTACTGGAAACCAAAAGAAAAGCTCCTTCTTTGCAACAGGCTAAAAGAGACCTTTATATAATAAATATTCTTTTTGGAAAAAAAGCAGAATACATTTCTATTAAAGCCCAGGCAGAGAAATAGTCCATTAAACACCATGAACAACCAAGGTGAAGAAAAAAAAATCTCCAGAAAATAAGCTTACAGACATAGAAATATGCAATTTAAATGACAGAGAATTCAGGGTGATACTTCTGAAAAAACTCAGTGAATTCTGAAATGAGTTATATCAACAATTTCAGGAATTAAAAAAATACCGAGATGAGCAGAGCAGAGATTGAAACCCTCAAAAAGAACCAAATAGAACTTCTGGAGATGAAGAACACACTGCAAGAGTTGAAAAATGAAATAGCAAGCTTGGGAAATAGAGTGGACCAAATGGAGGAAAAGATCAGTGATATCGAAGACAGAAATCTAGAAATAAATCAAAAGGAAGAAGAGAAACACCAAATAATGAAAAATAATAAAAGAGAAATTCAAGAACTAGTTGATACCATGAGAAGAAACATAAGAATAATGGGCATTGTCACAGGTGAGTGAAAGGAGCAAGGACTAGAAAGCATTTTCAGACAAATAGTAGATGAGAATTTCCCAAATCTAAGAAATGAGCTGGAGCTTGGAATTCAAGAATTCAACAAAACACCCAATTATCTCAACCCAAAAAGGCCTTCACCAAGACACATTGTATCAAAATTATCAAAATCAATGAAAAAGACAGAATTCTCAGGGCAGCCAAGGAAAAGAAAATGGTAATTTATAAAGGAAAACCCCTTAGATTATCAACAGACTTCTCAGTACAAACTTTACAAGCCAGAAAAGAATGGAATCAAATATTTAAACGATTAAGTGAAAAGAGCTATCAGCCTAGAATAATGTATCCAGCTAAGCTCTCCTTTAGAAATGAAGGAAAAATTAAGACCTTTCCAGACATACAAAAATTGAGGAATTATCCACTGCGAGGCCTGCACTACAGGAAACACTAAAAGGAGTCAAAAAAAAAAATACATAATTAGGAGTAAAGAGACTATCAAGCAAATAGAAGCAGAGGAGTGCAACCCTTACAAAGAACAGGGCATTATAAGCTTAAATAATAAGAAGAGCATTGTTATAACAAGATAGTAATGAATATTCAGCATACATAGGGACAAACTGAGACAACACTGACAAAAGGGGAGGATTCAAAGATCCAAATTCTCAAAAGGCGATGGAGATAAGGCACATGCAGAAGACAATGGACGACTGTATCTATATAAATATTCTTTACATATTCATAATGGTAAC
>NW_006443570.1:15239424-15244191 GCF_000325575.1 Pteropus alecto
AGGGGTGGGGGAGGAGAGGGTAGGTACATGGTTAAAGGGGGTCAAATATATGGGGGTGGGGAGATGAAGTGGGTAAAGGGGATCAAATATATGTGGTAGCTGAAGGAAACTGGATTTTGGGTGATAAACACACAATAGAATATACAGATGTCAAATTATAATGTACACATGAAAATTATATAATTGTATTAACCAATGTTACCCCAATAAACTTAATAAAAAAAAAATACAATACAGTATCTAGGCCATTTCTTCAGAGAATCTGATTCAATTAGTCTTATGTAGGGCCAAGGCCTATTAAAAGTCTCCCCCGTCCAAAATTTGAATATGCAGCCAAGGTTGAGAACCACCCTGCTAGACCAGTGTTTCTTAAACTCAAGAGTACATAGAAATCTTGTTAAAATGAAGATCCTGATTCAGTAGGCCTGGGGTGGAGCCTACGATTCTACATTTCTAAGAAGCTCCCAGGCTGTGGCAATCCTGCTGTTCTGCAGACCACGTTTTGAGCAGCAAGGTACCAGAAGGTCATAAGCCCCTTAAGGACAAGAATTACACTTTTTGTACCTCTCTAGTGCTTGTTACTAGTGTTCACTAAATGCTGAATAAATAAATGCCTGGATGGATGATTCTTTAAGCCATCTTTGTAACTGCTGTCTCATTTGAACCGCAGAACTCAGAAAAGCCACAGCTCCCGTTTACCTGCCCTTGTCCTGCCACCAGGTAAGACCCCTAACTTTTGCCACTCTGGGAGCTTTATTGAAGTAGGAGGGTCACCAGACTGTCCCTTCACATTATGGCCACTTCACAGAACTGTAACAGCCACCCTCAGGGCTACTACCAACTCTGTATGACCTTGAACAAGTCACTTTCCCTCCTTCAGCCTCAGGAGCTTTCTCTGTCACAGGCCAATCTTTGCCCCGCTCCCTTTGTAGAGTTGCTATGAGGTAAGACCTGTAAGGCCTGGACTACGCAGGCAGTGCTTATTAATGAGTCATTTTATTAATTAACCCAGGGATCCTCATAGTTAGTTGTCAAATAAAATACAGGCTGCCCAATTAAATTTGAATTTCAGATAAACAATAAATGGTTTTTAGTATAAATATGTCCCAAATATTGCATTCATTACCTAAAATCCAAATTTAACTGAACATCCTGTTTTCTACTTGCTTCGTGTTAACTAAATCTGACAACTCTACTCATTGTGAGTTGAAGACCCATCTTCTGAAATCATGACAATCACTTGAGAACTTATTATGATCTTCTCAATTACCAAATTGGGAACCATTGCCTGAAGCCCCTCTTGCTTTGTTGCTTAGAGATCTGTTATAAAGACAGGAAGGAAGGCTTGAGAAGAGATGGGAATGAATTCTAAGCAAATCTTCAGAGAAAGCCCCTGACCCACTCAAAACTTCTCCACTATAATCAGAGCTGTGGGTTCGCAATTGTTTAAAAGAGAGATTACTTGAAGCCTTTTTTTCCAATGAAACTATTAAGTTCAATAGGGTGGGGAATGATAACTGCTTCCCTGACACTTAGCACAGTGCCTGGCACATAACAGATACTCAATAAATATCTCTTGAATGCCAGAATGCAGTGAGAAAACTTGCCCAGGTCACACGGTGGGATAGGAGGTAGCTGTGACTCCAGTTCAGATGAGAGACTGATGGGCATCTCTCTCACCTAGTCTCTTCTTACCCTTGCTCTTTTCCTGACTGAGGACTATCCCCTGTGACTGCTCTGCCACTCACATCCCTACCCCACTCCAGATGCCAAAGGAAGAGTTTCCCCCAAGTCCGGAGTGCTGGAGGCAACACCCAAGCAAGCCAAATGCGGTACCTTACTGCTACTTCAAGAAGCCCGAGATCTACACACATTGGCACACCCTGTACAATCAGCAACAGGAACGAGAGACCCAGAAGATGTTGCAGAAAATGAGAGATCACCCTAGGTATGCTTTGCCCCTCCCTATTCTCCACAACCCTCCACACCTTCTAGGAAAAAGAGGAAAGAAAAAGAAGGGGTGTGGTGAGGGCAGAGACAAAGTCAGCCTACAGATGCCAGAAGACCCTGAGGTAGAAGGAGACTCATCTGTCTTCTGGTTCCGCCTCTGATCTGGGCTGAGGACCAGGGGCAGAGGAGAATTTGTGAAGTAAGGAGAGAGGGAACAAGAGAACCAAGGCTGCCTGTGCAATTTCTCATACAGGTACCACAAAGTGGGAACCCCCATCCAAAAATTTCATCTTCCAATGATCAAGTTGACTACAAAATCTCAGACAAGATACAAGACTTTACACCCTACTGGGGACCCCCTGAAGTGGCAAAGATTAAAGGTCAGGGACCATGGTGGGAGGATGGGGAGACTCCCTTCCTGTGGGTACCCTTACCTTGGGCTCACATCATCCTTCAGCCCTCAATCCCTGCCTGCAAAATGAAGGAAGGGGAGGGAAAGGGATTGAACTGGATGAGCTCCTTTCAGTGTGAAGTTCTACAACTATATTTATCCCTTTCTTCTTTTCCACTGGCTTCCTTGGATGGGCAGGAACTCACAAAAAGCCTAAAATCTCCCAAAGAGGATGAACAGTTCTATGCAGCACAGGTGAGAAGTGGCAAGGGTCAAGGAACATGATTGCAGGTAGGCGTTAGTTAAGCTGGAGAGTAGAAAAGATGCTTGAGGTGGAGGGCGGGGGTGGAGTGTAGTTCCAAAAATAAACTCCAGATGTGTACAGAGGACGATAACTCCTGGGGTGGTGTCCAAGTTCTCTTCCTTTTCCTCTACCCTGATCTTGCAGGCTCTCGGGTGCCTGGGCATCAGTGACAAGTTTGTCATGGAGGCACTATTGAAGGTGGTGAGTCTGGGGCTACATCGAGTTCAGGAGAGGAGGGAATAGAGTCTGAGGTGTGTACAGCATGGGCACATGGGGATAGATAAGGCTTACCAGGGTACAAGGATGGTGGGTCAGATCCAGTGAGGAGAGAGCTGCCAGTGTGCAGCATGTCGCCATCTCATGTTCTTGGCTTCTTTAAAGGGCAGCTTAATCTAGAAGGATGGCACAGAGGAAATCTGAAGATCCCCTTTGTCTAACAGAAAAGACACTCAACTGAAAAGCCAGGAGAGAACTGGGACTGAGTTCATTCTCTACCTTAATTGAACCAATGCCCCATGTTTATATGCCAATTTATAGGGGAGCGCATGCATCCTTCTCCATAATCACATTTAAATTTTACATTACTAGGAATAGGTAGTAGTATCTGCATTTTTCTAATGAGAAAATGGATGCTCTGAGAGGGCGACTTGCCTGAGGCCACATGGCTACTAGACACCAGATAAGTATCAGAACAAAAGTCTTACTCCCAAGTTGTGTTCCTTCCATTGTACCGTTCTGGCTGTATTGTGTTTGAGCACAGATAGGTCACTCTTTAGGACTCAGTATCCTCATTTGTAAAATGAAAAGTTAAACTGAGATTCTTAAAGCTCTGACTTCCATCATCTTATGGCGTATTTCCACCACCTGCCTCTTAAATCAGGCCCAAACTAGTCCAAAGAAAGTGAAGTATGAGGCCTGTCGAACCCTGGCCATCCTGGGTGAGTATATCTTCTCCCTGGGTGGGGTACTAGAGAGGTAAGACAGGGGCCAGAGCAGTCACTTTCCCCTTTGGTTAAGGACAGAGGGGAGTGGAGTGTGGTATTTGAGCATTTTGCAGGGTCTGGGAACTATGCTAGACACTGTGTGGCAGAGAGAGGAAAGTGAAGTGAAAAAGGAGATTGAAGGGAGTGGGGAAGAGAGGGGACTCCTGGAATTGCAGTCAAGCTCAGCCAGCTGCTCTGGTGGCCTGGGAGGATGTGCAAGACCTTAGGACCTAGTACTTGGAACTTCTTTCTTGAGGGCACAGTGAAGTCAAATGGATCCTGGCAGAAAGGAGCAGCCCCTGATCTGAGGACCCTCCCTGTCCAGGTTGCCTGAATAAGCACGTGATCCAGGCTCTCATCAAGCAGTTGAAGGGGCAAAATGAGGGGCAAAGGATGGAAACTCTGACGGGGCTACGAGTGGCTCTGAACTCCTGGGCTGCTATTCCAAAAGATAAGGTGATTGGGAGATCAATAACTGGGGCAAGGTAGGACAAGGTAATTGATGGTGTTGGCTGGGAGTTAGGTCAGGAAGAAGGTAACCTAGCTCTTAGCTTTGATGGGGAAGACATTGTCCTGGGGAGTTCTCTGAATAGAAACATTGGTATAGCCACTTACCAATCATGCGACTCTGAAAAGCCAATGTTCAGAGCCACACAGTTTGTCCATCTCTAAAATGGAGATGATAATTACCTATAGCACTGTTAAGATTAAACAAAATAATGTATATAAAGTGCCTAGTTCAACGCCTGTGCTCTTTAAATGATACCCATCATTATTATCATCCCTAAAATAATTTACTAAAGGAAAACCTCTATTTTAAGAAGGGCCAGGGACCAAGAGAGTCCACTGTCACTACTTGAGATTTTTGCCTTTTAGGGTCCTCCTAATTTGACCCCGTCACTGCTCCAAATGAAATAGAATTCATCATTCATCCATTTACTCAACATGTATATATTAAACAGCTATCAGATGCAAGGCACTAACCTAGGCCCTTGGGATACATCAGTGAACCAAACCCTGCTTTTGTGGAGCTTACATTCTAGTGGGGGAAGAGACATAAAAACCGATTAACTTAATTATATAGTATGTTAAAGGTAACAAGTATAATAGGAAAATTATGTGGATGGGTGAGGAAGATC
>NW_006443570.1:15244201-15249974 GCF_000325575.1 Pteropus alecto
TGCAACTTTAAACATGGATGAGAGGGAAGACCTCATTTAGGTGTCATTTGATGATGTGTGCCTTGCAGATACCTGAGAGAAGGCATTCCCTGCAGAAGGACCAATCAATGCAAATACCTAATGCAAGAGTATGCTTGGCATTGTCAAGGAACAGCAAGGAGGCCAGTGTAGCTGAAGCGGAGTGGAAACAGAGAAAGCAGCAGGGAATGAAGTTAGGTCAAAAAAGTTAACAGGAGACTAGATCATATGTGGCTTTCTGGACGACTTTAAGTACTTGGGCTTTTATTCTGAGTGAAATAGGGAGCCATTAGAGGTTTCCGAGCAAGACAGTGACATGATCTAACTTACATTTCAAAAGGTTCACTCTGACAGCTATGTTTAGAAAAGATGGGGTAGGGAGGCAAGAGTAGAAGCAGAGACCAAATTAGGGGCTACTGAAACAATCCTGGTGAGATATAGTGGTGGCTTGGACCGTGGTGATTGCAGTGAAGTGGGTAAGAAGTTATTAAATTCTGGATATATAAAAGTAAAATTGACAAGTTGAATGTGAGCTATAAAAGACAGTGTGGAAACAAGGATGAAGCCAGGTTTTTGGCGTAGCAACTAAAGGATAGAGTCACCAACTAAGATGGAGAAAGCTGCAGGTGGAATAGGTTTGGACAAATTATGTTTGAGATGTCTATTGGACCAAGGGAGACAGCAAGTAAAAAGTTAGATAAACAATTTGGAGTTTAGAAAAGAAATCTGAACTAGAGGGGAAAAAAAATATGAGTTGTCAGCATATAGATAGTATTTAATATCATTCGACTAGATGAGATCACTAAGAAAAAAAACAAGAATCAAGCCTTGGGGCACCTCGATGTTAAGAGATCAGAGAGAAGATGAAGAACCAGTAAATACCGAGAAGTGGCCAATAAGTAGGAAGGCAACCAAGAGTGTGGTATTCTGAAAATCAAGTGAAGAACATCTATCAAGGAAAGGAGACAAATCAACCCTATAAAATAAGAACTGACTATGGCCATGCCACCCTGAACAAGCCCAGTCTCGTCTGATCTTGGAAGCTAAGCAGGATCGGGCCTGGTTAGTACTCGGATAGGAAACCACCTAGGAAGATCAGGTGCTGTCAGCATAAAAAATAAAAAATAAGGGATTGTAAACTGACAAGGTCATTGCAATCTGTGAGGTCAACCAAAGGTTGCCTGACCTAAAATAAATAAATAAATAAATAAAATAAGAATGGAGAATTGATACATGAATTTTAACAATGTGGGACTCATTAATAGTATCTTAAGAATTATCTTGGTGCAGTGGTGGGGGTGAAGGCCTGACTGGAATGGGTTTAAGAGAGAATGGGAGAGAAGAAATTAGATACACATCAAGAAGACACAACTTTCCAACTTTTGCTGGAAAGAGTTGTAGTTGGCACCAAGGATAGATTCTAGAAAAAAGAAAAATAACAGCATGTTTCTTGCTATGGGGTAATGATCCAGTAATTAGAAAAATAATAATTTTGAAGGCAGTGGAAAGAGTTGTGCAATAATGTTC
The DNA here is from genome assembly GCF_000325575.1 of Pteropus alecto. Lineage (NCBI taxonomy): Eukaryota > Metazoa > Chordata > Mammalia > Chiroptera > Pteropodidae > Pteropus > Pteropus alecto. The sequence continues at coordinate 15,245,747 of NW_006443570.1, forward strand.
TTTAGTAGGTGAGAAGAAATGAGATTTAACACACGAATGGAGAGATTGACTTTAGATAGATGGTCACAGGCCATAGTAACAAGTGGAAAGGAAGAACATATGGGTGCAGGCATTGAAAGTTGGATAGAAGTGGTGGTAGGTGTCTATGATACTTTTTTTCTAGTTGTTTTATTTGTTCGGTAAAGTAGGAAGCAAGGTCATCAGCTGAGAGGAAGAATGGAGGAAGAAGTGTTAGAGGCACCAGAAGAAAGGGTGTGAATTGAGAAGGTGGAAGAGTTGCCCAGAGAAAAACAGTATGATTAGTAGGCAGCATGAAGGGTCTACATGAGGTTTGTGTCCATACATTTAAAACAAGATCAGTCATCTTAAATGTTTTTTTCTCCAGGAAGTACAGGCACCAAATGAAGAGTTGAATAAAATGAAGCGAGGGGGTAAAGTTGCTGAGTGAGGCAGGGAAGTGATTATAACAGGACCATAGAATTTAAACTGGGTAAAGAGGGAAGAAGGGGAGGAACCGTGAAACAGTGCTCAATGGCTGTTAGTCCTTGTGGAGTCCAACAATTGATGGCATTGGGAAGCGAGCTGGAAAAATAGGAGGCGATGGTCAGAGAATGCGATCCATGAAATGGAGATCATGGAGATGTAATGATAGTCTCTCTGGGGGAATGAGTGGCTGACATAGAGTGGAGGACAAGGTTATTGGAGGAAAGGACCTGGATCAATGACATGTATATATATTTTTAACGCCAGGAATTAAGACAGCAGAAGTGTTAGAGTGACATTGATCCATCCACAAGATAAAGTCATAGAGAAATGAGATGATATGACCTAGGAGCAAATAGATGAGAGCAAAAATAAGGGGAAGTAGGTAAAATAATCTGATTTGACATGAGATTCATTTTAGGGAGGAGGGAGAATGGTCTGGAAGCAGCAGTAAATTGCCCTCTTAACAAAGCCTGGCTGAAGATGCACCCCTGCCCATTTTGCCTCCTGTCTTCCCCTCAGAGGACTCAAGTCGGGGACGAAGGGAAGTTGGTGCCTGTGCTGCAGATGCTGATACAAAAATCATCAAATGAAGCAGCAGTGGAGGCAGCCCTGTGCTTGGGTTTCCTGAGACCCTGCAACAACACAGCCCAAGAATTCTTGCTGCAGTGCCTGTGTCAAGGGCCCATGACCCAGAGGATAAAGGTGCGAAGGGCAGGAGGCTGGACTCCCTGCGGAGCACTGGGGAAACAGAGGCCAGTACTGATTTCCATAAGGTCTGGATCCTGTCTTCCTTATCCCATAGCAAAGAAGCGTCAGCAGAGAACAATGCAGGTCTTCTGTCTGTCAATGTGTGTGTGCATGAGTATGGAGTCATGTGGACATAAGTGTACATGTGTCTGTGTATATTTGGTTTGTATGAGTATTCATTTATGTATGTGCATATATGAACTTATGCTTATTCAAGAGGCCAAGAGGCAGGAAAAAGGACCCCACCTGTTACCCATAAGTTCTAGGCTCAGCCCTCAAGTCTGCCTGACCATCCAGATGCATCTTGGCCCTGTACACCCCAACCACCCTGCCAACCCCCATAGGCACTTAGGATGCTGGTCAAGATGATGCGTGTGCACTCAGCCACAGTCATCAGAGCCATCCTACACCAATTGTGCCATTCCAGTGTCCTTGAGGTAAGCCCTAAGGCCACCTACTACCCCCTTCCTACTCTAGCACTAAGACAGGGTTAGAGGACGAGAAAGGAAGTCTATCTTTCATGCTTCTCCCTCCCCTTCCCCCCAGCACCGCTTAGAAGCCACCCAGATGCTCAAGACCATTGGGCTGGAACAGATCCAAACACAGGGTCTGGAGGCACTTGTATTTGACCTGCTCAGCAAGAAGCTATATAATGAACCCTTTTTCGTAAGTAAGACCGAAGTCCCTAAGCCCAGGCAGCCCAAAGCTGTCTCATCTCCCTTCTCTGAGGACCTCCCCTGGCTTGACTCCTACCACACTGCCCCACAAAGTATCACATTCATCCCAACTCACTCTCCGTTTCCCTAATACAGCCCATGTTTTCAACCACCTTCCCTTTAACATGAGGAGGGAGGGATAACTCAGGGCATTTTAAACTGAGGCAGTTCTCTCAGCTTAAAATGCCCTGAGTCATCCCTCCCTCCTCATGCTATTCAGGTGAAAAACTGCCTCATGCTATTTACCACCACTGATAAGTAACTCCTCTCTCCTTTGGCCTATTAAAATATGATCGCTTCAAGACAAGTCCCAACAACAAATCCTATGGGAAGCTTTTCCAAATCACCATAAACAAAATCATCGCTGCCTTCCTCTGTATTCCCTTGCTTTTATCTTTGTAATAACTCACTACAAAACCAGCCACAGGATTTCTAAAGGTATTTTTCTAAAATGTAAATCCAGTTGTGTCTCACCTCTGCATAAAATTTTCAGTAACTCCCTAATGCCTTCAGGATGTCTTATATTGCCCTCACCACTCAAGGTCTGCTTACCTCTCTAGCTTCATCTCTCATCACTCTCTCACTCAGAGCTACACACCAGCTATGTTTAGGATGACCCTGTCCTGATTTATACTTGCTGTCTCAGCGTAATTACTCAGAGTTCCCCACTTTGAAGAGTCCCAGTTTGTTCACCCAGCTAAACTGAACTATTTTATGTTCCCTAAGCTATGCACTCCCTCTTGCCTCCAGGTTTCTATTAAATATGTTCTCCCCTCTGTCCGGAAAATCACTTGCCCCCAGTCCTCTCCCTGGTTAACTCCCACTCACCCTTCGGATTTCAGAAGGAGGCATCAATCACCTCCTCCAGGAAATCTTGGTACCCAGACTGAGTTAGGGAAAACTTCTATGTGCACCCTGCACTTAGTTCAGTTGTAACATTTATCACAGTGGTGTAATTGCCTATTCACTTGTCTGCTTCCCCCACCAGACCATGAGCTCCTCCAGGCAAAGACTGTATGTAGCACAAAGTAAACATTCAATGCTTCATTTGTGAAGCAGTTAAGGATATACCCCTGCTTTCCTTCTCTTTGTTGTCCATTCTTAATCCTTCTTTAGGCCATGAGGCAAGCTGTGGCTGAAACGATGGAAGAGCTCAAGATGAAGCCTATGATGATGAACTTGGTGGAGGCGTGAGTGGCTTGGAATGGGAGCTGCCAGGACCAAATCCTAAACTATGGGTCAGAGGATCAGAGAGCTAAGAACCTGATACCAGGTCTCAGCTCTCGCCTGTGGCCCTGGCCAAGTCATTCTTTGACCCCTGGGCTTCTCTTCACCTGTAAAAAGGGGCTGATAACACCTACCACTCAGGGTTGCTATCAAGCTCAAATTAAGAGGAGGACATGAAAGAGACTTGTAAAAGGGAAAGTTCTAGACAGATGTGAGTCCCGATTGCCATTTAGCACCCCTCGCAAATTATAGTACCAGCCTTTCCTCTCCCAGCTCCTCTCCTGACCTAAGAAACGAGGGAAAAATTAATGAAATTAGCATCACTCATCAGTCTTATGCCCATCTTGCTCTGGGCTGTAATAAGAAATAACCAGCCTTCTTCTCCCTACCCATTAATTGGATCAAAACACACTCCTTCTACACAGGCAACTGATGAACTCAGATGCCACTGCACGTCAGGAAGCCATCGTCTCCCTGGTAAGGCCAGCTCTGCTTCTCTGACCAGATGTGTTGATGGCAGGGGCAAGAGGCAATTGAGCAGAGTTCCTGAGGGGAAGAAATGGCTGTAATATTTGGGGAGGTTGTTTGCTTGCTTGTTTATATTACAATTCCAGTCCCACCAGGAGTTCAGAGTAACCTTTTCTTCAAGATTAGAGGTGGGTGGGATAAGGGACAGGAGATGGGTGTGAGGGGTGTTACTTTGATATTACAGAAACTGTCTTGACTATACTGGGTGAATAATGTGCACTGGAACCCAATGCAGTGGCACCAAAAAGCAAGTAAAGAGATCCCTCAGCTGGGAAGCCACATGTCCCTCTCTCTCCAGGCCAGAGGGTCATCACAAGGGGACTAGAATGGAAAAGAGTATAGATGGGGCATCTTCCTAGGGCTGGCTACTTAGGCCCTCTCCTTCTGCTTCTGCCAGGGTGTCCTGGGGATCCGCAGCCCACAAGTGTTCCACTTGCTCCTGGACATGCTAGATGAGGAAAAGAACCAGTCTGTGAAGAAGAGTGTAAGGCATTCCTTCCCTCCTCTTCCTCTTCTCAAACCCT
>NW_006443570.1:15250115-15302623 GCF_000325575.1 Pteropus alecto
CTGCCCTCCTCTTCCTCTTCTCAAACCCTCCTCCAGACCTTTTCCACTCAACCTTACTTACTCTTTGTCAGGAGGGAGAGAATGAGCCCTCAGACACTGTCCCTTAACCTCATTCCTTGAGGCCACTGTGGCCTGTGGCCAGAGATCCTCTTCCCTTGGGTGCCCCCTCTACTTTAAGCCTTAGCCTGAAGTGCGCCACCAAAAGGCCTTTATTTCAATGCAGCTACAAGAAACACTCATTCTTTTGGCCTCAATTGATCCCTGGATCCAAAACAAGCTGAAAAACAAGGTTCTCTTAATATATGAGGCACCTAAGACCAACGAGAACGTAGAGCCTACAAGGTTCCGGAAAAAGCCTGAGAACCCAGAAGAGTTAAATATCCAAGACTTTCGACTTGCACAGCTGAACCCTTTGTTTATTGCAAAGTCAATTGCCGCATCAAACCAAGAGAAAAAGTTGAGTGACCAGAAAGGGTTTGCCTACTACCTCAACTCTGCCTTCCCACCCTGTTTCTCTAAACCACAAAAACACAATTCACAGGCCACAGGGCCCTGGGTGCCAGAGATCAGGAAACAGCTACAGATCCTTGCCAAAACCTCCAAATAGGTGTTCTTTGGGCCTAGCCCCACTCAGTCCCTTAGGATGCTTCTCAGGCTCCTCTGAGAGAACAATCTCTGCTTATTTTCCATTAATAAATATCACTCTACCAACCACTGCAGTTCCTTTCATCAGAGGCTGCACTGAAACACAGCCTTTGTTGAGTGTTCCTTCCACACAGCCACATGTCCTTTTCATGAGGGGAGAGAGAGAAGGACAGAACCAAATCTGCTCTGAAGAGTCAACCTGCCTCCCTAAATCAAGCCCTTGTCCATGCCCAGAATTTAACAACAAAGCTAGAGTTGAGCCTCTGCCGGGGAAGGGGTGGGGTGCTGAAGGGAAAATAGGAGAAAAACTGAAAAGCTTGACTCAGGCCATTTCCTCCTACTCGCCTAACTGCCCCCCCTCCCAGTCCCCACTAGCTCCAACCGGTAGTCAGTAAATAATTAGGCTATAGTCAAGACCAACCACCCTCTCTGCTGTCTCTTCTCCTACACCTGCTTTCTACCTAGCGTGGGGCCATACCCTTTGACAGACCCTATTTATTCTCCTCAACAGCCTTAGTTTCTCCCTGCTGTTTACTGAAGGTTACAGTTTCCCTTTGCCAGTAAGACCTGCCACACCAATCCCAACAAGCTATGTCCTCCATCAAGGGAAAAAAAAAAGCCCAGACTTTGGAGTCAGACAATCTGAAATCTAATCCTAAAATCGATCACTTACTTGATCTTTGACTTTGGACAAGTTACTTAACCTTTCTGACAGTTACTCACCTACAAAATAAAGAGAATAACATACTATTTCAGAAAAGTCTTATGAGGATTAAACAATAATATAAAGCCTAACAGTGCCTGGCATAACAGTCAACACTCAAATGTGAACTTTTCTCTTTTCTTCCTCTTTTCATTGTTGTCATGTGAGCCTGTGACAACCAGAGGTTAAAAAAATCCTGCTACCCCTATCTATGTCCCAAGTCTTATTGGAGTGACCTAATGAGAGGTCAGGTTCTTCCCAAGCAAAAGACAGATCAAAGTAAAATAGATGCTCCCTTCCACTTCCTCGCACTCCAGATTCTAGAGTAGTCCGAACAGTTATTCTGAATCCAGCATGGTGTGTCACTCAGATTTATCTCCCCACTCGCCCCACCACTTCCAGATTCATGTTTTGCCTCACAGACTTGTAAGAAAAACAAAACGAGTAGTTTCCCTATTCTGGAGGATAAGCAACACTGCCTGTAACAGCATGGCACAAAGAGCAAAGACAGGAAAAATGATCTTCCTCTCTTGCCCACTCTGCACCTTAGGGCCAATAAGCGATACAACCCAAATTTCCCCGAGCCTTAACAGCCCATGAATACAAAGCAGGCCTTATTAACTACTTAATTCTGACTCTCAACTCCTGTAAAATCCTGCCCACAGATCTCCAACCCATCTTCCTCCATACCTCTGGGTCCCTCCCAGAGGATGTCTTATTACTTGGCTGGATACCAGTCTCTGCTCAGAAGCACCTCAATCCTAATTTCACCAATCCTCACCTGAAGATTTAAGACATCACTGAGCATAAATGTCTTCACAGAACACTCACCATCTAGTACTCCACGGGTATACTACTAGAGCCTTCCCAGTACTAAGGCTACCTAGATCCAATGCTCTTAGAAACATGCTTAATCCAAGCTGTGGCTAGCTTCTCTTAAAGGCCTGAAACGCCCACTCCTCTCAGCCACCAGGATCTGCTGGGAATGATCTTTGGACACTATCTAAAATATAAATTCCCCGCTTCTCTCTCCTTTCTAATGGAGTCTTTTCCCCTCTGATGGGGAAAAAGAAAAAGAAACCTCTACACCCTCGACCTCTTCTCAAACATTCTCCTCCATCTATGCTGTAACTGAAATCTGGCTCTCTTGAACAGGCCTCTTCCTGAAATCTCAGGTGTGCTCTTCCACCTACATTCCTTTCCAACGTCACCACTGTCCTGCACCTTCATTAACAAATCATTGTTTCTCTGAGGGTCTTGGCTCTCCAACCAGCTACATCATCCTTCTGGTTCACTTCCCTATTTTCTCTCATTCACTGCCTAAACTTTAGTCTTATCACCCTGATGGTATCCCTTTGGACAACTATCCAACACCCAACTCCTCAGACCTTGATCTCAACTAAAAGACTTTTCCCTTCCATTCTCTTCAGCTACCCAATTCCCTAGCCACACCTAGCCCTTGTCACCCCTAGGAATTGCTTCATTTCCAAAATCTTGAACATATACTTTCTGACCCAAATCATCTATCCTTTTTTATCCCTACCAGTTTTTTTTTAATCTCATCAATAACATTAAGTTCTTGACTTCCCTATATTCTTCCTGTTAGCTGCCTCTTATTTTTTTTCTTCCTACTCAGCCTGGACTCCATCCATCAGCCACTATCCTCACTAGTCTCATACCTAATCCTGAATCAAACTGCCTGTCCCTATAACCAGGCTGCTGATTAAAGCTGGAGAAAAAGCACACATCCACAGACTGGTACCCCAAATTACTTGCCTCCTCCCTTAACTGAGCCCTTATTGTCTGGCAATTTTATGGATTCCTAGCCACAATACTTTCCCACTTCCTACAATGGTTATTTCAAGCCTTCTCTGCTATCCTCGTATTTCCTAAAGTATCTTCAAACTTTCTATCATACTACTTCCCCAACTCTCAATAGACCATTATACTTTCTCCTAAGGGAAAAAAAAGGTATCAGGGAATTCCCTCAACTTCCTACCCCCTCTGCTATGTGATGTAAGAGATAAGATCTTGAGCAAGTTGTCCAACTTCTCAGTGCCTCTGTTCCTCACTGTAGCCTCTGGAAAGTCCCTTCCTGGTGGCAATCAGAATCATTTATACCATTCACCTCTTCCGTGAAACATTCTCTGTACCACTTTGCCTGATGGTATGGTTGTGAGAATTAAGAGTTAACACATATAGACATAAATTGCTATAACAGTGCCTGGCACACACTAAGCTTCGAATAAATGATAGTCATTTGTTACTGTTAACGTCTGCACCTATCCTTACCCTCCAATTACGATACAATGCAAGAAGCATTCTCCTCTTCTAAGGCAAATCTTCCAAGAGTGTTTTGGATGCCATTCCTTCATGGAATTTGAGTATCAATTATCCCCATTACAAATAGTACAGAAACATGCTTAATTCTCACCCATCTTAAAAAATAACCTCCCACAAACCCATATCCCTGTCTACATGCCCCTCTACTTACCTCACTCCACCTCTAACAACCCTTCATAATCAAGATTCTTAAATAATTGTCCATATTACCTGTCTCCACTTCTCCAATTTCTACTATTATCCTACTTCAGTTTGGGTTCAGAATTCAATTCTCTACCAAAACTGTTTTTGCCAAGGCAGTAGTTCTCAACAGGGGCGATTTTGCCCCCCAGAGGGCATTTGACAACATCAAGAAACATTTTTGATTGTCACAACTTGGGGCTGCTACTGGTGGTGTCTCATGGTAGAGGCTAGGGATGCTGCTAAACATCCTACAGTGCACAGAGCAGCCACCCACAACAAAGAATTATCCAAACCAAAATAGTAGTACCAGGATTGAGAAATCCTGTGCTGAGATAATGTACAAACTCCATATTGCTAAATATAATTGCTATCCTATGACTTGGCCTGGCTGGAGCACTTGACATTATTAGCTTCTCCTTCTTGAAATCCACTCTTCCCTTGGGTTCCACCACCACCTTACTGGTCATTCCCAGTCTGTTTCAGGATCTTCTTCTGTTATCTTTTAAATATCAGTATTTCTCAAGGTTCTGTCCTAGGCTCTTCTCTCTCTACATACTGTCTCCCAAACCATTAGAATGAACTGGGGCCCTTTTTAAAATTCCCAGGTCTCACTCAGTTCATTGTTTTGGAGCCCAGTCATCTTTATATTTTAAAAAACTTAATTCTAGTATTTAGCTAGGATACTCTCATCACTTTACTATTTATATATTAATGACTCTCGAATCTGTATCTGTAATAAATTCATTCAGTCAATATTCATTGATTACTCTGTGCCTGTTACTGTTCTAGCCACTGGGGTAGAACAGTGAACAGATAAGGTTCCCTACTCTTCTGCAGCTCATACTCTAATGGAGAGAGAAATTAACCAACACAAAAAGATCACTTCAGTGATAAGTACTGTGAAGACATTAAAAGAGGTTATATGAGAGTGACTAAGAAGAGGCAGTATTTTAGATATAAAAGCCAAGAAAGACCTGGGAGAAAGGGTGGGAGGGAAGACTATGATCCTCCATTGTAGTAAAAAGAAGTCAGCCATGTGACTGAGGAATCCCTAGACAAAGCATATACAGAAATACTGAAGCAGAACCATATTTGGTACCCTCAAAAATGATGTCCAATGTGGTTAAAGCAAGGTAAGTATGAATGTTATGTAATGAAGTTGGAGAGGTAGACAGGCCAGATCCTATGGAGCATCAGTCCCTAACCCTTTTGGCACCAGAGACTGGTGCTCCTATGAGAATCTAATGCCTAATGATCTGAGGTAGAGCTGAGGCAGTGATACTAGTGCTGGAGAGCAGCTACAAACACAGATGTAGCTTCGCTTGCTAGCCCATCATTCACCTCTTGCAGTGCAGCCTGGTTCCTAACAGACCATGGACCAGTGCCGATCTGCAGCCCAGGGGTTGGGGAGCCCTGCTATAGGGCTTTGTAAGTCAGGATCAGGAATTTAAAGCCTACATACAAGAGAAGTCAAGTTGTATGTCACTGAAAGAGTTTTAAAGAGGGATGACATATCATCTGATTAACATCTTTATGATATCATTTGACTGCTGTATGAAAAATAGATTTTAGAGGGGCAAGATTGTGTAGGAACATCTATTAATGGGCTGTTGCAATTATCCAGGACAGAGATGACTGCTGATTTGTACCATGATTGTAACCAAGAATATAAAGATGGTTTCAGAATATATATTGGAGACAAAAGGACCTGCAGGTATGGGATGAATAAAAGAGAAATAAAGTATTAAGTTTTTGATCTGATCTGATCTGAGAGGACAGTGAAGACATTTACTGAAATGAGAAAGACAAGGAAGAGAGAAACTGGTGGGGGAGAGAAGGTCAGAACTTCTGTTCAGTCCAGATGCAGTTGACAAAAAAAAAAAGCCAACCTAAGTTCTGTACAGTGCATCCTAGTGGAAAGGTCAAGTAGGCAGCTGGGTATAATCCAGAGTTAAGGGGAGAGGTCAGGACTGGAGACATAAATTTGGGAGTCATCACTGTTTAGATGGTATCTAACGCAATAACCTGAATGAGTTTGCCCAGGATAAAAGTGAGTATAAATAAAAACAGGGATTGGAACCCCAAGAAACTTACAACACATAAAGGTCAAGAAGAGAAGTTAGTAAAGACAGAAAGAAGTCAATAAGGAAGAAAATCAGGGGAGCATAATGTTGAATGTCACTCTTTTCTGGGAAAAGATTTACACATCCAACAGATTTACACATCCAGCTGCCTATTGGATGTGTCTGTATTTCAGCATACCCAAAATAATTCATTCCCCTCATCTTGCTCCCAAAGCTGTTCCTTTCCCAGTGTTTCATATTTCAATGAAGAGCAGCACATGCACTCACTTGCCCAGGCCAGAAAACTGACTCTTCCCTCCCCACTATTTCTAACATCTAGCCAAATTGTCAAATTCCCCTCATTATTTCTCAAATCTATTTAGTTACCTCCTCCTCATCTACCCAGTCTCTATCTGAGCTCAGACCAATATCATCTCTCACAGGCTTACCATTCTGTTTCCTGTCCAGCCTCTCCACAAGGCGGCCATAACTGTCTTTCAGTTGATGCCACTCAGATCAGCCCACTCTCCTGCTTAAAATCTTTTAATTATTTCCTATTTGGAGGCAGGGGGAAAATGAAATGCAAGGACCTTATCGTAGAACTTATTTACCTCTCTAGTCTTAAATTCTGCATGCCCATCCTTCAACTCCTCCCTCCAATCACAATACCCTACATACACTTCTCAACCACAGAACCTATTCCTCTCCTCCCTCCCAATTTATTTGTTCATGGCATTAGTTTTCTGCTGAAAACACCATTTCCTTACCCCAGCCTCTTGGCCAATTCCTACTCTTCCTTCCTTAAGACTCGCCAAGCCTTCCCAAAATCCCGTGACTGAATTGTGTCCTTCAAATCAGCCCTCAAAAGCATGTTTACTCTTATCGAAGCACTTATCATACTATACATGTTGCGTGTGCTTGATGGGCAACATATTCAGCATCTGGTGCAATGCCTATCCTAGGCTCTTGGTAAGGGTAGGAGAAATAGTTCTTTAATGAATACCAAATAACACATCATGTAAACTGTTATCTAAACCCTAGCTTATTTAAATCCTTATTCATCCTAACTAGCCCTTAGACCTCCAAATTTCCAATATCTAGAACACTGCCCTAAATAAATGGTTCTCATTTGTAAACTGAAATTAAACTGTATCAAAATCGCCCGGTAAGCTTGACGGAAATAAGGATTCCAGTCCTACCCCCACACACCTCCAGTAAGTCCTGATCCAACAAATCTGAGATGAGGCCCAGGAACCTTTAACTGACAACTTTCTCAGGTGATTCTGACGTGCAGTTATTCTTAAACACTACTATTCTAAACAGAGTAGAAACTCAATAAATATTGTTGAAAGTAACATTTTAATTTAATGACATAAAATTCTTTCCTAATTCTTTAGGGTTAGAATCTGCTGTAACTGAATCCTAAGTGTGATGGAACAATGCACTAATGTACAAAAGTCCACAAAACAAGCAGCCTTTATTGCAGTATTACAAAACACTTTCCATTTTGGCAATATTTTACAACGCACTTAGCTTCAAGGATTGGGAAGGAGAGATTTGGAAACTAAAGGAGGAAATTTCAACGGACATTTCTAAAAGAAAAAAATGTACCAACCCTCCCACCCAAATAAAATTCCAAATGTCACTTAATTTCACTACCCAAGAAGAGGCCACGAGGAAAGCAGCAGGCAAAACTCTGGCAATTTCACTATGGATCATGTCAGAGACAAAGGAACATTCAAAACAGTCATCAGTACGGTCGGTTGCGCTGATCATTTCTGTAGTCGTTTCTAGGAATGAAAAATAAAGAGCCAGACTAAATTCTAATTTTGTACCAAAGAGGAGCATTAAACACTTCAGGATACTAGTGACTGGTATCAGTTCAATTTCTGTAAGGATGACACACCATGCCTGATTTCTCTCCTAGAAGGTACTTAATGAATGTCTAATTTATCAGCTCTGGGACCCATGAAGTTCCTAGAAGCTTTGCTATCACTCTCTCAAAAATTTTCCACCTAGCATAAGAACTCCAAACCACTGTGGCATTTCAGGGGGTCAGAGAATGTGCTAATTCCAGCACTCTGAACAGAAGAGTAGCATAATGGAATAAGCAAGCAAACAGTTTTGTTAAGAATTCTGATCTGCCACTTACTGTGTGACCTTGGAAAGTTACTCAGTTTCTAACTCTGTAGTTAGAAAATAGGAAGGTACATTTACTTCATGGGGTTGACAAAAGGACTAGAACTAAAGACACTTTCACAGGATTTGCCACATGACAAGAAGTGTCAATAGATGATAAATTACTAACAGCTAGCAATTACACAGTGCTTACTATGGGCCATGTTATAATCTCAATAAAATTCCACAAAGGCAGTGTTATTAGCCCCACTGTACAGATGAGAGTACTGATGCTCCAAAGGGTTAAGTAACTTGCCTAAGGTCACACAACTAGCAAGCTGTGGGGCCGAAATTTGAACTCAAGACAGTCCGTCTCCAAGTTCTGTGCTTTTAACCACATGCTATACTAATTCTCACTATTCTGTACTACCTCTGGCATACGAATGCTTAGTATAATAATTGAATTTATTTAATATCACTGGTTATTCAGTTATTTTTCTGCCCCTACATCCATGTGCACAACACACTCCCATTAGTATCATCAGTGATTTTCATCTGGAAAAAAGTATTATCAAAATCTCCAGAAAAACTGCAGAGGAGCACAGGTGATGTGAAAAAGCATACCCCTATGAAAGGTATATTCTCCCCCATCACTTAGTGATTGAGAACCCTTGATTTACAGTTTCAAGTTACCTCTTAGTCTCAATTATCTTTAGCTATGAGGAAGAACAGAAACATACACACTCATACAAATTTTTAGAAATTGCTAAGCAGGGAACGAACTGGATCTTCTCCGTTCTAAATGACAAAATTGCCAATGGGAAATTCAAGTTCCAAAAAACTAGACAATAATAAAATGTGACATAAAGGGCTCAGGCCCTAAAATCTAGGAGCAGTGAGGTAAAAACTACATTTTAATACTCACCTTCCTCCCATTTTGCCTCCATAGCCACCTCGGTCTCCTCCATAGCCACCTCCGCTCCTGTCTCCTCCATAGCCTCCACCACTCCTGTCTCCTCCGTAGCCTCCACTTCGGTCTCCACCATAGCCACCACCACCACCACGGTCTCCTCCATAGCCCCCCCCACTTCGGTCTCCTCCATAGCCTCCTCGGTCTCCTCCATAGCCTCCTCGGTCTCCACCATAGCCTCCCGGTCTCCACCATAGCCTCCTCGGTCCCCACCATAGCCTCCTCGGTCTCCACCATAGCCTCCTCGGTCTCCTCCATAGCCTCCTCGGTCTCCTCCATAGCCGCCACCTCGGTCTCCTCCATAACCACCACCTCGGTCTCCTCCATAGCCACCTCCTCGATCCCCACCATAGCCACCTCCTCTGTCCCCACCATAACCACCTCCACTTCTGTCTCCACCATAGCCACCCCCACTTCTATCTCCTCCGTAGCCACCACCCCCACTTCTGTCTCCACCATAGCCGCCCCCACTTCTGTCTCCACCGTAGCCGCCTCGGTCTCCACCTCTGCCCCCACGACCTCTGTAGCCCCTCTCTCCACCGTAGCCTCTTCCCCGGAAATCTGCAAGGTAGAAATGCAAACCAATGAGGCCAGCAGAAAAATGTAAAGCTTCCTTAATGCTAGTCAGAAGATAAATACCATGTAGATGCTATTAAAAGGCTGACCCAAAAGGCTGACCTACCTCCTCCTGAGGGACGAGAGTCTTCTGGTCTGGGCTCATTGCACTGATTGCAGGAATTCCTTCGAGCAAAGTTCATATTTCCACATGACCTAAGAAAGAAAAAGAAAATGCTCCTCAATAGTTTCCAATGGATTCAGAACCTCCCTTGCACCTTTAAACTTCAATCCCAACTCCTACTCCCACCAAAGTAACTAGAATACTTACGGATTAGGGCAAACCCAGTCCCCACTTTTGGGGTCTCCACCTCTTCCCTGAAAGCCTCCACGACCTCTATATCCTCCACGGCCTAGGGCATAAGGGAGGAGGGGAAAAATCAGCCTCAGACACTAACAAAGCAGTGTAAAAACACCAAAGAACTAAGAGCAAGTGCCCACCAATAACTGGGCAGCCCCCCAAATTAACCCATTATGGTAGGCCTCTGCGATTTTGATTTGTAATAAGTAAAGGGGCTTTACTTATTAAGTGTAAGAAATGTGGGAAAAGAACCCCAGACACACATTACGGTGCAAAATAATGCACTAAAAAACTTTTCTATAATACCCTTAATCTGAGAATCTCAGTGATGAAGGTTATATGAAAAGACATTCCCAATTTAAGAATTAGACCCAATAGAAATGAACAAGCTGGCAGTAATTGTATCAGAGAACTTACAAACAGATTAAGTATCTAATTAGGTCATTTAGATAATTCCTCCCTGATTTACAGGTGAATAACAAACTGCTATACAGCTTTCCTAAGAGATTTCTAGAACCATCTCTCACTACTCTTGGGTTAATATGACACCTTATTTACCTAATCTCCTACTTGGTAGCTACACTCACTTTAACATAGAAGGAGAAAGACCCTGAGAGAAAAAGAGGTAGTAGCAAGTTCACATAATAGAGACAGAACATGGACTCAAATTCAAACCCTTTGTACAATATCCAGGCCCGTGAGCAACAAGTATCTTACCTCGCCGCCCACCTCCACTTCCACCTCCTCTCATAAATTCAGGTCTTCTGGTGGCAAAGGACACTTTAATGATGTTGCCATGGAATTCCTTCCCTACGAAACGAGAAAATGGTTTTTAAGAAATGCTACTCCACAACTGCATTTCTCAACAAAAACGTTAAACTACCTTGGATATTTTTAATTTCAGAGGAATAAATGACATGTTCTCACAGAAATTCAAACACACTAGTGTTCTCAAAGAGTTATTAGGGCTAAAAAGTGACATCAACTACTGGACAGAGCAGATCTATCACTGGACAAGTCATTTCTTAATAAGTAAAAAAATCCTACATCTAACATTTTTACATAAAAAAAGCCAAGTGCAGAATGTGTGTAGTTTGCTACTATTTGTTTTATAAAGGAAATAAGTGTACGTGCACGCATGCTAACATGGGTGTACATGTTTACCTATATATGCTTGTATATACACCATCTATTGTGCTTAACTCTCAGCAAGGAAAACAAGATCAATGGGTGTCAAAGGTAAAAAGGAAGCTCATTTTTTATTATATACTCCAGGTACTGTTTGAAATTTTTTTACCACACGCAAGTAGTATCTTTAAAAATAATGTGTGCATATGTGCTTACATATATGCACACATACACATAATCTGCTCCCCTGGGACCTTAGAGAAATTCTTCTTTTTACATAATACTAAATAAGAGAACTGATATATAATAAAAAGGTCTCCAAGGAGTCATAAAATGGTTATAAATACAGGAGTCTTGACGTCCTGATCAAAGCCCTAATTATTGTGGCTGGTAACTTTCCATAATGTCAAGTGGTATGACATACACTTTACATAGAAAGCAATTCATGGATAAGTACTTTAAAAGCTGTACAAAGACCTGGTAAGATCTGACTATGGAGTTAAAAGTTTAAAAGGCCATATGCCCTATGGGCAAATGGCACAAAAATTTTTAAACATACCATAAGCAAAAAAAAATTGCCTTATGATTCACTGAAACTATATTAAAAAAAAAAAAAGAGAAAACTGAGGAAGAATGGACCTAGCCTTCAAGAACAAAATGATGGCGCCTCATGGATTAGTGCAAAACAATAAAGAACATGAAGGTTAGGACACATAAGGTATCACAATCTCATCTCTGAAGAAGAAATGCAATTATGTTTTAGAAGACATAAATGAATTTATGATAACATGGAGAAATGACTATGTTAAAATGTTAAATGAAAAGTACATGAGACAAAACTACATTTGGAGTATGATAAACTACATGTTAAAAAGCTGGAAGGAAAGGTAGTAAAAAGTATTATCAGTGGTTATCTCTGAGTAGAGGACTATGGTTGATTTACTTCTGCTTTCTCATAATTTCTTATTTTCAGGGGAAAAAAGTCTTATTATTTCTTCTAAGTATGTATTAACTTTGTATCTGAAAATTAACCTAAATTTAAAAAGAATATAAAGTCAAGCAGGCCAATCCTCTACATCTATTATCAGGGTGGCCTCAAGCACAAGGCATGATATAAGGAAATATTCTAGACTAACAAGGAGAGAGCTCATCTCATTTATAAAGGTATATAAAAACTTTGGCCTGTATTCTTAATATCTACAAGTAAACATGAAAATAATCACTGTCAAAACACGTTTTGACTTCAAAACTAGAAAACATTTAGCCAAACTGAATGTTGAAACTATATGAGAGGGGTATACCATCAAACCAGTCAATGGCTGCCTTAGCTGAAGGAGGGTCATCAAACGACACTGTTGCCTCCCCTTTTGGCTTCCCCGTGTCCTTGTCTGTGTACAAATTTATCATTGGTTTTCCAGTCTTCTTGTTTGTCTGAGGAACAAACAAAGTGGTGTTAGCATTTTAAGAAAAAGTAATCAGGAACCATATGATTTATTTTTTAAAGGAATTCACATATCCATATTACAAAATACCGTGCACCTAATATACAACATACAAATAAAGTTATCTATAGGTTCTGAAAAAGAAAATTCTAAGACACATTCAGTGAAAACCAAGCTATAAAAAATGATACATGTATACTGTTTTATCTATGTTTAATTTCTTTAAACTTCATGTAAATATATACCCTGCAAAACAAACAAAAAAGGCCAGGAAGAATGTTCACTAAGCAAATCAATAGATTATCACTAAGGAATACACACTCAATTTGGCTGCAATGGGAGTAGAAGACAAAGAAGAATTTTTGCTTAATCAGCATTGTAAATACTTTACATATTTCATGCATAATTAATTCCTTAAGAAAATTTAAATCCCCAAAGAGGAGGGAAAATGAGTAATTCAGAGACACCAAAAACAGGACAATTGCTAACTGATTTCAGGAAAATGCTACAGTCTATTAACACTGCTCTAAATGCTGCTTCCTAGCTGAAGAGATAAAAAATATTTGCATGAAACAGTGCACATAGCACTTAAGTAAACAATAAAGTTATAAAACATTCCATATTGAGCTAATATGTATCACAGACATGAAATACCAAAATAAAAAGTTGTTACTAACAACTTGAGTTTATATATATTGGTAATCTATAAAATGTCACAATCTTATTTGATTCTCACAATTTTAGAAGCTGGGCACAGACTACTTTTAGAGCCCAAAGACTGAAAGCTAAAGCTACAGAAGGCTGTGTAAAGGTAAACACAAGCAAGAAATAAAATCTTCATGTATTTAGCAAATTTAACAAAGGCCTACAGACATGGATAAGCATATGCACTAGGGAATTTTAAGAGACAAGCCCTACTGTGTAGGCTTATTATATAATCCATGTATCTTAACCAGAATATGTTGATAATTATGAGATTTTCAACATAAGCCATACTTTTCACTCACCTTGATAATTCCTATCTGTTTAAAGAACTCCCCAACTTGATCTGTAGACACACCCTCCCCAAGTCCTTGCACAAAGATTGTGTTGTTATCTGAATTATCAGATTCTGAATCTAAGAGGAAAAAAAATATGGTTAATTTATATATTCTTTAGTTTTACTACATCCTGCTTAGTAATCAAGAACAATAATTTACTTTCCAATATACAACTGTTTCTATGACCAAAAGGAAAAAGGACCAATAAAAGAAAAATCTTATATAAACATGCAAAGTGGTCACAATAGTTATTTGGTCAATTCTTACAAATAAACTTAAGGTAAAGTGGATCAAGTCCACACTATATGAAATACTCAAAGCCAATTAAGGGATATCTTACAAATCTCACTCTTTAAATTCAGATACAGGACTAAAGCTCATGAAGAGAAGAAAGTTAGTTTATAAATTAGCACTCCTTTCTTTGGAGAGCTTTAATTCTTTACAGCTAATCTATACTTTAAAGGCTCTCAAGTAGAAATGTCCCCAAATTTGACACTTTGGACTTCCAAGCAAGCCAAGCAGAACTGTTGGTTTCCCATTCATTGCAACAAGCTTTGTATATACCAGAGGGTAGGGGCACCTTGACACACACCTTACCTTACACGCACACTTTTGGATTAGTACAACAAAGTAAGAAAGATGTACAAAAATTCAGTCCATCAAGGGATAATTCAGAAATTGCCATCCATATAGAATACTTTGGCATCTTAATAAAAACAAAAGTTCTGATTTCAATATATATTAAAATTTTTTGGCTCAAATAGATTTTTAATCTCTAACTCATAACTTTCAAAAGGCTCCATTTAGCCTTGAATTTCATTTAAAAATAAAAAACCACATGAAATTAGTGACCTCTGCCCAGAGTCACACAATTCTCTTATGTATGAATTCAGATTTCTTAGGCCCCCTAAGGAGACTACCAATCTAATGTAATATTTTCTTAAACACAGCTTCTCTACTTCTAATTCCCCAATGATACCAATTGTCTCAATTGTGACTTGCAGTAATTAAATACTACTAATTAGCAGTACAAAATCAAGTATTTCTTCACAAAAGAAAAAAGCAGAGCATGGGGAAGCACAAACATAGCAATTTTTCCCAGCGAACTTTCCAATCAATCTCCCTGAATTTTTCTTTCTGATATGTCTTTAGAAGTAAAGCTCCCCGGGTCTGGTGGCACTATCAAATTAAATCTTCCTTCTGTACTAACTCCTCCAAACGCACACACTTTTCCCTTGAGAAAAATGGAAAACTAACATTCTCTTAAAAGGCAAAGTTACAAACTGCCATAAACCTTACCAGCATCTGGTCTGGGTCCATAATCCCTATGACCTAAGGGGAAAGAAAAAAAAAGAAAAAAAAAGCTATTTAAGGCAACTCATTAGAAATCATTTTTAAAAATAGTAATAACCAAGGCATGAAAAAAATCAATACTTCCAAAATCCTTGAAAGTCAACCATCATAGATTTACAAAGTAAATATATAAATTAAGTTTTATTAAAAGTTTAAGAAATCAAGATGAAAGTCAATATTTCCTTAAACTTGTCCCAAACGGTACCTGCCACTTTGACATTATGCTAATATCACTTTTGTTAAGCTCTGGTTGTGAAGGCTGATTGGAAAACCCTAGTGATTTTTAAAACACCATGTCAGCTACCTTTATAAAAAAAGTATTGTCAAAACCCAGTGACAGTCTCATTCATTGGTCACCAGACTCTTACATGCAAATTCACTGTGTAGAAATCCACTGGACTATCTGAAATCAACTGTGACTTTTTAATGTTTTCTTTGATATATATACATGTGTATATATATATATAATTTCTTTTTAAAGCACACAACACACACCAGCCTCAACACAGTAAGAAAGGGCTTAGACTGCATCTGCGGGATATTGGTGGCTTTTAGATTTATATAGCATTTCCACTGAAACATTTTGGGATACTCAGCACTTACCACCAAAATTTTTGAAGCCACCGCGGTCACCACCACTGCAGAGGAAAAATTGAAGAAATGATTTCTTCCTTAAGTCTCTAATGTGCTGAGCCCTGGGCTCAATCTACACTTAACTGTCACAAGTAGAGCACCTAGGAAAACAGTAGCACCTCTAACTTTCCAGTAAATTCCATTTCATAGACTTCAAAATGTTGTTTTTACCTAAGTGTTTTCCCCAGGATCTAATTCCACAAGGGTGTCTTTTCAAATGTATTACAGAACATATCTACTATACTCTTTATTTAAAATCTTCCCAACCCCAAGCCAAAGGGATCCTATTCAAATCATAACTTAAAGCTGTGGCACAGAATGAAGAATGCTAAACTAGAGAAAACCCTCTTTCTAGGGGAGTATTTTTCAAACTATGAAAAAAGGAAAAAGAATGGAAGAACAATATAAAGCAAGGTTAAGATTTTGATAGCAAAACAGAAGTAAAAACTTAGATACTATGACTATGTTCTATTGTGATACCAAAGAGTGGGTTTAATGAGATGATGAAAAAAAAGTGAGGCACAAATATACATGAAAGTAAGCCTGAATGTCTTAAAATCTCAAATCATTCTGAAAACTGATAAAAGGAGCACTAAAAAAAAAAAACCATGACTTAAAAATTGCCCTCTTACGTCATACCCACTAAAATTTACTAGATCTCTTCACATCAGAGCTGAGGTTCATGTTGCCAAATGTTCTATACACCAATCAGTAGTCCATATCAGAGACAGAATACACATACTCCAAAATGTTGCCATTTCACACAAGAAAATTACTTTATTTGACAAACTTCCACTGTCAGCTGACTCAAGAGTTCTTGCGTACGCAGCTTTTATATAAGAAATCTAAGATCTCTCTTATCAAGAAACTCTTTAAACCCCCACATAGTAAAAGCTTGTTTCTCTGGAATGAAGTAATCCTTTAAGATTCATATGCTGACATGGAAATAAAAACACCCAGTTTTCAGATGATATCTCATCTACTACTACTAATCTTCTATAAACCAAGAAAATAATCCAATATACTAATGTCTCTTCATTGCTTAAAAGCCTCTCCTTTAGTGATATCCATGCCCTCTAGATGGTTTTTCTGAGCCATCCTGAGAAAAACCACTCTGGTTAAATGAGAAAGTAGTCTTTCTTTATAATAAGTCTATTCTACTACCTTCATGTAAAAAAAAAAAAGCTCCCCTTGCAACCAGTTTAGATATAGACACATGCATCCTAATTTGCTTTTTAGTCTATTTAATTTTCAGGAAACTTAAAAAGGAGAATAAGGCTTTTTCAAGGTTATGTAGACAATATGAAGCTCAGGTCCTTCATCTACATGTAGTTTCCTATTGATTCTCTAGGATGTCTTTCACCACAGTACCCAAGCCCTACCTACACTTCTGAATGACCTGTATATCACTGCTTAAGTCTTTAAAAAGAAGGGGAAGCCCTTCTCAAAGTTCTTAAGATTAAACTGCTAAAAATCTTATTAGGAAGCACGATATCTCAAGTTTCTTTCAAGATGATCATTAGAATTGCAAAAAATGATGAGAAAAGAACTAATGAAAATATTTAGTCCACACTCCTACATCAGGAGGTTAAAGTCCCCAAAATAAAGTAGATTTTTAAATAGGAAATTTTCACAAGTGTTGGCAGAGATACCCCTTAATTATTTTGCTGTCATCTTAACCAAGAATCAAACTGTATATGTGGCCACGAGGAAGGAAAAATATTCCATTTCGTACATCGGCCTACTTCCTACAATTTCTATTCTAGCCAGCAATATAACTTTGAACAATTTTTTAAAAAGGACATACCCACTGCAAAATAAAAGAGATATGAAACAATGACATTTGAATAGGTTTATAATTTCCTATTCCTCTATATAATGACATTTTAACTTAAGTCATCTTTATTGAGCATTTCCTTTGAAAATACAGGAGTTGAAGATTTTAACACAATAGGCATAAATATGGAAACAACATAGTACATTCACAAAAAGTACTAGTCTTCAAACTAAGAGACTCAAGGTATAGTCTTAACTATCACTAGTCAATCTTAAAAATTTGAACCAGTCATTAATCTTCCCTAGGCATGAGATTCCTCTCCTCTACAAAATAAGGTTCTACTCAAAGGGCCATCCATGGAATGGCAGCATAAGCAGAGCCTGGGATCATCTCAGAAAAAAAAAGACCTTGGGCCTCATCCCAGACCTTCTAAATCAGAATCTGCATTTTAATAAGATCCTTAAGAAATTCCTATGTACATTAAAGTTTGAGAAGCACTAGTCTAAATGATCTATAATTCTATGCAAAGCTTTCATCTAAATTCAAATGTTTCGATTATTTTTTCTTTCCTTATTAAGAAATTCCCTATTAATTATAGTATAATCCTTTATTAGGAAATTTATTATATTAAATATAATAAATAAACTTCAAGTAGTACTCACTATTAAATAGTTAACAGAAAATGGACCTACAATTAAGAATATTTCTTTCAAAACTGCTTATCAAGTTAGAAGTTCCTTTTCCATATACTAAGTTAAGGCCTCACTAGCTAATTAAGACATGAATGTACATGAACATCTGAGTCAAGACGTTGCCACAACAAATTTTTCTCCCACAAAAGGAAGCAAATTTGTATACATAAATAATTCCTGAAGAACATTTTAAGGTGAAGTAGTAGAAGCATTTACTAGAGTAGAGACATAATATAAGCATACTCAAAATTTAAAGCTGAGTGCCCTCTGCATAAGAAAACCAACTGAATTTTTGACTCAGCTACAAAAATGGATGTCCTAAGTTCAAAAGCACAATGAGCAGCCTACAGTAAGGTAGACTCTGAGGGATCTTGCACTGTTACAACATAACATATTAAAGAGAAAAAGACAGTTAAATGTCAGGTGCTTATCAAGAAACTTCTTTGACAGAATCTCTATTCCCAATCTTTAATTTTAAAATCTAAATACATCTATTCAAGTACTAAAACTGCCAAGAAGCAAAAGGACAATGCAGGAATTTTCATTATCAAAAAATCCAGTATCTTAAGAGAAAAAGGGACCTGGCTAAAAATTGAAATAGTTTAAAAGAAAAAAAAAAAGAAAAACAAAACCTGTGCTGTGCTCGAGTTTTCATTCTAGTAAATCCAGAATACCATTTTAGGGGTATGAAGAAGACCATCATTAATTGCAAAGATAAATGACTCAATGGATTTAAATACCATTCTCAACAGTAGCTGCATTTATGTTTCACTTTCTCCCATGTCTTGTATGTGTGGTAAAAAGGCTTTCTGGATTCAGAATTTACCAACATTTCAGGAGGCCAGGAATCTATCATTCTAGAGCTGTACCATCCAAAATAGTATTCACTAGCCATATGTGGCTACTGACCATTTGAAATATGGATAGTAAATTGAGATGTACTCTAAATGTAAAACATGAAATGGATTTCCAAAGTTTTAGTAGTGTGAAATAAAGAACGTACACAAGATAATTTTATACTGATTTCACAATATTTTGGATAAATTAAATACATTATAAAAATTAATTTCATCTGTTTGTTTTTTCTATTGGGCAGCATTGTTCTAGACTATTACAGAACACATGTACATTTTTAAGAGAGCTAATCAAAAACTCTTGTCAAGACAACATTCAAATTTCAAAATAACTTTTAGGCTTGAGATACTAAAACCTGAAACAGCTACTGAACTTGATTGACATACCAAATGAAAAAGTTATGAATGAAGTTCTGGCAATTTTCCAATGCATTCATCACAATGCTGAATTTAAGAACAGAATTTATGGACTTAAGCTTCTAGTCCACTAAGAGGTCAGTAATCAATTTTAGATGACACTTAGAAATTCAATCTTTTTTGCTGCAACTGCTTTTTCAAAGAAAAATATTGTTTGCTATAGTCCCTACAACCTTCATTTCTCTTCCATATTTGGAAAGCTGACAGCTTCCTTTTTCTTCCTCTAGCCAAGCACCCATACAACCTCATCTAAGAATGTCCCACCCACACATCCCACCCGCACCCACAAACTATGCCCCGTTCTCTTCAAATATAAATCCAATTAATGCCAAATATTCTTCATACAGCCCCAAAAGGATCAAATTTTCAACCTTGCTATTTTTTAAGAAAAATGAATAAAAACACAAATGCAAGTATTGATGAAGACTAACAAAAAAGGTCTGGGTATTTTTGGTACTTAAATGTAAAACCACAAGTGAAAAAATTCCTAAAACTGGGCATTTTTATTCAAATTCAAAATACTTTACGCCATAAATAAGCTAAAAGCACATCTTGAGCAAGATATTGTGACACATGAAAATGATATGAACTTCGAATTTCGGTTATCCATAAATGAAGTTTTATTGGAACACAACCATGTTTATTCATTTATATACTGTCTATAGATGCTTTGATGCTACAAGGCCAGAGTTGAGGAGCTGCAACAGAAACGGCATAGCCTGCAAAGCCTAAATTACTATGTGGCCTTTCACATAAAAAGTTTGCCAACCCAATATAGAGAGTAATCACCATAATCCATATGGAGTTCTAAAAAAAGCCTTTTATGAACATCCCATTTATTGGCTTGCGGGGAAGCCAGGTAGATAGCAACTGGACAAAACCCCTCCTCCAATTCTACCCTGACTTGAATCAGATCAGCATCATTTTGACTTAATACATAGTGGGTCCTACATACAATTTTGTCTGAAGAGGTTCTAAGGCTAAATAAAAAGATATGAAAATCAAAAACTTAGTTCGTGAATCAGTGTATGGGACAAAAATTATACTGAAATACGTTGCCAGTTATAAAAGTGTTTAAAAATGGGACTCCCAGGTTGGTTAACCTATGGACCTTCCCTCTTTTATCAGGAAGATCATTTGAGGTCTTTTCAACACTCTGATTCTAAGATGAGTCATCTCTCGGAGATGAAAATATATTTTTAAAGACTTCCCTTCTACCATTCAGATATTGTCATAGTTTAACAGATGATGTTTAGGATATAATTATAACGTTCTTATGAAGAAAATTAAACATATGATGTACTAGAAAATGTACAGCATTCCAAGGCAGCCAATTATCCAAAACATAGTAACTGGAAATTTAAATACACCTGTTGGTTATCTTGTTTGGGATTCTGTTTGAGGTAGGACGGAGGCTATGTGATAGAGTAAATGCCATGTCACTTTACATTCTTCATTTATATCCACATTTTGACAGATTGTTTTTTGATAATGAAGAGGCACATGATATATTTGTTTTACGTTAATAATCTGACTTTGACTATCAATCAAAAGGCTCTTAATGGTCAAGTCTTATAAAAGGTTACTAAGTATGTTCAGACTTTAGTTCTGCCATTCTATCAAAAAGCAATGTACACTAAACATAAAGAAATACAAGTCAGCGAGATAAAATTCCTAGATCACTTGAAGAAATAAGTGCTGTGTGTAACTGGTTGCATTCCTCAGGGTCACCTCGAGACAGACACTCAGTCCCTAAGGAGCAAGAGTGAACTGGTAGTGATATATTATTAACAGTTGTCAGTTAACAGGCCACTGACAATTTCAATTCCCAAGGAACGCAAATTATCTTTAAAGCTTGTGTATTTTACACACAAAATTTAAAATCTGCAGATTTCTTCTGAGGACAATAAATGTCAACTACGTTTTCATTCTTCTTTTTAGAGCCAAAGTGCTCAATTTAGAGATATATTTAACAGTAATTTTAAAACCAACTTTCGTAACATATGTCATAGTAAATACCAAAACCTGGTAATACTAGCAATGGAGAAAAGAAATGCTGAATTAAAAAAAATCATTCCTTTTCCACAGCTTAGTCTAGACAAAATACACAATGGTAAGTGATTCTGCACTAATTATATTATTTACTTAAAGAGGGACAAAGTAGTTTGGTTACATAAAATCATTCTCTCTTTGCCACCCCTACTTTCATACTCTGTTCTTGCCTAATATTTTCTCTTCCCAAGGGGATTCAAGATTAAGGAAAAGCCTCTCTGCCAGCTAATCTACAATTAACTTACCTTTTATTTTTACATACAAAACATTTGGATTTCCCAAAGTCATCTTTTAAAAGAGTTTAAGAGTCTAGAGCTCTGGCAGGTAACACATAGTTAAGTGGTTTAACCACAACCACAGTAGGGGACTTTTCTCCACTGGTGGTTAATGTATACCATGTAAATTAAGTGCTAACATAAGACTATTCTGAAGTGATTTAGATAACATCTTAAGACTGAAAATAGATTTTGAATTTCTGCCCTCCTCTACAACATAATCTCTTTAAGCTTCTTATCTAAATTAGATGCTGGAATCAAACCAGCTAAGTAACACATACACAGAGAAAAAAAAAAGAAAAAGAAAAAGAGAGAATGTAGATATCTATACCTAAAAACTTACCTTGATACTGTCATAGGACCTCTTCCATCCTTGTCATATCCCCCACGCCCTCTACCTCCTCCCTGTGACCCGCCATATCCTCTATTATCTTCTCCATACCTACTCACATCACGACGGTCATCTACAAAAAAAATACATACATAAGTAAATTATTATCATGTCTGACACAGGCTTCTCATAACAGAATCTTAAATGGCTCTTTAGGTCATACATCATGTCCTTTGGAAATGGCACATGGACACAAGAACTCAAAGGCAAGTTATCATAAAACCATCTGGAATTAAATGTATTTAAGAATTCCATCTTTGTTAAATTCCACTGCTAAAGTGAGACAGCAAAACGGTGAGGTGGATTATCAACATTTGATGTGATGATAATGTGGAATAGTTTACATTAGGTTACAGAACCCTAATAAATTAGATGAAAAGCATAACCCCAATCTTAAAAGTTATTACCTTCTTCACCTCAGAAATATTTAAATGCAAATTAAGCATGGGCAAGGAACAACTGGATTTCCAAACTCAAGAGATACTTAAAACATATATTCACTTAAGATATTCAGTGAATGAACTTCCACTTTTACTCATTCATTTATTTGTTCAATTATTCAACAAATATCTATTGAGCACTTACTATGAAACAAGCTCTATCCTAGGCAATGAAGGTACAAAAATGAGTAAGACAGGACCTTTGCCCTTGAAGCATTTTCATGGCATGGATAGATCTCTAAGTATTAGTGGTATATACAAAGTGCTAGAGGAAAACAAAGTAAAGAATGACTAGCCCTTCTTAGATGAAGTCAGAGAAGGCTAATACAGGATCATAACTTCCTCAAAGCAAGTAGACCACCACTACCAAAAGAACTGGAAGCAGCAACATTTGTCAAATGATCAGAGTTGACTGAGACGGCAAAGGAAATTTATGTAATCAGCCATGGAAAAGTCACATGACCATTCAGGAGTCTAAGAAGTTCAGAAATAGAAATCTAATAAACTGGTTTTGACGGCCATGAGAGAACACTCAAATTCTTACAAACGGCTGAAATCTTACGTGGGTTTTTTATACAAAACTCAATATACAAGTAATTCTTTAAGCGGAATAAAGAAAAATAAGAGGTCATTATATCTTACCTTGTGTGTGGTGGCTGTAATTTTCCCTTTGTGAATGGTAGGGCTGCTGGTTTTGATTATAGGAATCATGCTGCTGATCATAATTTGATGGCTCATCATATGAACCTTGATGTGGATCATAGCCTGACTGTTGGTCATACGAATCTTGTTGACCATAGTCTGACTGGTCATATGAAGGCGCTCTTCCACCTTGGCTAAACAGAAATCAAGAACTTGAGAGATTTTATAAAAGAATTGTGTTCACTGTAACAAGTCAACTGAGGCTGATATAAAATGCCTGACCAGCTAGACCTCAACCATATTTATTATTTTCTGATGGAAATCTTTTAGTCTTTTATCTACAAAATCTTCTCGCCAATAATCTTCAATTTCACTTTCACTGAAGAGATACATTATGAAAAAAACCACGTGCACCTTTGAAAACATCACTGAAGCTAAAAATCACTATGGTTTTTACATCTCCTTGAATTTAAAAAAAATTAAAGATGCCACAAAGTACAGTAATATGTCTGATTCTTTAATGAAGATACCACAAGTACTGAGTCCTTTTAACAGTTACATGTAAAGGCTCTTTGTCCCTAAGTTTAACAATGTTATCTCAGTATTTTGGGGACTATTTTCTTATAATTATCTTTAGATTCTACAGTACATTCTTCTAATTACTTCAATAATAAATTTTAAAAAACAGTAATCATTCAGATTTTTTAGTCTGAGTAAAAGAAATTTGCTTTGTGATGCCAGTTTTTTATCTGAAAAATTCAAAAAGAAAATTCTAAGTATGATCTGAGGAATATGACTATCAATTACCGGCTCTCAGGATGGAACACTTAATTGAATCTGAGTTCTAATTTTTACTTTTAAAAAAAATCTCATAACTGAATAGTCACATCTTATTGTGTCAGATGATCCAATCAATACGTCCCCCAACTTCCTACCCAAATCACATCACATCAATAGTCAGAACTCTAACACTTCGCTTTAAAATGGCTGGCACACCAAATCTAACATTTCTCTTTGGTCTACATTTATGTCATACTTCCAAAAATATATCCTTATAAAAGGATTCTCCTTAAATTTAAAACTAACCAACAGGGCTTGAAGAGTTCTTCCTTCTAATGTAACATGCTTTCTGGATATTACTCTCTACATTTGTACTCACTTTCTATTTTCAAACCACTCTAATTTAATCTATAAGACTGACAATTTGACCTCATAAATCTTTCTTCAACACTTTTAATTAAATTTCACTTAGAATAATTTTCTTCACTGCAGAGAAAATACTAGTGACCTCATTGTTTGCCTCATTTTTTAGCTGTATAACCCAACAAGCTATATGATTTTAACTTCTCTTTACCTTTATAAAATGGAGATAATTACTGACACTATTTTACAGTGGTGGTTAAAGATCAATTAAATTAGAAAATGCAAAAGCATTTCACAAAATGTAAAGCACAATAAAAAGTTGCCATTAAAATTTTTTTTTTTATTAATTTTTATTATGACATTGGTTAATGAAATCTAGTAAGTTTCAAGTGTACAATTCAACAGTAAGGCAAATATATATTGCACTGTATGCTCACCATCCATAGATTTCTGTCACCACATAGCTATTATTAAAATTAATAACAAGTACAAACTCCTCAAATCTAAAAGTTAAAGAAACTATACAATCTGTAAACTTGCTGGTAAATATTCACATACCTATATTAACAAAAATATATTTTAGGGTATGTGAAATATGTGGGTAGGATTTGGAACTTTTTTTAACATTTTTGTCCCTGAAAAGGTAATACATTAAAATGGTTAAAAATTAAAATAGACATAAAAGTAAGCAATGAGAAGTCTTTTATAAGCAGGTTTTTATTTAATATCAGGTATAAAGAGAGTTCCATATTTTAACATTTAAATCATATTAAAAATTTTACAAATAAGTATCAAATAACAGTACTGACAATTTCTACATTCTTCCTAACACAAAACTATAAAATTCATACTCCATCAAAACTTTTCTGAAAAAAAATGTTTAAAGCTAGGAGTTTGTTGCTGAAATCTGTTTAATACCCAGTGTTATTTCCACTGCCCAACACAGTCTCAGTATTTTTACTGTTTTCTTACCCTCCTGGTGATTCCGTGTTTTGCTGTCCCTGGTTATTATAAGATTGCTGGCCATAGGAGCTCTGCTTTTGATTCTCATAACCACCGTAGGATTGTGAATAACCTAAAGATTGGATAGATATACCTTTTAATAAAGGTTCTGATTTTCAAATTTGTAAAGTAGCAAATTTAACAAACCAGTCCAACCTGATTGGCTTTGTCCATAACTGGAATAGCCGCCATAGTTCTGTCCATATGACGAATCAGTAGTTTGCCCATAGCCAGAATAGCTCTGAAATTTAAGTAAATAAAAGCTTCATCACCCACTTGAGATAGAAATAACTATAAAAAACACAATTTATATTTTAACCTACTTGTGGTGCTTGTCCATAACCTTGATTGCCTTGATTTCCGTAGGAATAACTGTAAAAGAAAAATGTACTACTTGAAAGAAATGTGCTAGGATTTAAAAGCTTAAAGAACCCTATCTTTATTTTCAACTTTCAACTCAAATACAAGCTTCTTTCGAGAAAGTGTCAATCCGCCTGTCTCTGAATTTAAACTGAAAGGTGATAATCAAAGACTGTTAACATAAATGAAGTCACTCCCAGACCTCTTGCATGCCAAACATCAAAGTTTTGCTTTTACAATCCCCCACAAATAAACAAAACTTCACCAGAGCTAGAAAATCCAAAGAGATTATGCTTTGGGGTTAGAGATGGGGAATGACTGACTACAAAGCAGCAAGTCCCATAACAAATATCTGAAGCAGAAATATGATGGCCTTTTAATTTAATCACTTTAATCAATTTAGCTGTGTTTTGATAGATTAATTTCTTCCTACCATTTGCCTTATATCTGCCTTTAACTTTGTAGAAAAGGCAGAGGGTGGCACTAAAAGTCCAACTTTGCACCTCAGTAATTAGAGGCATGTATAGCTTCACAGTACTATCAAAGAATGAAATTATTTTGCATTTTGTGTCGTAGCATAGACTGCTATAAAGTGACTAAATTACCTTCCTCAGATTTGAATTCTTTAATTTTACAGCACATAAGCTCTAACAAGTCAAAAACATATTTTCTGAATACTTGCCAAATAAAAATAAAACATCTGCAAAAAAATTTTTACCATTTTAGAGCTATCAAGTGCTAACAGAATTTAACTTTCTAAAATCTATTTCACTGAATAAACATTTGCTAGTTGCCTACTATGAGGTTAGTACTATCCGGTAAGAATAAAAATGTCAAATCTGTATTTATGAACCTTAAAACTTGATGACAGAAGATATTTGAGATGCTATTCTGAATATCTCACTGAGCTGCAAAACGTTTATAGTATAAATTAAAGGCTATATTTCTGGTAAGCAAGAGAACTCTACTGCATGTAAACATTCATATTAAAACGGACTTCTTTTTATTGTTAGCATGATAAGGAGTCTTTAAAAAATATTCAACATTTCTATTATAGTACTTCTAGAAAATCTGTTCTCCCTTAAAAATATTAGCATATTACATACAATAAAAAAAAATGCTTTTTCTAAGACCCTGTTATAGCTGAATTGCTAAATCCTTTTAATAATTTTTTTTTTTAACTTTCCCAAAGAAAACTATCTTTAGAATACCTATGAAATTTTATTTTAATCTCTAGGGGACATCTGATTATTTACTGATTCACACAGCCTTTTAAAAAAAAAAAAAAGGAAGAAATGTTTCACAGAACCTATTTACAAAGGCTAACTCTTTCTCCTTGACAAGCTAATATTTAACTCTCTTAAGACATCTAGATACCAAATCTAAAGAGAGGCCTGACTGAACTCATCTTTTTTTCTCAGTTCTTTTTCATGGCATTATTAAAACGTATGTATACTTTACCTTTGCTGCTCACCCCCAGATTGACCGTAACTTCCAGAATCTAAAACACATAAAAAGAATTTTAAATCTGATTTAACATTATGCTTCCTTCAAAGGCTGACTTTAGATCTTACAGATGAAATGTAATAAGAAAATGTCATAAAAAGGAACTATGGAAAGAAAATCTACAAGTTAAAAATACTGTGCAAGGAGAAATCTGTACAAATATTTGCTGTTTACAGTAACTACGTCTTTGAAAACTACAAACATGTCCTGACGGTCACAAGAACCAAGTGAACAAATGTGAAACAATCAGTCAAAAATCCATCCTATTAATAAAAACTCAAAAGCTCAAGTTCTACTATCTTTATATACAAAAAAACATCTATTAAACCTAATCAGGGCCAAAAGGGGGATGACGCACTGACAAGATAAATATCCAGGATAACATTTACTTTGCACATCCTCCCCTGCCCAACATGCAAACCATTCCCTTGTAATGGATTGCTTTGGCTGTGGCAACAACAAAAAGATCTGTGAAGATTTGGTAAGAGTAACTGTTAGTTGTTTAACCACACTGATAATACTAACTCATCAAAACCTACTTCTAGTTTCCTTTTTGGCAATAAAAACTACCGAGGCAGGCATGAATTGAATAATATGCATCAAAAAACAGGAAAAAAGTTTGAACTATGAGCTTTTCTCAATACTTCAAAAATGTGTTATATCAAAATTTTCTGAATAAGCTCTATCCTTTAGGATTCTACTCAGAGTCAAATGAGTAAGTTTATTACTGATGAATAAGAGTGATATTATAAGAAGTACTTCCAACTGCAAAAAAATGACTGAGTCTCACACTACTGACCATTAGGCCCAACCTCACCCAATTTGAAACAAAACCATTTGTTGTTAGACTGTTATGAAAACTCACCAAAAATCAAATCAGTGACTTTTTCATTCAATTTGTATAAAGCTACAATTTGAAAACACTGCCATTGACTTTGAGTGACATCAAATTAGCCCCTTTTCTGCAGTAGAGAGTATCTCCAATCAGACTAAACAAATTGCTTTTTTAAATCCACAATTATAAGCATTTTGACTGCAATCCTGACACAAACTACTTCT
The DNA here is from genome assembly GCF_000325575.1 of Pteropus alecto. Lineage (NCBI taxonomy): Eukaryota > Metazoa > Chordata > Mammalia > Chiroptera > Pteropodidae > Pteropus > Pteropus alecto. The sequence goes on from NW_006443570.1 coordinate 15,278,263, forward strand.
ATGAATGTGAAGGACATAAGGCTACCTTAGATGAAAAAGGAAAACTGCATCAATGCCATGCCCATGATAAAATGACTCTAGATTTACAGCTAACCACCAAATAAGAAAAATATGAAAAGGATATAGACTCTAACTGGACCACAGAAATTATTTTTATCTATCAAATAGGGAAGGAAATTAGCTTCAACCAAATCAAAAACTGTAAAGCATTATTGAGGGGTTCGGGTAGAACAAATGAGTAAAACTTAAGATGCCCTGAGGACACATGAAACTTTAAATTACATCCGAAGGCATGAATGTGGAGTCCAAGATCTGTGTCTATCCCTCAGACAAAATTATAGACATACACAACACATAGGTCACGTGACTCTGGCTCAAATCCTGTAAATATTGAGTCCTTAACTATAACTGAGTCACTTCGGCCCTCTGAAATTGTCAATCTGACTTCTTTAGCTGGCTAAATAAGCTTATTAACCATAACCAGTAAGTCTGACCCTTAGTATAAGTATTTGAAAAAGCACAGATGGTTTATTCTCATAAAAAAAAAATCATTTAAATATTATTTATGGCATTTCAAACAAATGGTCATTAAGAATACTTGACACTTGAGCCTTGTATCTGGACCCATCAATTATTCAGAAGCGCTTTTATTTCCTTCTGCATGTTTAAGGTTTTGTTTTTGTCTTCTCATTATTTTCCATTGCAGCCAGAAAAGGTATTTTCTGTATTACTCTTGATATTCGTTAGAATTTGCTCTCATGCTTTTCCCCTAGTAAATATTTTATTTGCATCAATGTCTCCTATGTGCTTAAAAATAACTGTGTATTTTCTAAATGATGAATGAATTGTTAAACCTATATGATGCTTGTTAGTTGCATCGTTCACCTCTTACTGTTTGGTCTGCATGATCTATTAATTACAGAGAGAGAGGTATGTTTTTAAAAATTCCGTTTGACTAAAGAGTTATTTGGTTTGGTTTTGGGGGGTTTTGTTTTGCTTTCTATATTTTGGTTATAATGTTAGGCACATAAAAGTGCAGATTTGCATCTTCCTGAATTTCCTTTTAACATTACATAAATACTATCATTCAAAATGTCCACTTTATTCTGTTAACAACCTTTTGGTTGTTTTCCTGGCTAACCTTTTTCTCTCTCTATAGTTTTAACATTATGTTTTAGGTATGTCATTTCTGGACAGCATATAGCTAGATCATTTTTTCCCAATGCGAGAATCTTTGTCTTTAAACTGGTGTTTTGTATATTTACTAGTTATTTTATTTATTTCTACCTGCCTATATTGGACTTTCTACTTAACAGGATTTTTATCTTGAAACTCCGTTCCTGCCTTCTATTGGATTTTTACCCCTTTTCCCACTGTTTTATAAGCAATACATTAAATTTCTGTTATTTTAATGTTACTATTCATAATTTAATTATATTCAAATTAACATGAATTCTTGGCAAAGTTCAAAATGATTAACCTCCACTAGAATATAAGAACGTTAATAACAATGCCAATCACAGCTCTCACCTATTATTTTGCTCCATTTTCCCCATCCTTTTGCTTCCACTTTTTTAAAATCTCTAAATGTAATCATTTTAATCTTGTGTTCCAGTCATTTGCTTTTTGTTTACTGTTTGCCTCCTCTAGTTTTTTCATCCTACTCCTCCCTTCTGAGTTTAACTTATTTTATTTCAGCAAAGACATGAAAGTGGCAGTTTTAGTCTTTTTATTTGGGTAAAAATTACGAGGTCAATGGTTACTCTTTCCTGTAAATTCCAAGGATCATTTCACTATTTTCTGGCTTCTTATAATTTTCAGGTGTATCAATCTTATCATTTCTTTTCCTCTGGTAGGTCTGTTATTGGTATTCCAATACACAGTTTCACATCAGTGTATATACGTATAAACTTTTACGTCTGTTTGCAACTACTGTGTTGATGCAAAAAATCTATCAATTTTGGAAAACTATCAATTATTAATTCTTCCATTTTTTCCTCAAATTCAGATGTATGACAGGACTTTTCAATCTATTTCTCACGTTCTTTAATTTTTTGTTTTTATCTTTAGCCTTCTGAATTGAATTCCGGGTAATTATATCACATCTTCCACTTCATTATTTCTATGTGCAATACAACTTACCCACTTTTTATATTTCTAGAAGTTATATTTGGTTCTTTTCCAAATCTCTGTAGCCTTTTCTCATAATGTCTTGCTCTGAAAGTTGGTTCTCTTTAGGTTTTTAATCATTATAAATATATAACATTCACTTTCAGGGTATTTATTTATAAGAGGTTCTAATCCCACCTGTCACTCATTTTCATGAAATGTTTCGAGTTCTACAATATTTACGGTGAACTCATCTTTCCCAAGCATATTTTTTCTATAAGACTTCTTGTTGACCTAGAGTGTGGATTTCTCCCAGAAAAGTTTTTCATTTGTTTCTACCAAGAACCCCAAAGGTATTACCAACTCAGAACCAATTTTTACGTTAATTACTTGGCTTAAGGTTCTCAGATCCCATAACTAGCCTATGTACATCCAACTGTATGAAGCACAGGTCCAGATTATGAATTCTGAACATTTTTGTTTCACTTAGGGCCCAGGCTTCCTTGTTATCTCTTAGGCTGGTACAAAAGTTTTTTCTAGTTCATTCCTTCACAGAAGATAGTCTTTCAAACATCCAGGTCTTACGTAAGGGTCTCCACTCCCATTACCCGGCTCTAATGGTCTCAAAGCTCTCCTGTCCTTAGTTTTAGTTACTTGGGCAATAAAATCCCAGATTCTAAATGATGAGACCTATACCCTCCTCCCCAAGGCAACCACCAAGTTAGCTCTGTGCCTACCATTCTGACTTCTACTTTATTTCTGGCAGCTGGGGCTTGCCCTTTTTTTCTAAGTTCTTGCATCTTTAGGTGTTTGTAGATACAGAGGATTTTCAAGTTATCTTGGTCTGACATTATCACTGAAATGAAAAGTATCTAGACTTTGTAACTTTTATATGTATAATTGGTATTATATTTATAATTTTAATTTGAAAGGAGTCAGATAATTCACATTTGTAAATAGTACTTGGAATGTCTGAGAGTCTGACAACATTTACTACTTTATTGATTACATTAAGTGTTTATATGTTATTAGGTTTTATAATTCTGCCCTGTCAGGCATCTGGAGTGGTTGAGTCAATATGATAAATTTCTAAGTGTAGTTTGGAATGTTTAAAGGACTTAACCTAACTTAATGCCATTAGCTGTTGAGGGAACGGACTTTACTGTTAAATTTATTAACTTAAGCATTCACTGAAAAACAAGTCAAAAGCATTACTCCTATTATTATACAAAGTCAAAAGTATTATTTTTTATACACATTACAAAATGTAAATATATAACACTAAAAAGATTCTACTTTTAATTTAGAAACAATGTTATTAAATCATTCTTTTCACAGGTGAAAGCCAATCTTTGATATTTTAAAAAAACCCTCAAATTAAAAGTGACAAACATCTAGTGTCCTAGTAATTTGAATATCAGTACTAACAGGTAAACCAGCTCACATACTAATTTGACACAATGAAAATCCTAAATTTTACAAACAGTAAACCTCTAAAATTTAATTTTCCATAAAAGCTACCTAGTCCTATAAAAGTAAGCCATCATTTTATACCAACAATTACGTTAAAAATCAAGACAGGCCAAGGTTTTAATGAGCACTGTTTCCACTGAAAGCCATAAATTTTGCCATGAGAATCCAAGAATTTTTCTTTTTAACCATGGATGGGTTACACATCTGCCTGAGGGTGTACTTCTATGTACTTCTGTGGAGCTTTACCAGACTTCATTCCAAATTATGCACCTGGTAAAATATGTACCAATGTCTACTTCGGGGTAAGGAACTATTTGTTTGAGGATTAAATGGAAAGAAACATTAAAAATGCCCTTCTCCCAAAAGATCAATATTCTGGCTTAAGATCAATGTTAATCTAAGGAATGTTTATCGTTCTTCTGTCCATACCCTATAATTTGGTCGCTTCTTAGCCTACTGCTTTCTTTTTGGTCACACATTTCCATCCTTCTGCAAGAATGGATTACTGGGGGCTTTTATTTAAATATCAACAGGCTCTCCCTTAAAAAAAATGTAAAGATTCTGTCAGAAGTCATTTTCATCCCAACCATATGGCTTCAAGGAAATGTTCTCTTTTTCCACCTGAAAAGTGGTATCTAACTCTCATGGTTTCTAGCAAGTGGTTGTTGAGTCTTTGCAGCCAGTGATGCACCCAACAACAGAGGACCTTGTGCGGTCAGCTAGTAACTAAATTATGAGAACACACATGTTCCAGACTTTATATTCTGGGTTAGCAGGATCTAAACTGGCTGTGATTTAGAGACCAATGCCTCTTTTCCTCTTCCACACAATGGGGGGGACTCTATCAATTTAAATACTTTATTGAAGATTGCCTTTCTTTGGTATGTTTTAAGGTAAACGCCGTATGTACCTTACAGGAGCCTGTCGATAATAGAAAAAGCTCTTTCAAGCTCTTGCAGGAGAGAAAAAACTGATGGGAGAATGACAAAGGGTGAAGAGGAAGCTGAATTATATGCAAACACCCCCAAATGGAATTCGGGTAGTTACGACAGAGGGAATGAAGATAAGCAGAATTTCGTGGAAGGCAACGTCCTTTTGAAAGGGCTCCCAGGGCGTCAAGGCCTCCACCTGATGAATGGGTGAGTCAGAAGGCCCAGCTCCACTCCGTGGATGGGGAAACTGAGGCACGAGGCGACGAGACGACTGGCCCGAGGCCTCGCTGAAAGATCTGAGGCGGACGGAGAACCAGAAGCACGGATTCTCTCAGGCTGATGCTCTAATCACGGGCTCCCCCCACCCCGCCCTTGTGATGGCGTAGACAACCTCCGCCTCCGACTCACACCTTGCCCCGGGAGCCGCACGTCGCCTCAGGTTCCAAGGACAGGATCAAAACACAGAGGGCCGAAGCGCTCCCGCCGTGATTTGCAGACGGAAAGCGTTGAGAGCGTGCGTCCCTCCAGTCCAACATGGCGGCGGCAGCGTCCGTCCCCCCACCCCCCAGCCTCCCTCAGAGCCGGAGGCTTTCCCTCGGGGCCTTCCAGTGGGCGGGAAGACGACCCATCCCCGCCAGCACCCTTCTCGCCGCTGCCGCTGCTAGCTGAAGGAATCACCTACCCGACATGACTAACGGCTGCGGCGCGGAGCCCACACAGCCCGCCGAGAACAAGGAATACGAGACCCAAGCGGCGCAGCGGCCGAAGATGTACTGAGGTCGGCGCGGCGGGCTGAGCCCGACTGCGGGGCCTCGGCAGCCAATCAGAAGACAGTGGGCGGTACCATGGAGTCACTGCAGGAGGGGTGGTTCTGTACTAGTATCAGCCTCCGAATCCTGAGGACTTCAGAATCCCTCTCTGTTTGCCCCTCCGCGGACGATACCATTATTGAGAGGGAACTGAGAAGAGAAAGTACCAATGTCGTGATCGGGATGGGGGAGGAAGCCAAACCTGCTTGCTCCGTCCTCATCATTTACAGTCCTATTTCTCATTTTATTGGGTCTGAGACAGTTTGAGGTTAGGAAGCGAAAGAGGGTAGAACTTATAAACACAAACTATTTGGTTAGAAACGGCCTATCTTCCCCTAAAATTTCGAATGGTATGCCCTAGTTCACTCTACTTGGACTACCGCTTGAGCCGCCTGGGGGCGTCAGGAATCGACGAGCTCGGCAGCGCGAAGTCGTGATGAGCTCAGGTGCCTACCTGATCGCCTCCCGGTTTGTTGTAACTGCCTTGTCAAGTAAAAAATAGACTACAAGGTGACACTAAAACAGGCGCGTGCATTAAAACGAAATCGCACACAGACCGGCTACTAAGATGAGGTGCGATGGGGTGTAGAGCTTCAGTTTTCAGTACTATCATCATACCTTACATCATCTCATTTAATTCTCACGACAGGTAGATGAAATGTTATCCTCACGTTACAGAGAAGGCAGAATTCACCTGCTTTAGGTCGCACAGCTAGTAAATGCACAACCGCGCGTTAAAACGAAATCGCACACAGACCGGCTACTAAGATGAGGTGCGATGAGGTGTAGAGCTTCAGTTTTCAGTGCTATCATCATACCTTACATCATCTCATTTAATTCTCACGACAGGTAGATGAAATGTTATCCTCACGTTACAGAGAAGGCAGAATTCACCTGCTTTAGGTCGCACAGCTAGTAAATGCACAACGTGGAATTTGAATCCTAGTAACCAGATACCACTGCCTGTGGGTTTAACCATTACACTGTACTGCTTAGAGGGAGCTAGAGCTCTGGAGTGTGAGACAAAACTGAATGTTCAAAGAGCACACAAAAACATTTTTTTCCCCCGAGGGCAAGATGACATCCGAGGCAAACCATAAGTGGTGAGCAAGAGTTGACCAAGCGAAGTGGGGGAAAGTGCTTTGGATTAGTTGCAAAACAAGTAATTCAATATGTTCCAAGTTTACCTGAGGGGAGCGGGTGGAGGGTGAATGGTAGTAAATGAAACCAGAAAAGTAGCTGAGACCTTGTAAAGTACCTGAGAGTCTGTTATCGTGAAGACAGTGGGAACCCCTTATCGGAGGATTTTAAAAGAAGATTAGATTTGCATTTTCAGGCCTCAGTACCAAGAACATACAAAGATGAAAAGTACCTAAAAACAGGGAGACCAATTAGGTGGCCAGTGCAATCATTCTGGTAAGAGATCGTAGCGGCATGAACTTAGGTTGTGGCTGTGGAGATGGAGGTAAGTGAAGAGATCCCCGAGATACTTAGGCAGTAGACTGGACCAGACCTGGTGAACAATTTGGGTGGGAGAAGCTAGCAAAGAGAAATCTGGGGTGAATTCTGGGTTTCCCACTTAGGCAAGTGGACAGATGGCATGTCATTCACTGTGATAAATGACAAGAGGAGGAGCAGGCTGGGGTGGAGGTGAAGCAATATGTCTAGAATTAATGCCTTCAGTTCAGAAAAAAAGCATGAGGTCATCTCTCTTCATTATACCAACAATAATTGTGCCTTCAGCTCTGGATTTAGAGGGTCACAGAGCTCTCTAGACAGGTCAAAACAAGCAAGGCTAAAGGAATGAAAATTCTTTCATGACTGAAAACAGTTTAGCTGTTCAGCTTATATGTTGAGGAAGGCAACCCAGTAGAGGAATAAGCATGTGCGATAGATAGCAGGAAGGAATTGGGTTATTGAGAGGAGAGACTCTAGATGGTTCTTTTTAATTATTTTAGAATTAGGATTTTTTTTAAAAGGACAGGAACACAAAGTATTGCTCATCATTGACTCCTTAAGTTTATACCACCATTCATCTATTCATTCATTCATTCATTCATATATTCTTCACTCAACTGCCATCTCCTGAGGTCCACTAGGTGTCAGGCCCTGGAAGGCCCTGGAAATAAATAGGAAGCACCACAACCCCTCTTCTCCAGAAACTGCAATCTCAGAACAGGGACAGTATAAATCTGTGATTCCAATCAACTACTAAACATGCTAGAATTGGAGGATGCAAAGGGTGCTCTGAAAACACTGAGGAAGTTCATCTAGCCCATGTGAAGAGTAGAGTGGGCATTAAGGAAGACTTCCTGCAGGAGATGCCTCTTAAACCGAGCTTTGAAGAAAGAACAGGAATGATCCAGGGAGTGTATATCAGGAACAGCGTGCTCCAGGGTGTTAGAGCTGTATTTGTGAAGACTAGGAGAGAGCAAAGTTCTAGGAATTTAGTCTGGCTGGTCTGTAGAGTTGCAGGAGTGTGAAGTGGCGATAAATGTAGTGAAAGAAGTAGGCAGAATCTGCAGCTTGAAGGGCCTTTGTGTGCCTCGTGGAGGAGTTTGGATTTTAAATTTAAAACCATGGGGAACATCTGAGGAATCTGATCAAAGGAGTGACATTTAGTTTTCTATATCCACTATCTCTTTTAATCTTCTGGATGCCCTATGAAATAGGTATTGCTGTTAAGCACATTTTGTAGATGAGAACTCTGAAGCGCAAGATGAAATTCTTTATCAAACCCAAGCCTTTGGACCAAGCCAAGTGTTCTTTTTACAGTATTACTGGTCTCCCAAACTCGAAACAGGTCTTCTCCCAGGTCTTCGCTGCTCTGGGGTTTTATTCCAAGGATCCTGCTCTGCCGCAAAGGGACTCACACATTACTCCTATGCCCTCCTGCCCTCCAGGTTTTTGCCTGGGCATGATTATCTGCAACAGACTTCACCCAGTTATTCTTCATGCTACAAAATCCTGCTCCTTCTACCTCCACTATCCTGTCTCAGTCTGTATATTTAGGGAAAACAGCAGGTACATTTTACATATCAGCTTTAGCAAAATGTACCTGCAAAGATCTTGGTACTGGGTCTGTTTGCCCCTGATCTATCATTCGTCAAGTCCTCACATGGGGAGCTGATCCCTGCAGATTGCATTTCAGTTTCAGAGATTCCTTCAGGCAGTAGCTTCCAACTGAAATCAGCCAATGGGTGTCCTGGTGAGACATTAGATGATAGAAAAAGAGAGGAGCAAGGGGTATTTCTTCCTATCCCTCTCTTCCGTGGTGGTGGTAGAGGGGGATGTCTCAGACAGCTGCCGTTTCCTCCAGAGCTCCAGTTTCCATGACTTACCCTGGCTCCTGGGCTCCAGAAACCCCACTCCTCCGTTTATTTCTCCAGCCTATGGCTAGTAGAGTCTTCTAGCTATTGTTTAAAAAAGGAAAGAAAGAAAGGAAGGAAGGGAGGGAGGGAGAGAGGAAGGAAGGAATAACAGGCCCAAACAGTCACTTCTGCTAAGCCATGTCACCAAACCAAACTTAATAACTAACCTAATTGCAGTTTCAGCCTCTCCCAGGAGTGGAATTTTAAACCAATACATTTGAAATTTCCTGATCCATGCTAGTGAAGTAATCTGCCTGATAAGGCCCCCTGCCTTTCCCTAAGGGAAGATGTCTATGCCTGAAATAATCCACTCTTAATTTAGGTCCACCCTCTTTCTTCCTATAAAAAGGTTTGTACAATTCATCGGAGTGCTCTCCTGGTGATTCATGAATTGCTTAATAAAACCAATTAGATCTTCAAAATTAACTCAATTAAATTTTATTCTTTAATTCTATTGATAATTTCTGAGTTGCCTCCGTTCCGTTTGACTTCCCAACCCTTCCACCGCCAGGGTAGGGCCTCGTAGGACCCTTTAAGGACTGTGAGTAAACTTAAAGTGAGAAGGAAAGCCATTAGAGGGAGCCACTTAGAAGTCCTGCAGGAACTGGCCTGGTTTTTACCAGGATTACTCTGGCTGCTATCTTGAGAATAGACTGTAGAGGGCAAAAGAGGAAGGAGGGAAAAAGGTCATTGCTCCCATCAGAGTAAAAATCAGATAATGATCTTTTGCCTCTTTTGAAATTCTGTGGAACTCACAGTTATACCACAAATTTCAACGCTTACCTCCCTAATCAGAGGCCAATTTATTCTCTAGTTGCGTTGCATTGTCCATCTCTGAACCCCTCAGTGCCTCAAATAGTACCTGAAATAATGGGCGCTAAAAGAAGAGGGGGACCTTGTTTTTAATGAATGAATAAATTTTTTAAATGGCACAACTTGTCTCTCTCACTTGTCTGTAAACTCCTGAGGCTCAAAAACCTTATCTAGGCCTTTCTTATGTCTCCCAAGTGTTCATTGAGTGTTTGTTGAACGAATGACAGCCTGCTCTGTGCCAGGTGCTACAGGCAGTAGTAGCCATCATCATCACCCTCCCACCCCCACCCGCCTCAGAGGCGTCCCTGGAGCCCTGCTCCTCCAGCCTTCCTAGAGAGCAAGGCTTCTGCGAAGATTACCCTGAGGTTCCACTTTGGCAGAGGAAGGCTCCTTGTAGGTGACCAGTCTACCCTGTCCTCTGGACAGTGGCAGGCACTTCCTGTTTGGGGTGGAAAGGAACCAGACAATTTCCTGTTAGCAGGTCTTTTGAGCACAGCAGCAGATGCCGATTAGGTCCTGGCCCAGCCTTTCAGGTCAGATGCCTGGCAGTTAGATAGCCTTTATGTGGAAAGGAAGTGGGGCACAGCGCCAAACTGACCAGGCTTTTATTGTGCTCCTTGCAAGTCCCCTGGGTCCTGGTGTGAGTAAAAAACAAACCAGAAGAGGCTGACGCCCAGCAAATCTTGATGAGGGTTAGGGGAGCCAAAGAGCACTGCCTGGCAAGGAGGTGCTCATGTAATTGTCCTAGGGCGGGCTTGTGTATGTTGTCTGGATGTGAGCACACTCAAATGTGAACCTGTGTAAAGAATACATGTGTGTATGCTTGTGTCTGTGCACCCACTATCTAGCGCTTGATAAAATTTAACACTTAATAATTGTCAAGCTTGCTCCCCACAGCAAATTGGAGCACTAAAAAAGGCAGGAGTTACTGTAGTCCCATTTTAAAATGGCAGAAACTCAGTGGTTAGTTGACTTGCAACTTTTAAGAGAATGCGGGAAAAAAAAATCAAGATTCAAACCCAGGTCTGTCTTGCTGCAATGTTTTTTTGCTTTTTCTACTTCCATATGAGCCTATGCATATATGCATATGTACAAGGGGGTAGATAGGGAGATACACTTGTGAATGTGACCCAGACTGATGAGCCCGCATCCGTATGTGCTAGAGAGAGGAAATTTCTCTTCTAGAGGCAGAAGCAATTGTTAGAAAGTCAGGGCTTCTGGATTGAATCACAGCTAAAAATGCACAGAGGTTATGGTGAATAATGAATACAAATGATCATACCTAAAGTTCTCACAACTTTGTGGAAAGCCTCCTTTCAGCTCTTCCAAGCTAATCTCATATCCTCTTTATTCCTCTTCTCATTCCTATTATTGTGGTTTTTGGAGGTTGATCATTCTATTAGTGCCTTTCTCCAGACCCCAGAATTCCTTCTGATAAAATCTGCTTTGTGTTATGCACACTTCCTGGGAAGGAGGAAAGGGCAGAGACAAAGCTGATTGTTCCTCATATTATGAAAAGAGAAACTGAGGCCCAGAGGGGCCTTGTCCAGGTGGACACATCCTGCCTGATTCAAGGGGTTCTGGCCAGCTGTTGCCTTCTGTCAGAGAAGAAGGAATGACCCAGGCAGCTGCCAGCTAGGGCAGGCAACATGCCCAAGCCCTGGCATGAGTTCCACAGAAGTCCTGTCCACTCTTGAATGGCTGGGATGCAATGTCGATCTGAACCAAGTCTAATGCAGGAGGGAAAAGAAGCAGCTCTCTTTGAAGAGGAGGTGTGGAGAGGACTGCCAGCCCAGCTGCGTCAGGAACCTGCCCAGTCAAGATAGAGAGGGAAGGAGAAAGCCAGACCCTTGGAAAACCTAGTGCTTTCTTCCTCTTGAACATTGGTATCTAGTATTTAGTGATTAAGTGGATCTGGAGTAGGGCTCTGGAATCTGAATTTTAATATGTACCTCCACATTAAATTTGACTTGAGGTGAGAAAGTATAGTGTTTAAGGGCCTAAGATCTGGACTTACACTCCAGGTTTGAACCCTGGCTCCATTACTAGATTTGTGACTTTGGACAAGTAATATCTTTCTGTGCCTCAGTTTCCTCGTCTTTATGATGCAATAAGAATACTTATAATAGTAGCTTTCTCATAAGGAAGCTGTAAAGATTCAATGACATAATTTATGTATAACACATATATGGCACATGTTAATTTCTCAACAAGTATTTACCATTATTACTGTTCTGACATCTTATTCTCATCCCTACCAGAGGAAGGAATAATAGTATTGGATTAATATAGTAATTTGTCAACACAGTATTGTTTTAGATGTGGATGATCTTTGGACTGAGCTTTGAGAATCCCTTCTCCAAAGTCATTCTCCTCCCATCACTCTTCTGATAGCCTGGCTGTGGACTGAGCTTCTTCCAATAAACTACCCAGCCTTTCTCATCTTCCTTTCCTCCTTGATCCCTCTCTCACATAGCAAGCTGCCTTCCTTCTTCACCCCATTGAAAGCTATTTGGCTCAGGATGTATCCTGGAAAATAGAAACAAGCAGCAAGCCAGTTGTGGAGCTGTATAGGCACCTGTGTTCCTGAGAAGATCACAGAATTTGGTGCTCTGAGATTTATGACTAAGCTTCAGAAGAAGAAAGGAACTGAAGCTTCTGTTACCCAGGTTCTAATCATGGAAACATGCTGTCTTCCTGAGAAACAAAGACATCCTATGCAAAGCATAGTTGAAGTTCAATGGTGAGTGTGTAGGTGAAGGAAGCTCTGTTCTGCACAAATTCTTGCAGGCACTTCCAAGTCTGGATGGCATCTCCAAGTGACCATAAGCAGAGGTGGAGTGGGGAGAGGTAAGGATGAGATGAAATAATTTAAGGACTCAAAAGAAGAGCAAAGGAAATCAACTTTCAAACAGCAATGGTACTAGTTTTTGAGGTCCAGGCACCAGGGCTCGCCTGGGATGCAGAGAAAGGCAGGGTCAGCTCTCTGGGTGGTTGAGCCTGTCACTCAGCCCTCCAGAGAATTACTGCTTCCTGCCTTCCCCTCTCCTCCCAATGTAGCTGAAATGGAGAATCCTAGGGGTGTGCTGGAGGAAGGAATGGAGAAACTCTTCCTGAGGTAAAAATTGACAACTCTGAGTTTGACTCCAGCTTGGTCCACAGTGTCCCTACCAACTGGTACTCAGAATTCTCTGCCCCAAAGCAGTTATATTTGGCCTATCAAAATCCAACTTTTAGTCAAAGGCACTGTATACCATGTCATACTTGCAACCTTCTGACATCCTCCCAAACACACACACACACACACACACACACACACACACACACACGGTTGCCTGATTAAGTAGAGGATACCAAGTTAAACTTGAATTTCAGATTAATGATGAATAATTTTTTAGTATAGACATGTCCCAAGTATTGCACTGGCACATACTTATTCTAAAAAATTACTCATTGTTAATCTGATACTCAAATTTAACTAGACATCCCTTTTTTTTTTTTTTTGACAACTTGTATTTTTATTTGCTAAATCGAGCAACACTACCCACTCCCCTTCAGCATCTCCCTCTTCCAGGCTCTCCACAAGACTTTGCTTGAACCTTTAGCTGTGTCACAGTCTGTTCTGTCCTTTGCTGAGAACCTTCTTTCCAGAATGTCCAAATAGTCTGAAAGCTCTCAAAGGGTAAGGCGCAGGCCTTGTCCACAATCTCTGGGGCTTCGTTCTGGACAAGGAGGGATGTGCCATTGAAAGACACCTTTTTCTTTTTAGCTGCCAGAGGAGCGTCTGTTTCTAATTGGTTCGCTCAGGATGAATGACCCCTTTCCATTGGTTGGTTGGGAGGTGGGTGGGGCCTACTGCAATTACTTCACCCACAAGGAACACCTCTTTCCAAGAAGGCTGGCTAATCAAAGGGTCTTTTAAAATTCCTCCACCAGAACGGCCCCTTTTTCTAAACAACACAAAAGCATTGTGTGCTACTAAACCTTCTGAGGCCCTAAGCCTTAGGATAAAAACACCACATTACATCTGCTTAGCACTTTATAGATTCGAAATTACTTTTACAGTACATCAACTCTTCTAATCCACACAACCCCCAGAGGAGGATATCACTGTGCCATTTTTATTTTACAGATTAGCAAATTGAGACTAATAGAGAGACAACAACCTGCTGGCAGTTACTAAGGCAGATAATGAAAACAGTTTACTTTTGCTCAGTGCGAGTTTAGCTAAGGCTTTCACGTAAATCCTTCCTCCACACCTTTACTACGACTGCGTGGGATACATAAAGCCAGGCACTTTACACTCGTTTTCTCTTTTAATCTACGAGCAACACTAGGAACTAAATATCATTTGCTCTCATTTTATTGATGAGGAAACTGACGCTCAAAGTAGTTAAATCCTTTGCCAAAGGTCACAAAGCTTGCAGGCTTCCATTTATTAAATGCGTACTTCATAGCTTTGTGCAGTGGCAATATCATAGCCAATGAGGTTTATCCGAGGCATGATTATTACTAATTAAATGTGTACTTCATAATGCCAAGCACGGTGCTGAGTCTCTTACAGGCATTATTCTCTCATTAAATGCTCCTTACAATGACTTGATGTTGGTATTCTTATTATCCCCAGTTACTGATGAGAAAAATCGGTTCAGAGAGGGTGAGTGACTTCTCCAAGACCACACAGCCAGCAGGTAGTTGAGGCAGGATTCACAAGCAGATCTGAAACTTAAACTCAATTCTTCTGACCCTAGCCTGAGACTCATTCTCTCACACCCAGAGTCTCTCTCCCTACTTGCCTGCTTGAACGATCAATGACCCTCAGGCCAAGACCCCTCTTATAGAAGTCTTAGGTAGCCATAACCGTCAGGAGAAGACCCTTCTTCTACCCCCTGCCCGCTGCCCTCCCCCGCCACCCCGACAGATCCGACTCAATTGGAGGTGGCAGGCGAGAGAACGGGTCCTCAGGCACGCGGAGAGGCGGTGCCGCTTGCGGAAGAGGCTCCAGGACCTCTGCGCGTTCCAGAGTGGGGTGGGTGGGGCCGCAGTGCCCGGCTCCCGCCCCCTCCTCCCTCCCTTCCTCCCTTGCCTACTAGGTTTCCAGGCCGGCAATCCACTGAGCAGGCACAGCCGGAGCTGCACGACCTCGGACCAGCTCCCGGCGAAGCGCGGCAGAGAAACCTCCCAGAGCGCGAAGCCCCGGCACTGGCAAACTCCTGGAACCTACCCACCTCGCGCCGAGCTGGAGCATCCGCGGAGCCCGGGGCACTGCGGACCGCGGGGCAGTTTTCCCCGCGCACCTCAGCTCCCCACCTCCCCGCGCTCCGCCGCAGGGGCTGCGGCGAGATGGCCGCGCGTGTTGGCCTCCTGCTGCGCGCCCTGCCACTGCTGCTTTGGGGCGTCCTGGACGCCCAGTTCGCGGAGCGCGTAAGCCAGGAGCTACGCAGGGAGGCGGAGGTAAGGGGTGTGTGCGGGGCGGAGAGGGTCCGCGTGCTCGAGACCTGCCAGAACTTTGCCTTCAGGCTACCCAGCCGTTCTCATCTGAGCTGACAATCTGCCTTACCCTCCCCCTGTCCTCTGCAACCTTCACACTTGCACACAAAGGGCCTGGGGCAGCATTCTCCCCACTTGGCAGGTCTGGGACCACACAGGCACATTGATTTGCATCGATTTTCCGGGACAAGGGCAAGAGGGAGAGACAAGATGGGACAGACAGGCAAAAGTTGAGAGAGATAGGGAGTCCTTGCATCCCAGTTTGGCACGGAGCCACTGTTCCTCACCTCTTAGGCTGGGGAGACTTGGCAGTTCATTCATCAGATGCCCGGAGCCCTCCCCGAGTGTCAGACACTGTAGAGGCCCCCAGACTGGTGCGGTGGAGAGGGTTCTGTTGACGGGGCTGGAATACCAGTAACAGAACTGGCTTCCTGGGTGGGTGCTGCCTCTGGGGCTGACCAACTTGGGCAAGTCAGTGCCCAAGCTCAGAACAAGTTACCTCAACTGTAAAATGGGTGAGAACAGTATACTACTCTCAAGAGTTTCTTCTAAGGCGCTTTAAACAGTGCTTCTGGACTGAACTTGAGAATAGGGGGTGGGGAGGTGGAAGTGAACCTTAAAGATTTCCCATTTCATTTTCCTCCTTTGGAGTCAACTGCTTGCTATAGGTTGCAGCTTTTTGCGAGGTAGTAGGGGTGGACTTGGGCATCTATTTTCTGGATTAAGGTGATCGTAATAATATACCAGTATCATTTCTTTCTTCCCCAAAGACGGATCTCTGTATTCTTAGCTCTTCTTAGGAGTAGGACTGGGGTCTCCACTATTTTAAGGAAAAGAGATGTGAATAAATTCTAAATTACTGAGCCTGGCACTCTGCCCTAAGACTCTTCCCCCTGCCCCTTAAGAGCATCATTTCTGCTCTAAAACTGCCAGTTGAGAGCTTCTCAGTATCCTCCCACTTGCCTTCTTTGGAAGAGGCAAGCTGACTTTGAGAAGCCTGCAGCATGAAGAGGGCCCTCTGAATCTCCCTTCCTTCCATCAATCAGCCAGTTCCTACTACCGCTCTGGAATATCTGAGAATGGCCCTGCTTCAACAAGGAGGTCCTCTCTCAAACTCCCTCACCACCTCCCCTTCCAAGCACTGGTCTTTTGCTCTGCGCTCTTTACTTTTGCAATTTCAAGAATCACTTTGTTTCTCTGAACTTAGAATCTTACAACATCAAGTGCAGAGTCCTTGTGGGCCCAGGAAAAAGCTTCAGTCTGCCAAGCCAAGTCTTGTTAAAAAGTCCCACTCCACCTCCCTGCAAGTACAGGTCCCAGGCAACCCTTGGCCAGAAAACAGAGACAATATCTCTGCCACCCCTGCCTGCGGTGGCCCAAGATGAAGAGAATTTCATCTTGGGGTGTACTTGAGAAATGTAATATTTAGCAGATTAAGTCTCTTTCAGTGTATTTAACATGAATGGGGGAGGAGGATTTTTAACTCTGAGAACGAGAAACATTCTAAAAGCATAAAAACTCTGGAAATGTGTTATAGGTGTGTATGTGTCCCTATATGTCTATACATGTACATAGGTATGCATTTATACGCAAATTTGTGTGTCAGTATATCTATATGTATTTCTGTATATGGTCAACTGCGTGGGTTTCAGTGTATAAAAGGGGTTAATAATGACTATTTCACAAGATCATTGTGTGGTCTCATTAAGATCAGCACAGTACTAAGTAAAAAGAAAGAAGTCTATAAAAGAAAGTTGCTCTCAATATCATTGTTAGTATCTTTATCATTATTTTAGAGAACAGAGCTGCAGATTAAAGTCCTGGCTTGGTGACTAGCTCTCCTAAAACAATAACACAGAGCAAAATATGTAAGGCAACTATTTTCAGCATTGGACAACAGGCAGCACAGGGCTATAATTCCTGAGATGGTGTTGCAGTTACTTTGGCTACATTACAAATTGCCCTGAAACTTGGTGAAGTAAAACAACCATCTATTACATTCATAGATATTGTGGAGCACATCAGGGCAGCTTGTGTCTGCTCTACAATGTCTGGGGATGGAATCATCTGAAGGCCGTTTACTCACCTATCTGGTAGTTGATGTTGGCTGTCAGCTGGGGGCCTCAGTTCTCCACGTGGGTCTAGCCACATGGTCTCTTCTCTCCATGTGGGCCAGTTTAGGCTGCCTCAAAACATGGTGGCTGGGTCTCAAGGATGAGTGGAGTGGAATGTGGGAGAGAGAGAGAGAGAAAGAGAGAGAGAAGTTGTGTCCTCTTTATTACCTAGACTAGGAAGTTGCATAGCATCACCTCTGCTGTATTCTGTTGGCTGAAACAGTTGCACGCCCCAGATCACAGGGAGGGAATATTGTAAGAAAAATATGGGAATAGGAGCTACTGTGTGGTCATTTAGGGAACCACAGCCATCCACATAAGAGAACCGCACAAAGTGAGCCCCAAGATCACTCCAGCTTTTTGCTTGGGTGTAATTCCCTGATTGCAGTGCAGGGAGCTAGACCCCAGCAAAGCACAGCAGTCCTGCTGAGCTCACGGGCAAAGGTCAGAGTTCAGGACATAGAAGAAAAGAAATAATAAAAACAAGATGTGTGACCTTCAGCTAGTCCCTTCACTTCTCCAGGCTGCAGTTTCCTCTGTAAAATAAGTTAAATTTCTTAAATGATTTTTAATATTCTCTCTAGCGCTAATATTCTTGGGCTTTGGTGTGTTTGTATGCCTATGCCTTTGTGTGTCTGCTTGCGTGTCTATGTCTGTCTGGCTGGATGTGTCTGTGTTCCCATGTCTCTGTGTGTATCCCTGTACCCTGTGTGCATGTGTCCCCTGTGTGAACACAAAGTAATAAAGTTGAGGGCTTTCCAGAGTGGGCTTTGCCTGGGAGGAGACTGCTTACAAAGCTGCATTATGAACAAGTTCATTGTTGCCCACTTAGGAAAACTAGGGCTGCTCACAACTCTGGTGAGTAGGAAGGGCCTCTACTGATGAGTTGCAATATTGAGAGTTAATGAATGACATAATCACCCTGGCCCCTCTCCTATTCACAGCCAGGCCCTACCCTGTTCTTGGGCGACACAGACTATCCCAAGGGATCCATCTGTGATGCTTTGCTCAGACCTTCTTTAGAACAACCAGGCAGTATGTCTAGGACCTCCCTTCCACTGCTCTCCTGCTCAGCTATCCTGATGCGCTGTACAACAAGGAGCCGGGGAGTTCGTTTCTCCAGGGAGACACTGGAGCTTCTGTAAAACATCCACCCCCAATGCTGTGTCTGTTTCTCATACCCCAGAGCCATTCATTTGACTTTTTGTGAGTCAGAAACTCAAAAGCCCGGGTGTGGAAACCGTTCCCAAGAGCTCAGCTTAGTGACTCATGAGTACAAGATGAATAGAAGTGCAGAAGAGGCTCTGAAGGGTCCCAAAGGACCGTAAGTTGGTGGAAAAGTAGTTGGCAAGCCAGCTTGAAAATCAAGAAATCTAGTGAATCTAGGTGGTAAAAGCAGAAATAAAAAAGAGACAGGTAGTTAATTCTCCCTAAACCCAGCCTTGGTTAGGGCATTATTTTGCACCTTAAACTTAGCCTCACAAGCCACGTGAACACGATGGATCCTGACAGCATGGTTATTGGATAGTAGAAAAAGCACAAGATGGGGTCTGGATGGAGGCTGGCCAGCTAACATTTTCCAACTTTTTTAAAAATGGAAAATGAAGGAGGGAGCAGGGATTACAGTAAGAGGTATTTAGGTTACACCCAGACAGAACTTTGTGAATATGAGACTAGGGACAAGGGAAAGGAGGAGTAGAGAAAAGGAGTCAGACAGAGAGAAGGTCAAACCTATACCCAAAATAATGGAAAGAGGCTGAGCTGGTCCCACTGCCCTGAGGCCTTCAGTAGACCTCAAGGGTCTGAGAGCAAAACCAAAGCATCCTGAAAGCAGATGTTTGTCTTTGTGAAGGAACATGCTTCAGTCTTGTTGAATACCTGTGGCTTGTCAGAAATCTGGTTTGAGGTGTGATGAGAGGTCTGAGCCCGACCTCTATTGAAAGCTGAATCTGCCACCTGAACAGCTTCTTCCCTCTGCTCTGCCCCTAGACCTGCTTATAAAGGAGACAGAAGGAATCCAGTTAGAAAGACCCCCAGTTTTGCCTTTTTCTTATGTGAGGGCCATCTCCCACTGGAGAGAGCAGCTCGGCCCCCTGCTATCTCAGTCGTAAAGCCTCTGAGTCACTCATTTAAATGTGAAACAAAACATCCTGGATAGGTGTCAGCATAGGTGTCAGAGTATTCAGACTCAAGTATGGTTCTGTCACTCACTGAGACTCCTTACCAAGGTACTACACTCCCCTGAGACTTACTTTCTTCATCTTGAAAATGCCTATGTTCTTGCAAGATAATTGTGAAACTCAAAGAAGGCTTAATCCCCTTAAACGCTCTACAATAGTCAAAGGCTCACTGTGCTCCTGACTACCAGAAAACATTTTTATTTATAGGACACGCAAGGAAGAACGCCAACTATCATCCCTTGCATCTTGACTTGGCTTATAATGTAAAAGATGTATTGGGTGATAAACAGTCACATAGAGTCACGACGGAAGACTAAAATCATAAGGAAAAAATATGACATGGAATAAATCATAGGTAAAGCAACATGGTTTCTGTGTAAGCTTGCCATTTTGCAATTTTTAAATTCCTGGTTTCATTTTTGCTGCTGCAATTCTTTGATATAGAGTATGTCTGTCACAGCCACTCTGTGGACATGAGACTGGGAGCTGTCCCTCCTAGACTTCCAGCAAGAAAGCTTTGTGACTACAGAGGGGAAAATAATGTTTTTAATGGGACAATTATCATAAAGTGTTCCCAAATCATCTTCGTACTGGATTTTCACAATTCTCCAATAAGAAACATAAGCAGTATTCTTACCCCCATTTTATACTTTAGGGCACAGAGAGGTGAAATAACTTTGTCATAGTTCACACAGATAATCAGTAGTAGACGCAAGGCTGTAATAATAGACAGACCTGGAATATAACTTAGCTCTAATCCAACCTCCTCGTTTTATGGAAGAGGCCCAGAGAGGCACAGGACTTGCTTAAGGAAACATAACTAGCAGCAGCACCAGGAATAAAACTCAAGATACTCCGTCCAGTGCTCTTGCCCTGCCAGACCAGTGACTCAGAGTTCCTGACTCAGGCCTGGATTCATTTTGCTACACCTTATTGCTAGTCTTGCCCTGCTCAGAAATGGCCAGAATTTCCCCTTCCCTCAGGCATTAAATGGGCTGGGCTCTACACACCCTCCCATGACAAGTCGGGACAGATTCAAGAATAGAACCCCCAGAGTTCCGATTCCATTCAGCTTTCTGGGTCCTGGGAAGAACTGTTTTCATTTTACCCAGGCACCACAGCCATTCCTAGGGCTTTTCAGAGGCGACTCCCCAGGAAAATGGCCCCAGCCCTGACCAAGTGGGTGAGGCAGGTTGGCATCAGCTTTTAGGCCCAGGCATGGTGAATCACCGAAGGGGCACAGCCCTCCCGCTTCCTCTCCACTCAGCTCAAGCCCTGAGCTCCCCAGGAGAGAAAATGGGTGGAGAACAGGGAACAGAAACCTGGTATTTGAATTGCAAAGCAGAGGGGAGGAGCCTGTGTACTACCTCCACGAAGGAGGAACAGGTGACCAGCAGTAGAGCTCAGAGAGTCCCTGAGAGAACACAGGCCCCCAGGAAAACTGCAGTTAGGGACAAGCTGGGATGAGAATGGGAGCTCCACCTCCCAGTCCTATGTCTTTTCCTGGGATCCCTTTGCCACACTGCCCCTTACCCCACACCCCAGCTCTGATATAGACAGGGTTTTTCTCTCACTTTTGCAGGGGAAAACTGAGGCACAGCAAGTGGACTCACAGAAGAAGGTTAGGGAGAGCTCCAGGAGCAGAGGGTGTCCCAAGCCTGCCTCCTCCTCACCAGGCACATGGGTCTGCCCACTCAACAGAACTTTGGAGCACTCAACACTGATGATATCAAGGGGAACTTACTTTGTATTAAAAAAAAAAAAAATTTAATATAGATATATTAAACATAAAATAAGTATAGGGGAGTTCTTAAGTCCTTATAAGCCCCATGATAACACTTCAGTGCTTTTATGGAAATATACAATGTCAGATTCTTAACATTTATTTTTCTCATTCTTTTGGTGTCTCTTGGCTGGTGTCCTGGATGTGTGCTCACTGCCTCCTGGGAATCCAGCTATGCCTTGCAACCGACAAGGTCCTAGAGACAAGTCAGGAGAAAGGCTCAAGACTTCTCCTCTGATGGAACCCTAAAAAAGATCTCCACCCTCATCCTACCCTGCACAACTACCTTGTCTTCCAAAGCACCAGGCACAGGCCCAGCCAGGAAACAGGAGACGCCGCTAGTCAATTTCCCCTCCCTCTTCCCCCTCTGTCCAAGGCTTCATCATTCCAGAACTGGAGCCAACAACCTGATAAGGTCTGGGTGGGTTTGTGGGGAGAAGCACAGGGAGTGCCAGCCTGTTGGCCTGTGACCCCAAATCACTTACTCAGCAAAACTACTTCTAAGGAGACATTAATTCCCTGACTGCCCTTAAAAAGCCACTCTCTCCATCCTCACCAGGGGAAAGGGAGGAGGCTAGGCAGAGAGCCAGGCACCTGGCTGGGGTGAGGCAATTCTGGAAGAGAGCACCTGAACTGAGAACAGAAGTGTAACTGCCTGTTCAAAGCAGTTCCCGTCTTACAGATGGGTTGCGTTCCAAAAGTCTGTTGTTAATTTTCCCTCTAAGATTAATCAACTAGATCAACTGTTTATTGAGCATTTACTATATGCCAGGCACTATGCCAGATGTGCATTGCTTTATTTAATCCTTCTGAGAATTCTGTGGAATTACTCTTGTTCTCACATTATGGATGAGAAAATGGAGGCTCAGAGAGGTTAAGTAATTTGTCCCCGGCCACCCAGCAGAGTCAGGGTTGGGAACAGATTCTGAATTCCAAGCCCAGTGGCTATTCCATGATGCCACACTATGCTGAGCAGCAAATAATCTTTCAGATAAAGCCACTAGAACTCCTTTAATCCATTATGCATCCCAAAATAGTGTACACGAGAAAAGGGAAAAAAGAAAACAATAGTGCTGAAATTCTAATAAATTATTGCAGAAAAACAATAAAACGAACTTGGAAAGTTCTTTTGTCCTAGCATAATGGTTCCTTATGGTAAGTGGCTTTATTGAGAAGAAGACATGGAGGTCATTAAAGATGGATGCAGTGAAATCCACCAAGAGGAAGCTAGATACTTGCAAAGGCTCAGGGGCTTGCAGATCCTGGCTCAGTGTCTAGTTTCAGTCCCATTTTGTGCCTTTTCCTTGAGGCAGCAGCTATGATTGGAGTTGATTGGAGTTAAGAAATACAGAAAAGTGACTAAGAGAAGAAGTAAGACAGAAAATTATTTATGTTTAGGCAACACAGCAAGGAGTGGTAAAAATTAAGAGATGATGTGTGTCTGTATGAGAATAAGCAGCTGAGGTGACATTTTAAAGAAGCGATTCATGGGGCTTAATCAGTGAGAAGGGCAAACAGCTAGCCTACAAGTACATTGTTTCCCCCTCAGGGTAGGACTGGTGACAGGTAAGGACAATGAGTCCCACACTTCTCTCCACTGTCTTTCAAGAACTCAGTTCTTGAGAAAGCAGCTTCCAGATATATGAGGGCAGGCAGTGAGTAAAAGGCACTTGGATGGTGGGACCTTCTCCTTATATTGATTTTCCTAGGAGATCTCATCCAGGTCCACAGCTTCACATCATCTATCTACAATGCTAAGAGAGTCCAGCTTCTCCCCTGAGCTCCAAGATCATACAGCTAGTGTCACTTGGCATCATCGAGTAAATCCCCTCTTCTCCACCCCCGCAACCCCAGCTGTTTCTCCCTCAGACGTCCTCGTACAGTAAATGGCATTACCTTCCAAGGCAAAAATTTAGGAGCCATCCTGGATTCCTCCCTTTCTTTCATTCCCCACAATTAATCCATCATAAAGATGAAAATAAAACTCACATTTCTTACGCCGGCTGACAGTCCACCTCTCTCTTTGACGTCATTGCGTGCCCTGCTGCTTCTCATTCACTGCTCCGGCCTTCCTTCTGTTCCTTACATACACAACGTCATTCCTAGCTCAGGGCTTTTGCATTCGCTGCTCCCTCCGCTTGAAACTCCCTTTCCCACCTCGTTGCAACGTCTCACCTAGTTATTTCTCATTCTTTAGAACTCAGATCAAATATCAGCTCTTCAGAGGGTCCTTGCCTGACCTTTTGACGTAAACTTTCTTTCTAAATTATTCTTAATCACGTCACCCGGTTTCTTTATTACACCAAAACGCTCTCCTTTATCTGTTATCTGTGCTTTTATTGTCCATCTCTATCCATATCAGCACCTTTAGGGACATCTCGTTGACCGCTGTACCTGGCAAAGTACGTAGTACATTGCATGAATTAACAAACGCATGAATGAAAGGAGAAAGTTGCAGGATTCTGATTCAAAAAGTACTTCTCTAGAGAGTTAAGTGTTTATATAAATCATAGGGTTGAGGGCAAGTGCATTTGTTGTTCTTGAGCCTTAAATACATCTGCATCTGGGGAGAGGAGAATTGTTCAGGAAGAAGCCAGAATTAGATAAGTAATTCTCAGTCCATGCGTCCCAGAGCCTGCAGGTGATCAGCTCAACTCCCCATCAAAATGGGAAACTTCCTAGAGAGGTGAATTGTATCAGGAGCAGAGTTGAGGTATATGAATAGTGCATATCTACATAATGCATATTATAATAGCTACTCTGTATGGAGCCCCCACTAGGTGGCGGGCACTTTGCTAAGTACTTTATATTCACTATTGTGTTTCTCACACGTACATACACATACACATAAAAAAATCCCTGTAAAGTAGGTTTTGTTTCTAATCCTATATTACAGATGAGAAACCAGTGGTTTAGAGAAGTAGCTTGCTAACTGGGATTTAAACACAAGCCAGCCTGACTCCAGAGCCCATAACTCTCCTGTCCAGCATGGCCTGCCAGCTTCCTGACAATGCCATGAGATACGCAGGGTAGGGACTGCTTGGCTAGTTTTAGAAGTAAGGGAGCCAGGGTTCAGAAATATCGAGTGACTTGCCCAGCTAGTCATCTCTATGGATTTGCCTAACACTGAGTTTACGTTCTTCTGACTTTGATCTCAAGACTTTCTGCCGTATAGCTCATAGACCCTGTTGGGACAAGGGGTGAGACCAGCATGACATATATGCCATGGAGACCAATGTGGGGGAAGGATGCCACACAATAGGAACAGCTGACCTCTCTCTCTCCCC
>NW_006443570.1:15302662-15305953 GCF_000325575.1 Pteropus alecto
TCTCCAAAGCTCCCACATCCATGCAATTCAGCGATGCCATCAGGTAGGGCGAGAGATAGAGGGGACTTGTGAGTGATGGGGTATAAGCTTAGATTGCCTCCTCCTTCCTACTAGAAGGCTGGCCTCTCACGTGTTTCCAGAGGGTCATGCTCCATTCCTCCCTTCCACCCCAGTCCCAGCCTCCTGCTGTCTCCAGGGCAGTTCCCTGCCCTCACTCCTACCACTCACCCTCCTTTTGTGGTCCTTTATCTCAATTCCTCCTGACAGGGAGTTCCAGTGGGTATCCCAGCTGCCTGTCAATGGTGTGCTGGACCCCGCCACCCTTCGCCAGATGACACGGCCTCGCTGCGGGGTTGCAGATACTGACAGTCAGGCTGCCTGGACCGAGAGGGTCAGTACCCTGTTTGCTGGTCGGAGGGCCAAAATGAGGCGTAAGAAACGTTTTACAAAACAAGGTGAGTACTGTGAAAATCTAGCTAGGCTGCATTCTTCACCATCCTGAAGCCCCATGGCCAGAAAAACTGCTTGGCCTAAGGCAGGGGAGGGGAGAGCAGTAGACAAATAGAACCTCTCCAACTTCAGGGCCATGTTGGCGAAAACGAACGTTTAAATCATAATTATACCTATGCTGATGAATTTTCATTGTACAAGTATTTTTCAGAGCAAATCTCATCAAGCCCACTTAATTCTTTGATCAGTTTGCTATACAGGGCAGTCAAATTATTGCCAACATTTTCCTGTATATATTACTGCAGTTATTTTCATTAGAATTGATTCTTTTTCATAAGAATTATTCAACAAAGATATAATTCATCAATCAGTTTTATTTTGTCCATGGCACATTTTTAACAGCTTTATTGAAATATAATTCACATACCATACAATTTACCCATTTAAAGTGTACAATCCAGTGGCTTTTAGTATATTCACAGAATTGTGCAACCTTCACCACAATCGAATTCCAGAACATCTTCCTCACTTCACAAAGAAACCCCATGCCTATTAGCAGTCACTCCCCATTTCCCCTTCCCCCCAGCTCCTGGCCACCATTAAACTCCTTTCTGTCTCCATGGATTTGCCTATTCTGAACATTGTATCATTTTATACACTACAGATCCTACTGTTGTGGTTTTCCTTCTGTAGTTTTGGGGGTTTTTTCCCCCTTCTCCCCCCTCCTCTTCCTCTTTGTTTGACCAAATCCAACCTTCCAGGGTCAAATGTTACAGATCTAAGATTTATGAAGATTTTTATTCTTCTGTCAATTCTTCATCATTAACAAATTTTGCTCTGTGTAATTTTATTTAAAAAAATTTTTGTGTGATTTTAACATCTTGATTTTTTTAGTAAGTCTAATTTTCTCTGATCAATTTTTTTCAGTTTTCAAGATTTCTAACAAGATGGAGTTGTTTAGTCAGGTTTTCTTCTATAATTAATTTTACTGTGAGCACTTTGGGCTATTGCCTCTTTGAATTTGCATTAACTGCTTTTACCAACAATATTCATTGTGAACAAGACAGAAGGCGCATAATTTGTTTTTATTTCTTAGCTAATTCAAAAGGAAATTGCGGATATTTCCCCTCAGCTGTTAGAGGATGGCTTTTTCCAGGTGTTTGCCAGTCCAGTCCACCCACTCCATCCCCAGTACTGACTGCTGTGTTTCTGGGCAGCAGAGGAGAAGGACAAGATAGAAGGGAAGAGCAGCGTGAGCAAAGAGACCCTGGTAGAGCAGGAAGAGCAGTGTTCCCGGAGCTGGGGCTCTAGGTTCATCAGCTGTGTGACCTGAGCTGTCACTTTGCTCTGTTTCCTCATCTGAGACACAGGCTCTTTCAGGTTGCAGAAGAGAGATGGACCCTGTTTACCAAGGGGAAGGGCTTGTGAGAATACAGTGGGAAATGGGGCAGCCCCAGACACAGACTCAGCAGGGGCACTTCCAGACTGGAGATGGTCTCATGGAGAATTGGGATGATACTTCCTGGACGTTCAGGATGTGACCTGAGCACTCGGGATGCTTTCTTCTGGCAGCATCTCAGCTTTTCATGCCCAAAGGAAAACTCCGATGGAGTCTGTCACTGTCCAATTCGGAGCATCTCTTTTGGAAAGAGAGTTGGGCTAAGGTACCTCCCAGGCAAGTGGCCTCGCCCCCACCAGCAGAGCCCCATTTCACTGTCTGGCACTGACCCCTGGGCCAGACAGCAGTGGCCAGATTAGACAGAGAATTTCCCTCTTGGTCACAACATGACCCACGGCAGCTTCACTTCCTTCACCTCGTGGGTGGGAAGACATAACCTAGAAAGAAGCTGTGGGCTTGGCAGGCACTGAGCACTTCCTATGCCTTAGGAAAGAAAATGTAATGATAACAGTTAACAAACTGAACATTTATGATGTGCCAAGAATGGTTCTAAGTGGATTGACTCATTTAATCCCATAACGACCCTATGAGATAGGGTCATACCTTTATACTATTATAGTCCTTGTTTACAGATGGGCAAACTTATGAACAAAGAGCTTAGGCAACTTTCCCAGGCAGGGCCACATAGCCAGAGTATAGCCAAACTTTCTTGTCATTGGGAGGATTAAGTGAGATTCCAGATGTGGGAAACCCCAGAATATGGGTAGGTGCTTAAAAAATGATGTGGATTCCTAGGCCAGTGACTTTTCACTATGTGGGTGAATGCTATTCTGATGAAGCTGGGCTCTAGGGTACGGCTGCCAGATGAAATACAGGACTCCTGTTAAATTTTAATTTCAGATAAACAACAAATAATTGTTTTGTTTTTATATACTTATACTAAAAAAATTATTTGTTGTTTACCTGAAATTCAAATGTAACCAGGCATTCTGTATTCTAATTTGCTAAATCTGGCAACCTCATTCCAAGTGTCTTCTCTCCTCTGTGCATGCAGGGCTGATTTTTCAATCTCCCGTGCTCCCTCACAGAGCTGGTTGGTGGGGAGCATGGGGGTGCAAATGGGGTAGAAAGGAGGAAGGGAATGGATACTGAGCTCCCAGCACATGTCAGGCAGCTTCCCATTGCTATTTCATTTTTACCATGAGGTAAGTCTTATCAACTCCAACTTGCAAATAAGGAAACTGAGGCTTGGAGGAATTCCATAATTTATTATGAGAAGTTGTAAGTAGAGGTACTAAATTCCAACTCTTATTCTTTCCACAGCATTAGTTGCCTATTGGGAGTCACGACTCCAGCCAACATCCTCCCCAAGCAAAGAATCTAGCTCTTCTCCCGCCCTATCTCCTTGTCCTTTACGTTTCCCTTTTTGAATTTTGGAGCAA
>NW_006443570.1:15305973-15311043 GCF_000325575.1 Pteropus alecto
GTGCTAATGTGGCCTAGAGATCACCATGGAAACCAGCCCTGCATGGCCAGGAGTTTGGGATGGGGCCTGAAGTGGCCGGCCTGCTTCAAGGACATAAATCTAGAAGACAGGCGAGGGGGCGCAGCCTGCTATCTGGAGGTTTCTTTCTTCCTGGCAGGCACACCAACACCCCACCACCCTGCTCCCCTCACAAGGAAAATTAGTCATTTTCTCTCAACTCCTGTTCCTAGTTGTCCTCTCTATCCTCCCCCCTCACCCTGCAAATACACATGCGCGCGCACACACGCACGCACACACACAGTTTCACAGAGAATTTTTATCCTGCAAGGTGTCACCTTCACTGGCTTCCTAGAGTGAGAAAGAGAATTGCCCACCTTCCCCATTTCCTGCCCTTGGAGTAAGGGGCACCCTAGCTGGAAAGAATCAGAAGGAGCTGCCTCATAGTTTTCTAGAAGCCTGAAGGTTGGGTGCGGGGGAAGCTGGGAGTCATTTACCCACAGTGGAATATGAAAGCCCAGCACCCGCCAGTCCAGTGCCCAGCAAAAACTTATAATGCACTAGAAGCATTACTGGCATATAGTGAACCCTTGGGCGGTGCCTCTGGATGCCTGGCCTTTCCTCCCTTAGAATCCTTCCCTCTTCCCTCCCTGAGGGCTGGTCACTGGCTGGGAGGGGTTGGGTGGCTGCCAGACCAAACAGGCCCAGGGAGGCAACATTGCCTTGAATGGAGTTTGGCTCAGGGGTGGGGAAGGGACATTCCCCTCCCTCACTTCCATGGGGGATGGGGGAATGGAAAGGGCTCTTTGCTCTTGTGCTAAGACCCTCCCTTCCATCTGGAGAATTTTAGCTCACGCAGAGACCCTGCTTTGACCCAAAGGAACGATGTTTAGGCAAATTTATAAGTCTCAAGCCTTAGTAAATGTGCCTGCTTTTCTGTGTGGTATAGTGGAAAGTGCACTGAATTAGGTGTCAGCATCAGTCTGTGACCCTGGGGAGGTCCCTTCCCCTGGTCTCAATTTCCCCAAAATAGAGGAGAGGTTGTGTAAGGAGATGGCTAAACTTCCATGATTTCAGTCCTCCTGCTGGTTCAGGCAAGGACATGCCCGGGACAAAGGGGCAGGAGGCCTGAACCTTCACCTGCCCCACCAAGGAGAGAGGGGGCTGTGCCCTCTGGCCTGGTCTCCTAGCACAACCAGTCCTGCCCTGCCCACTTGTTACCCATGCCCCAGGGATTAGGTCCATTTGGGAAACTGAGACTTGAAAGACAACATGATTCTTGTGTGCTTCTGGGTGTAGAAGTTCTGCCTTCGAGCTGCGAGTTTTCCACCTGTGACCACGATCTCAGCCCCTGAGCTCACAGAGCTCAGAAATGGTCTGTGAAAAATAGAATAGGGGCCTTCTAAGTACCCTGGTCCTGGGTGTGTGGTGAGCTGCAGCTGGACCCAGACTAGCTGACCTGGGGCTCTGGCAAGAGGCCTGCGTCTCAGGCCTCCGGAAGGAATTGCGGTTTTGGACAAAGGAATAGAAACACTTAACTAAGTGGAGATGGAAAAATTTCTCTTGGTCAGTGACAAAACACACCCTTTGTTCTTATTTATTTTCACCTCAGAGCTTTCTAGAGTCCCTGAGGAAGTTAAGGGGAGGGTAAAGGGTCAGGGAAGGATCCCAAATAAATGGATCTTGTAGTTGCTGGTCAGTGCAGCCTCCAGGCCCTGGAAAGGGAGGCAGCAGGAGGGGTGGAGAGGAGGGGTTAAGGGGCAGCCATGACTGTGACCATGGTGGGTAGAGGCTGGGATTTGCTGCCAGCAGCAAGAGGTACAGAGTGGTTTTCAGGCTCAACCCAGGCTGAGGAGAAGAAGAAAACCCTAGACCAGAGGGTCCTTCAGGTTGGAGGCTTTTCCTGGGCCCAGGCTGAGGAGAAGGACCAGAGGGTCCTTCAGGTTGGAGGCTTTTCCTGGACAGAGGTCACATCTCCCTCCTCAGGCCAAGCCACTTGACTGGGGATAAGTGTAGTCCTATCTGTCTAAGAGCAGTGTGCATCTCCCTCCTCAGGCCAAGCCACTAGACTGGGGACTCATCGGGATAAGTGTAGTCCTATCTGTCTAAGAGCAGTGTCTCCCCAACCAAGTAGGGGGCTTCCCAAGGCAAGGGCTATGTCTTACCTACCAGATTAGGGGCTCCTTGGGGGGTAGGCCTATCTCCCCATCATATGTGTCCCCAGGAACCAGCCCCAGGCTTTGCAACAGGTATGACTGATGCAGCCTCTCTGGGTGGCAGGCAACAAGTGGTACAAGCAGCATCTCTCCTACCGCCTGGTGAACTGGCCCCAGCACCTGCCTGAGCCAGCAGTTCGGGGGGCCGTGCATGCCGCCTTCCAGCTGTGGAGCAACGTCTCAGCACTGGAGTTCTGGGAGGCCCCAGCCACAGGCCCTGCTGACATCCGCCTCACCTTCTTCCAAGGGGACCACAACGATGGGCTGAGCAATGCCTTCGACGGCCCAGGTGCTGACACAGAGCCTCTCCCACGTGGCAGGAGGGAAACCCAACTGGGAGAGGTAGTCTGTGGAAGGCAGTGGAGCATTCACTCTCTCTGTGACCTTGGTCAAGCTGCATCCCCCTTCATTCTCCTCATCCATAGAATGGGAACAATGTCCCTGCCCTATTGTGTACCACATGGCTGAAGGGACAGTGAGATGAGGTTCTGCATGCAAAGTGCTTTGCAAACTCTGAAGAGTATTGTCTATTCTGGGAGAAACTTCTGAGATCCTGTCATCCATTCCTTGCCTCTAGACAAGCCTGTGCCTCTCTTATTCTCCAGAAGTGGATGTTCTGCAGACCAAGGCTCTAAAAACATCCAGAGGCCACCACTATCCTACTCCTACCCTCCCCCAACACACAACCATAGTCATTGCCACAGGACAAAGGCATTCTACACCCTGCCTGCCACAGAAGCGCTTAACGTAACCACAGCCCAGATCAGAAGGTTTTCCTGTTTGCCCCCAACCTGAAGGCTTCTGGCTGTAATTGAAACTACTTTCCTTCCATTTTGCCCAACTTGGGACTTCAGAACCTGAATTCAGACTATCTATACATCCTTTTAATCCTCTCCATTATTGAGGAAAGAAACCTGATCAGACCCCTTCAAGTGGATACTTAAGCCCTTGTATGGCTTGGGAACATGGGTCCCCACTTTCTTGCCTTCTTCTGCTTTCCATCAGGCCCACTCAGAGCAAAGCCCACTTCCAGGACCTGCTGCCAGGACCAGGGTAGGAATGGGAGAAATCTAGGCTTTTCAAGAATCCACATGTAGGACACACATGTGTTTGCATGTAACTCATTTCACTCATGATATCTACATGAGTGAGATGTTTATATTCATACCACCGAGATGGAACTTGATAGTGAAGAGCGCTGGACTGGGAGTCAGCTCTCTGATTTGGGACAGTTGTTTTGTCTTTTTGAGTTTAGTCGAAAACCTGTCCATCTGTCTCCCAGGATTATTGTGAGAGCTGAACAGAAAGGGCTGACATTGCTCAAAGCACATTCAAAATAAGAGGTATGTATTCCTCCTGCACATGGCCAACTCTCCATGGCCCATGAGGCTCTCCTTTAATGGCAGCCTCCAGAACTTTGTTGGTCTCAGTTGGCCTGGGTTCCAAGAAGGCAACACTGGAGGGACCCTCAATAGGCTTCCAGGCTGACATTATCACAGTGCTCTTTGCTGACCCATGCCCCTGCAGAAAGTGAATTGTGAGGGGCAGGGCCCTGAAAATTGCATAACTGATAAGCTCCATCTGGGGCATGATACAAGCTTGAGAATCATTGATGCAGCCCAACTCGCTGTTCACTCCTATTACAAGCAGGGAGGTAGAGACCCACAGAGGGGCCCTGGCAGAGGCAAGGCAAGAATATATATACTTTTCATTAAATTCTTCGTACACATAAACACAGCCAAACCCAGATCAAGAAGCAACTTTATCAACAGCTGAGAAGGTCCCATCATGCCCCATTCTTGCATAACCATTATATCGACTCCTACATCTTTTTGAAAATCATTCCTATGTAGCATTTCTTATGTGGTAGGGACTAAGCATTACATGTAACATACACAGATACGTTCCTTTTTAATCCTCAGAACAACCCTGTGAGAAAGAACTTCGTTATCATCACTCCCATTTCCACGTCAGGAAGCTAAGACTCGGAGGGGTCAAGCTACTTGCTCAAGGTCACACAGCTAGTAAATGGTAAAAACAAGGTTGGAACCCAGGCAGTTTGGCCCTATGCTGTATGTACAATACTGTCTCGTAGGTGTCAATACCCCACATCCTGGTCATGTGTTCACTGCTTCTGGCAGACTTAATTACAAGGGAAATTATGCAGCAGAAAACAGCCACACATTCACCCGAATAGCATTTGCTCCGGGCGGTGGGGACTTGAGGGCGTCTCAGGAGGTGACTCATCCTGACCCTCTGCGCCGCCTGCAGGGGGCGCCCTGGCGCACGCCTTCCTGCCCCGCCGTGGCGAAGCGCATTTCGACCGAGACGAGCGCTGGTCCCTGAGCCGCCGCCGCGGGCGCAACCTGTTCGTGGTGCTGGCGCATGAGATCGGCCACACGCTCGGCCTGACCCACTCGCCCGCGCCGCGCGCGCTCATGGCGCCCTACTACAAGAGGCTGGGCCGCGACGCGCTGCTCAGCTGGGACGACGTGCTGGCGGTGCAGACCCTGTATGGTGAGCCACCCCGACTCTCCTCACCCGCTGTGCCCACCACCGGTCCCATCCCTGCAGTACTTGAGTACCCGCTCCTCAAATCGGATCCCCTGTTCTAAGCGCAGGAATCTGCCTCCCGCGTTACGTAGGTCCTTCCAAATTCTGAAGCCCAAGGCTGCCTCCAATCTGAAAAACGTCTGGTTCCTTTCCCCTCCATGCTTACCCTCTGTCAATTCCAGCCAATGCCTGTGCAGTCCTCCTTTGCGTTCCGATTCCGATTCCCAACTCCTGGCCTCGGCGGTTCCTCTCACATTCCTGCCCGGTCACCCGGACCGAATAATCGGTCCCACCTCTTCCCCAT
>NW_006443570.1:15311127-15315182 GCF_000325575.1 Pteropus alecto
GTACTAACCCCAAAGCCCGGGCCTCTGCCTGGTAGTGGACTCAAACAGGGGATTCTCCCCCTGACTAAACTAACTAGCGCTGCCACCCAGAGACCTGCCTGGACTCCAGGCCCCACACAGCGCCTGGTCTACCTCCCTCAGCGTGTATGGTGTGGTGGGCAGGGCCAGGAGCCCTGAGTCCAAAGTATCTGTTCCATTAGTAGTTGCTTTGGGGCAAAGCATTTCCCCTCTGAGAGCCTTCAGTTTTAACTTCTGAGAAAATAGATAATAATTGAGGTCCTGCTTACCTCACAGGGCTGTTGTACTAGTGGGTATCAACATGCTTTGTAGCTTAAGAAACCTACACAAATGTAATAGTGACAGCTGCTATTTCATGAATGTCTACCATGGGCCAGGCGTTTAACTCAGTCACAACACACTCATGATGTATCTTTTTGTCCACAGACAAGGAGAATGGAGATCAGAGAGGACAGGCAACTTGTCCGAGATTACACAGCTAGGAAATTACAGTCTAGGATTCAGGAGCTGGTGCCAAATTCTAAGCATATTGGACTCTGCCTCACTCTCATAAGTGAAGTATAGTGATATAATTTATAAGTGGTATAATTATCACAGCATGGGCCTCTAAACTCTGCCTTCATGCCATCTGCTTTGTCCAGGACTCAGAGAAGAGGACCCTCTGTGCTTCTTAGTTCCAAACCCTTGTTTGGTCCCCTGCTCCAATTTTATCTCGGTAGGTTCCTCTTTCTCAGACTATTCAATAGGACAGGACTTCTGAGTTCAGGGCTATGGTTAACACCAACAACTAACGACAGCTCTGAAGCCACCAACTCCCACTTCCCTGCCCCTCATATCAGATGATGAAAAAAGGAACCAGGTGGGGGTGGGGAGAGGTCTTGAGCCCTCAACACACACCCCCAACCTGTGTGCCTCTCTCCCTCTTCTTCTCCATGAAGGGAAGCCCCAAGGGGGCTCTGTGGCCATCCAGCTCCCAGGAAAGCTGTTCACTGACTTCGAGGCCTGGGATCCCCACAGACCCCGGGAAAGGAGTCCTGAAACTCGGGGTCCTAAATATTGCCACTCTTCCTTCGATGCCATTACTATAGGTAAGATGGTGCCCTCCATGCCTTACTTCCTTTTTCCCTCCTCCCCCACATCTCCAGGGGTCTCCAGAGCTGGAGTTCAAAGTTGGAGGCATGAATTATAAAATCCAGAAATTCCAAGCCATGAGCATTCTGCAGGGTAGCAAGCCCAAGCCAAGCAAAACACTGCTTCCTCCTGTGCACTTTCCCCTCTGCCCCAACTGTGCACACTACATCCCTCTCTCAACAGTTCGGGAAGCTGGGTTCTAGGAAAGCACCTCTCCTGAAAAAAAGGCGGGAGGCTGATGGTTACTGCTCAACTCTCTCTTGTGTCTCTGGGCAGACAGGCAAGGGCGACTGTACATTTTTCAAGGGAACCACTTCTGGGAAGTAGCAGCTGATGGCAACATCTCAGAGCCCCACCCACTGCAGGAAAGGTGGGCTGGGCTGCCACCCCACATTGAGGCAGCTGCAGTGTCTTTGGAGGATGGAGACTTCTTCTTCTTCAAAGGTACCGGCCCTGGGGCAGATGAGAAAATTGAGACCTAGAGAGGGAAGGTGTCCTGTCCAAGGTCAAAAGACAGGGAGGCATCTCAATTCCAGTCTGAACTTGTGGCCCCAGGAAACTCGACCAGGAGATTACTTCAGTGGTGGACTGGGGAGGTGAGGGGTGTGTGTGTGTGTCAAGGTTGTCCTAGAGAGGGTGGGACAGTTTCAGAGCAGCTTCTAGAAGGAAGCAGAGGATCATTCCTGAGCTCTGCATTCAGTGGAAAGTCATACCTTCCTTGGAACCCTGGCTGTGTGAAGTTGAGCATGTCACTTAACTCTTGGAGCTTAAATTTCTTGAATGGGGAAAACAGCCTCTCAGGTTCGTTGGGGTAGGAGGGTGAAAAGAACATGATGTTTGAGGAGTGTGCAGTATATTAGTTCAGTAAACAGTGCCCATTCATTCATTCAACAAATATTGAGTGCCTTCTGTGCCTAGTTCACGGTTGGGATACAGTAGTGAACAAAACAACTCCTTGCCCTACTAGAATTATTAGTGGTAATGGCACTGAAGAAAACCCATGGCCTTCTCTAGAATCCAGGGAGGAGATCCTGCTACCCAAGAAATGGGTAGATAGGTCCCTTCAGGGCTATCTGCCCTTCGCTGACACCTGCTGGACGTTTAGGCCACAACAATTCCCTCCACTACTGTTTATAAGTATTAGTATGATCCATTTTAATTATCATGAATACTAACCACCTTGGACTCCAACACAAGAGGGAGTAGGGGTATCTGTAGACAGAGGTGGGGTGGTGGACCAAAGGGTGATAGCTGCCAGCTCACCCTGACTCTCCCAATGCCCTACAGGGAGTCGATGCTGGAGGTTTCAGGGCCCCAAGCCAGTGTGGAGTTCGCCACAGCTGTGCCGGGCAGGGGGCCTGCCCCGCCACCCCGATGCAGCCCTCTTCTTCCCTCCTCTGAGCCGCCTTGTCCTCTTCAAGGGTGCCCGTTACTATGTGCTGGCCCGAGGGGGATTGCAGGTGGAGCCCTACTACCCCCGAGGCCTGCAGGACTGGGGTGGTGTACCTGAAGAGGTCAGTGGCGCCCTGCCCCGGCCAGATGGCTCGGTCATCTTCTTCAGAGATGACCACTACTGGCGCCTCGACCAGACCAAACTGCAGGCGACGGCCTCGGGCCGCTGGGCGGCAGAGCTACCTTGGATGGGCTGCTGGCAT
Organism: Pteropus alecto; assembly: GCF_000325575.1. Classification (NCBI taxonomy): domain Eukaryota; kingdom Metazoa; phylum Chordata; class Mammalia; order Chiroptera; family Pteropodidae; genus Pteropus; species Pteropus alecto. The sequence goes on from NW_006443570.1 coordinate 15,313,932, forward strand.
GCCAATTCAGGGGGTGCCCTGTTTTGAAGACGCCCCCGCCTCTTACTGAACTGTTGGTGCCCTCATGGCCAACATGTGTCTCCTGCCCCAGGGGCAGAACCTGTCTCAGAAGCCTCTGTGCCTCGCTGCAGAAGACCCAGCAAAGAAGTTTGTCTGTTTGTTCCCTGGAGAATGTGGCATTGTCTTTGTGTTGTCTCCACCACATGGAGGTGGGACTGGGATCAATCCAAGGAGAAGCCAAAAAGGGTCCCAGACTCCATGACCTTTTCCTCAAGGACTCTTTCTTCTCCAAGCTTTGGAAATTTCATTTCTTCTAAAGGTGCAGTTCCTGTCTATGAGGCTGCAGCTCTGTGCAACCAGGAAGGATGCAAATCTCAACAGAGAGATTGGGACCACTTTACAAGACTGTCGCCTTCCCCTTAGGACCTCTTGGCTCAGTCTTTGGAGAATTGTGACATATTTAATCAGAGGCCCTACCCCCAGGAAGCCTGGTTGTGTTGGGTACAAGGGTCTCCAACATCTGAGGCCCTCAGGGGGTTCAGGACCCAGAGCAAGAGAGAGACTGATGTAGGCCTTTTTGTGGGAGGCTGAAATAAAGAGGTGTCCCAATGGTGGGTCGGGATGAACAAATCAGCTTACCTTGGAATGGTTTCACGTAAGAGCAGGTGGGCATGGATGCTGGGGGAAGTGGAGACCATATTTTTCCTGCCAAGCCATAACCAGAGGACTGTGTGTGTGTGTGTGTGTGTGTGTGTGTGTGTGTGTGTGAGAGAGAGAGAGAGAGAGAGAGAGAGAGAGAGGTGAGGGGAGGGAGAAGGGTCCTTTCCTCAAAAAGCAAAATGTCCTTGCCCCCTCTCACCCCCCAGGCCAAATGGAGAATCATGTGTGGCAGGGAGAGGACAGGGGCCTCTTTGGAGGTCTGCACTGCTGCAGACGCTGGGGGCTCTGCAGTCTGGGGGAGGCCTTGTGCTCACAGTGGCCCCATTCTCCAGGCCACACACACAGCATTCCAGAAGCTCCTGCTGGCTGGCCAAGAATAGCTGGGATTTCTGGAGAAAGAACCAGCTCCCCCAGCCACCCTGTCTTCTGCCTCAGCCAGTCTTAGCGTTTTAGCATCTGGTTCTCTAGTCCTCCCCGCTCTACACACCTGCCAGTGCCTCATTTGTGCACTCATTGACCTCAGCCAGACCAGGCTTCCAGGGGAAGAAAAGAATGGTCTGGCAAGGCTAAGCCCTCAGCTCCCCAGGGCAT
>NW_006443570.1:15315218-15325477 GCF_000325575.1 Pteropus alecto
TTTTTGTTTTTTTTTTTTTTTCCTCTGCGAAGTGGGGAGAATGGCCTTTGACTGCCTTAGATGCAAGTGCTTTGTTCCACCCTGTCCTGGGGGAGGAGGAGCAGAGGGAGGAGGCTCTTGGCCTGCCCTTTTCCCTCTGGCTTGAACCTCTGGGGAGGGGAAGGAGGGTCAATTTCATCACCCTTCCCAGAGCCACCCTGCCCCCACCTAAAGGCACTGACATTTTGCTTAGAGGCTTTATTGAATGACTTGAGAGGAAGGGGCAGGTTTCTCAGGGGAGTAAGGAAACCTGGAGGTTATTTCCTCTAGGCGATGCCTCTGCCCAGCTGGCTAAAAGGACCTGAAATACCCAGAGATGAATGTGAGGCTGTGCCAGGGGACACGAGTCAGGTGGGCAGTAGGCACTGGGTGCTGCAGGGTGCAGGGTAGCCCTTGGGGGCACTATGGAAGGAATGGGGCTCCTGGTAAGGTTGGGCTCTGCATTAGGTGGGCGCTAGATGACAGGTGGGAGCCCCGCATCGACAGTGGACCTGCTTGCTTAAGTGGGCGCTACGGGAGGGCAGTTTTAAGAAGGAGCAGCTCTGTGAGATGTGCTGGAGAGCGCTCCGCGTCAGGAGATAGAAATTTGAGGGGAGTTTGGGGTCAGGCGAGGATGGAGAGCACAAAGGCTGTGAGTGGGGGCGCACCGGGTCCCCCTCCCTAAGCCCGCACCTCACCTAGATCTGGGTGCTCCAGAATACAGTGCTCCACGTAGGCGGGGGGGCTGTGCAGGTTCCTGCATTTCTTGCAGAAAAGGATCTCGCAGCGTGCACATCCCCCACCGCGTGGTGGCCGCCGCCGCGTCTCCAGCACGCACGGCTCCTCCGGAAGGATCCGCTTCCTGCGGGCGGAAACACGGACGCTCAGTACAGCGCGCCATCCCCTCCTGCCAGGGCCCCGGCGCGCGCCTTCACCTGTCCACCGGGGCCGCCAGGCCGCCGAGCAGCGCGAAGGGGCTGAGCCAGCCCCAGAAGCCGCTGTCCGCGCGCCGCAGCAGCGCCACCTGCTGGGTGCTGGACTCCTGGCGCAGCGGGCTGTAGGACACCGAGCCGCGTTCTCGTCCCTCGCTGCTCTCCGCGCCCCCGCACTCCGCCTCGCTCTCGGCTGCGCTCTCCTGCAGCGGCCTCCCCTCGTCTTCTTCCTCCGACCCCTCCTCCGCTGCCTCCGCCTCCTCCTCCCTGGCCCGGGGCTCCTCCAGTTCCTTCTTCCACAAGGGGGTCTTCACGCCTGCGGGCGGGGAGAAAGTCAGTGCAGGCCCACTGTCCCCGGGGAACCCTGACTGTTGCCCGCAACCCGACTCCGCAAAAAGTCAGGCGCCTGAAGATGGTGCGTACGAGCCTGCAGGACTCCAAGAGAGGGTTACAGTGCCCAGGATTTCCCGTGCGAGGGAGGGCCTGCGAGGCTGCTCCCGATTTCCCAGGTTTCTGCACTTTCTAGCTCAGGACTCGGGGCAAGCCACGTTGCTTCTGTCAAGCTATTTCCTCGTCTGTGAAATGGAAAAAAGTAGTGCCTATCCCTAGGGTTGTTGTGAGGCAGGTATGAGATCGCGTCTGTATAAGGCGACCAGCCCAGGGCTTGGGGAGCGGGAAGCAATCAACAGGAGGTAGCAATGAGGGTTGCGAACCTGGAAAAAATGATGGCTCATCACCTTCTTTCTAATCGGCTCTAGGGCTAGTACTGATCTCTGTGTAGTCTGTCAATAAACATTAAGTGCGCTGGTTGGAATTCTAATGGGTGGTTGTTTATATATATGTAAACATTATATGTACATATATATATATATATACACATATATATATACTTTTTTTCTTAGATGGGACTTCCTTCTTCAAAGTTGGCCTTGCCTTAAGGAAGCCCAGCATCACCTGTGCGGGGTGGGCGGGCAGGTGCGCACACAGTGCCTCGGTATGATTAGCAAAAAGCTCTTCTGATGAGCAGAACAATCGGGAAAAGTGCCCCCTATGGGCAGACCAATTAGAAAAAGGTGTCTCTTCCTCCTTCCAGGCTTGACCCCAATTGCCTGATAGATTTCAGCCACCTTTTACCCCTCTTGCTGATACTTTTGTTCAGGGCACAAACTCCACAACTCCAAGCAGTAGTCCCCGCAGGCAGGCAGTTCCTGAGCTGACATGGAAAGTAGCCTGCCTTGCTGGGAGACGTCCACCCTCACCAGCAAATACTGGCCCAGCACCATTGTGTGCCCTGCTATCTGCTGGATCTGGGGAGCTAGACTTGTAATGAAAAGAAGGGGGAGGAGGGCAGGGAAGGCACAATTCCTGGGGTTTGACCTGGACAAGTCAAGAAAAATTGCGGTTGATCCCTGCCCAACCTAAAGAGGTTGAAGACAATGGGGAATGATAATAAAATTAGCGTTCTAGCCCACATGTATTGAGCAGCAACTGCATGCAATCACCATTCTAACTCTTCATATATTGTGTCCTCCCATCTTCACAACCCTCTCAGGAAGATGATGAGGTAGGTCACAGAGGGGCCTATGAATTTCATCCAAGAGTTTTGGAAAGCTTTCAGGAAAAGTTGCTTGAAAGATTCAACCAGTTCTTGGTGTGGCTAATGGTGGAGAACCAGGGTCCACTGTACTTTTATTTAGGAGAACATATTAAGGAGCCTTTTAGTTGTGAAAGGCTTAGACCTAGTGCACAACCAGAAAGGGGTGCCAGGAACTTTTCAGGAGGAGGGGGAATTAGGTGGGGATTTGGGGTGCCGGGCTATAGAGTCTGAGCTTTGGTAGCATATGAAGATCACAGATTTCGCAAAGAGTCCAGGGCTAAACTCACGTCTGTGGACTCTATTGCTGTGTCTATTTCATCCTCACCATACAGTACTCAACTAAATACCAAGAGCCATGGTCTTCCAGCAATGTAGAGCTGCTGAGCTTTCTAACTTCACTGTATTTTAGGATGTTTCCTCTGATAGAGGGAGACCCACTTAGGAGCCATTACAGTCATTGTGGCCAGAGAAGACAAAGATCCTAACAGCAGGAGGTAAAGATGGGGGACCAGATATCAAGAATATTCATGGAAGAAAAAGGAGAGGGCTTGGACATGGATGGGTACTCAAAAAAAGGCTGGACTGCTACTCTGGGGTTACCATGGTGATGAGCTGGTTGGTCCACCCTGGAATCAAGAGATCATGTCCCTCTGGCCCCACCTCGCCTCCAGCCCACTCACTGTGCTTATCCATTCTTCCCAAGGCTGTGCTGCCCTCTTTAATAGGATGAGAGGGAGTAGCCAGAACCAATAGAACTTGGTTTGGTCTCTAGGGCCTCTGTTGGATCACAAGGGGTGGGTCTGGAGTCTGGAACCTAACCTGTCCATAGGGTTCACTGCAAGAATAGCTGCCTTTTGAGCCTCTAAAAGCACTCAAAACCCAGGTGTCCCCTACCTTCCCTCACAAAAAGGCATTAAGGGGGAGTAGAGGGAGGCTTTGGCCCCCAATAGACTGGGTTGGAATCTCAGCTCTACCACATAAATAGAAAAGATGTTTGACCTTCAGCATGCTATCTCTCTGACCCTCAGTCTCCTCATCTGAAAGTCAGCTATAGTGCTACAGTACAACTTTTTCTGACCCTTAAAGCACTACGTTTATTTGTATCATTATTTTCTCTCCTCGCCTTTCTGTTCTATCGGTATCTTTTCTCAGCTCTCCTTCCCACTCCACCACTTCCAGCTCATTGCCTTAACTCAGGGGAAACCCAGCTGCTGTGTCATGAAGACACTCACTCAACCCTATGGAAGGGATCATATAAGTGAGGATCTAAGGCCTCCTACACACTTCGGTTTTTCTTGTTTCCTCATCCATAAAATGGGTAAAATAATCACAGCCTTGATGCCTTTATAAGGTCATTGAAAGAAAATTCCCTTCTAACGGTGAAGAAAAGCCCTGCATGATCTGAGACCCTATTTCCTCTCTGCCTCATATCCCACCTCTCTTTGCTATTCCCGAAATATGCCAAGCATGCTCCTGCCTGGAGCTTTTCAACTGGCTAGTCCCTCTGCCCAACAACCTTTCCCCCAGATACCTGCAGGTCTTACTTCCTTACTTCTCTCACGTCTCCATGTCAGTGAGGCCTTTCCTGACCACCTTATATAAATCTCCACACGCCTTCATCTCCTCTAGTTATATCTCTGGAATTTATCACCATCTGACTTGCTATAGATTTGTTTGTTTGTTATCTGTCATTCAGCAGCCACTAATATGTAAGCATGAGGTCAGGGGCCCCATTTATTGCTCTATCCTCAGGTCTATACTAGTGCCTGGCACACGATAGGGACTCAAGAAATATTTGTTGAAGGAATGCAGTGCTGTGGCCCTGGGGTGAGGTACTGCAACTGACAGCCCACTCTAGAGGAATCGCGTAGTTAGATTTAGGGATGGAGAAGGTTCTCCAAAGAAAGTGGGGATCATGGAGCCTAGACAGGGCTGCTGGGAGAATAACTGAAAGCCGGGATCCACTCTGTCCTGAGCGTGTGCGTCCTGACAGTCTGATACTTTCCACATACGTTATTCCTTTATTCCTCACAACACTCCAGAGAGGTAGATATTATTATTCCCATTTTACAGTTGAGGAAACTAAGGCACAGAGAGGGTAGGTAGGATACAAAGATCACAGAGGGATTTAGCAAATGGTCCAAGGCTAAACTCAAGTCTTTGGATTCTATTGCCGTATCTATTTCATCCCCATCCTACAGTGCTCACCAGAGCCCGTGGGCACAACACCCCCTGGCCCTGCTCCCCACCCCCCACCATTCCCTAGAAGCTCCCATCCTGCTCAGCCTCACCTCCCTGTTCTATCGCCTCCAGGGCAGGCTCTGGCAGGGCAGTCTTCGTCTTCCAGGAAGGGTTAACAAGGAGTGTTTATAGCAGCCGCTGTCTCCAAGGAGAGAGGAAAGCAGAGTGGAGAGGCCCACAGCCACTCCAGGCTCCACTGCCAGCGGTAGGGGGTGAGAGGCAGCTAGCCTGACCCATCCAGCCCTGGGGGGAGAGAGGAGGGTCCTCACCTCCATCCTTCCTGAAAAGCGGCAAACTCTGAGCAGACTGGCAGCTGGAGAGTGAGGTTGCTGCAGGGCCACCAAGTAGGAAAAGTTCTGGCAGGGACTGAGGAATGTGGGGGGATGGGGACCAGGCCGGTCTGGTGGCAGCCGCTAAAGCCTGTGGCAAGTAGCAGAGCCGGCAGTCCTAGGCTCTCAGAGGATAGACGGGAAACCCAGAGTCAGGGAGAACCAGCCAAGACGCAGCAGCAGGAGAGAACAGGTGCCCACCTCCTTCCTTATTGAAAGTTGAGCCATGTCCCAATCTGGGGGACGTGGGAGGAGGCCTGAGAATCTGGGGCCTTCGTTGCGCAGCATCCGGCCCTTTAAGTCCAGCGAACAGTACCTGGAAGCCATGAAGGAGGACCTGGCTGAGTGGCTTCGGGATCTCTATGGGCTGGACATCAACGCGGCCAACTTCCTGCAGGGACTGGAGACGGGCCTGGTGCTGTGCCGGCATGCCAACACCATCACCGAGGCCGCCCTGGCTTTCCTGGCTGAGGCACCTGCCAGAGCCGAAAGGATTCCCATGCCTCGGGCTGGGGTTTCCTGCAACGGGGCCGCCCAGCCGGGCACCTTCCAGGCCCGGGACAATGTCTCCAACTTCATCCAGTGGTGTCGCAAGGAGATGGGCATCCAAGGTACCCACACTGGACCCCCTCCAGACCCTTACTTTGCAGGGTGTCCACCTCCTCTCTGAGGCCCAGGCTGCATTGGGGGTCAAAAACTGATGTCCTCCTTCCAGATTTGCCTTGGGCCAGCTCATCCCTTTTTATGCCTCAGTTTTCCCGTCTCATAGTAAATCCTCAAAAAAATAAATGTGTTGATTGAATGATTCATTCATTCAACAAACACATATTGAATACCTATCTCCTTTGTGTCAAGCACCATGCTGGGTACTGAGGACCCAGAGCACTGAGACCCAGTATCCAAGGAGTTCATGATCTAGGAACGGAGACAGATGAGTAGCTACATAAATTATAGCCTAAGTGATAAAAGCTCAAAAGAGAGGTGTGTGTGCTGGGAAGCCAGGGGAGGAAACAGCCACCTGATAAGGTGGAATGTGAGGAGGCAGGGGAGAAACCACATAGAAAGAGGTTTGAATTGAGACTTGTGGAATAAAGAAACTTTTAGGAGAAAGGGAATTCTAGGCAGAGACGAAGGCACAGAAAAGGCACTGTTTTGGGATAACTAGAAGCTGGAGCTGGTGAGGGCATAGGCCTAGGGTGGGTACAAGGAGGATAGGGAGGAGGCAGTGGACATTCAGGAAGGGCTAGTCGTGCTGGGGCTTGTGACTCAGGGGAGCGACATGTCAGGATCCTTCATCTCATTGGCCTCGGACCCAGCAGCGGATATTGCGACATCTTCCATTCCCAAGGCAGTGGGGGTGAGACAGAGGGAAGGTCAGGCACGGCTACTGGCTGGTGGCAAGGCAGCGAGGGGCAGGACTGGAGGGTGGACCAAATCCAGTGTTTTATAGAGCACTTACCACATGCCAGATTTGTCTGCAAATATTAACCACTATCCTCACAACACCATGAAACAGATTCCATCCCTGAGGCTCAGGGACTAGCCCAAGGTCACACAGCTGGTGGGTGGGACAGTCAGAGTTCCAATGCTAGGAGTCTGGCCCAAGAGCTTGTACTCACCCCTGCCTGGTTATAGCTGAGTGGGGGGTGGCGGGGGTTGGGGAGTTGAGTTTGAGATGCTTGGTGGATACTGGAGATGGGAGGGGTGGTCCAGAAGCAGGACAAACTGCTTCTCCCTCCTAGTCTGTCCTGGCAACTGAATGGGGAGAATGGCAAGGTGGAGCTAACCCCTCTCTCACTCCGGCGGGTAACTAGGCCCCAGGTTCTTTTGCTTGGCTATGTCACCTCTTCCCACCCCCATGACCTCTCCTGTTAGACAGGCCATCTTGTCTGCACTCAGTGCATGAGCAATTCTACTCAGACCCTTCCTAGGGGCTGGCTTGGCTTGGGATCTTCAGACCCAGACCTCCCTCCATGCCTGCCACCCCAGTCCAGGGATGGCCGCCAGGACTTTCACACCCGCTTGGCTCTGGAAAGGTCAGCAGGGGGTTCAGGCTGCCTACCCCTCCCTCTCCCCCTTTCCCGTCCCTTTGACAGAGGTGCTGATGTTTGAGACCGAGGACTTGGTGCTGCGCAAGAACGTGAAGAACGTGGTGCTGTGCTTGCTGGAGGTGGGCCGCCGAGCCTGGCGCTTCGGAGTTGCGGCGCCCACCCTGGTGCAGCTGGAGGAGGAAATCGACGAGGAGTTGCGGCAGGAACTGGCCCTGCCCCCGCCCGACCCACCGCCACCTGCGCCCCCCGTGCGCCGGCCCTGCCACTTCCGCAACCTGGACCAGATGGTGCGGGGCTCTGGACACACCCCTAAGCCCACTCCCACCACCCCGTCGCCCCGCTTTCTTTTGCCACTCCCTCCTCTCCCACCTCTCTCCCCTCTCCCCCTCCCTTTCTTGTCCCCTTTGAGCTCCAGTCCCCACCCTGACATTAATCCACTACGTGCCTTTGAGTCATGTCCCAATTTGAGCCTCAGCGCTAATCACATATAGTAGTGCTTAAGCCACTTATTATGTTTTTATTATAAATCCATCACTCTGCGCCTCTCTCATTTAACCCCTGGTGGAACAGTTTTTAAGAACGCAGACTCTGGCGCCATCTCTGACACTTTGGATCAAGTCTGAGTTCCACCGCTTCGCAGCTGTGTGACTTTGGTCAAATTATTTAACCTCTCTGTGCCTCGGTTCCTCTATCTGTAGCACAAGGATAGTAACAGTACCTTCTATGGCCGACATGCATATTAAATGTTAAAGTGCAAAGTGCTCAGGACAGTGTCTGGCACAGAGGGGGCTTGTCACAGGAGTTAGCCCTTACTGTGATTAGCCCCATATTTACCACCGAGGAATTGCGCTCAGAGAGGTTTCTTAATTTGCTAAGGCCTGTGACACAGTGGAGGCAGGTTCCGACCTGAGCCCGTCAGATGCCAAGGTGCGCCTTCTTCATCATTACACCCCACCACCTCAGTCAGCCTACCCTTGAGGGCACTGGATCACAGCTGACCACTCAAGGCCTTGTTCTCACTGGCATTAAAAGTCTTCTCCACTCGCTTCTCAGCCCCTAACCCTGATCTCAGCAGAATTCTCGGGCTGGCTCTGGCGGGCAGGCAGGCCCCCCATTGGGCTTGACCTAGTGTGTGTGGAGGGGTAAGCTGGGCACTTGTGCAGAGGGAGGGCTCAGCCCATTGCTTACTCTTCACAGGTTCAGAGTCTCGTGAGCCACTGCACGTGCCCAGTTCAGTTCTCCATGGTCAAGGTGTCTGAGGGGAAGTACCGTGTAGGGGACTCCAACACCCTCATCTTTATCCGGGTAAGTCCCAGGATGATGGTGGAGGGACCCCAGAATCAGCAGAATAGGATTTCCTTCCATGGGACCTTGCCCAGGCCTGACAGCAAGGGCAGGCTATCACCATTCACCTCAACTTGTCAGGCCTTGGGACTTGCTTTCCCTCCCTTGGATAATTCCAGAAGATCCCTGACAAACTTGGCAAGTCAATCCCCTCTTCTCATTAGGGCAGCCAGAACCACCACCCCTTCACCTCCACCTTAGCCTAGTCCAGAGGGGTCCCCAGGCAGGAGTAGGTTATGAAGCGTACTCTCAATTTTCATCACCTCCACTTCACCCACAGGCTTGGTCAAAGCAAAGTGCCTGACAGTCCCATATTTGTGTTCAGGGCGTGGCCCAGCCACACAGACCCCATAATTCATATGGCTGGCTTGGTACATTCTGCAGAGTGAACAGTAGTAGAGGTCTGAAATGTGTCTACCCCAACCTCCCCACCCCTCATACCTGACTGTTCCTCACCAGAAACAGTATGTACCCAGCAGTGTAGATAACAGCTCAGGGGCATGGCCGAGCCTTTACCTTGGGCACAGGCCAAACCTAGGGGCAGCCAGCTCCCTGAACCCTGACCCAGACCCTAAGCCAAAAGCCCTGTGAAGTAGGCTGGGGCAAGGAACTGTGGCCTCACTTTTCGACTGAGGAAATAGAATCCTGGAGAGGCTGTGACCCAGAGTGGAGTGGGGCTAAGTTTCCTTTGACTTCTTTGACACACACACATCAGGGCAAAGCCAGGACCCCATTTCTGATACAAGCATTTGCAGGGGCAAACCCTATTACAGTGGAGAGAGAAAACAGAGGGTTCTAGGGCCAGACTACGCAATGCTTGTGAGATCCCCTGTTTCATTGTGGGGCAACTTTCTGTTTGTCAGCCTGGCTTCCACCCATGACAACATGTGTTATCTGATGCCAGTCATGGAGGACAGTCAGGCTGCAAAATATGCACACTCCCAACTACACACGTGTGAAAGGGAGCATTTGCATGTGCGTCTGTACATGGATGGGAGTGCATGCTGGAAGCCTGCAGGCTGGTCTAGGAATAGGGGACACCCTCCACTCTTCCATCAACCTTACCCTTGGCCCTTGCAGGTCCTCCGGAACCATGTGATGGTGCGTGTGGGGGGTGGCTGGGACACACTTGGCCATTATCTGGACAAACACGATCCATGCCGGTGCACATCCCTCTGTGAGTCTCTTGAGAGTCCCCTCCCTATGCTCTGGGCGGGGGGCTGGAAGGGGAAGGTAGGTCTGATCTCCAGGGGAAAGGGTGGGGGGAGAGGATGGAGAAAGGAAGATACTATAGGAAGTACCACGTGGTACCTCCTCAGCCCTAGAAGGAAAGCAGAGGCGCTATGATGCAATACCAATTATAGTCACAAGATGACGCCAAACACACAGAGAATCAGCATTTGGTCAGCGTGCTTCTTGGCAGGACTTAGGTCTGCTGATATCTACCGTGGTGACACCAAACATGACTTGAAGGGATCTTTAGTCCTCCGATACTCTCCATCAGTACCTCACGCCACCCAAATAAGCATGCAATCTAAGTAAAAGATGTGGATTTGCAATACAAACACAGTTTTAAACAAGTCATTCCCCACCACCAGCACCCCAGTTGAGTCCTCTGACCAGACTTCATCCCCTAAACCCCTATAAGAAAATTCTGGCACCAGTGCTGTCACTGTCACTGTAAGTACCATTGTCTGTAGTGTGGAATGTGGAGACTGGGACAGCTGGGGGAGAGGAACCATCAGCA
>NW_006443570.1:15325524-15336989 GCF_000325575.1 Pteropus alecto
CTGTTTTGGTAGCACACAAGGTAGGCAGCTCCCTGAAGACCCCAGTTCCACCGGTGCAGCATGAAGTGAGGGTGCAGGATGAGCCCTCGCAGCTACAGCCTACGATGACCATCAGCCGCTCCCAGAGCCCACTGTCCCCTGTGGACTGGAAGACATATACCTCTTCAGGCAGAAAGCTGAAGCCCCCCACCTCCTCCTCCTCCAGACCCTGCAGTGAATTGGGAGCAGGGGCAGGGGTGCTCAGAGAGACAGCAACATTCCTGAGGTACAGGGAAGGGACAGGGAAGGGGCTCTTTCTTCGTTGGAGTCCACACTCAAGACAAAGGGAGCGGTCTCTCAGCAGTGCCTCTACCCCAGCAAGGCCTCAGGTGTTCAGAACCAAAAAAGCGTCCAGTACCTTTGGCATCATCTAGTTACATACTTCATATGCCCTCCCATTTCACAGATGAGGAGGAGGCTGAATCTCATAAAGCGAACAGACTTACCCAAGGTCCTTCTTCCATTTCATGGTAAAGCAGACACTAAGACCCCCTGTCACCCAAGACTGGTGACCTGTAGTTGTGGGATTTGCAGTAACCCTACACGGTGAATGAGGGAGAATAAATTTAACAAGTACCTTCCATAAGGAAGACTCTTGGGCAGGTGCAGAGAGAGAGAGAGAGGGAGCATCTGTTTCCTTCAGCATGAAGTCTGGACCCCTTGGAGTTCTGTCTGGGGAAAGCTATCTTTTTCCAGAGCCAGGGACTGGGTTAGATGACTCTACCAGCCTTATGATTCTCTCTTTCAGGTGCCAGGAGAAGCCACTCACCCCATCTCAGAGGCAGCTGCCAGCTGGGGACAGCCCACCCGGTCCACAATCTTTACCTATATATAGAGGCCAAGACCCACAGTGCATGTCCTCAGGGAAGAGAGAGGACAGACACCCCCCTGAACTTCCCAGGGGAAGGATTCCTACACCTTGGCTTCATGAGGAGACAGACCGCCAGGGAACCCATGCCAGGGCCCCCACTCCTCAGAGACTCCGAGCTCCTGAGGCCACTGCCAAAGGGACACCAGCAAGAGGACCATCTCCCCTGCCTCACTACTCCAGCTTAGCCAAGCCCATGGGCTCCAGGCAGCCACCCCGGGGCGAAGCTGAGGGCACTTCCTCCCAGTTCAGGGAGCCAGCATCTGTTCGTTCTCCATCCCCTGTGAAAGGACTCACCAAAATCCCTGTCTGGAGGTCCCCTGCCCAACCCCCAACTCCAGGAAGAAGTTTTCCACGTACTGCAAGTGGAGGTCCCACAACAGAACAGGGAAGAAGCTCCACCCCACTAAGGGCCATCACTGGGACCCTGGCTGGGTCTAGACTTGAGAACTGCTCTGTGGGAGGGAGGCAAGGAGACCAGAAGCTAGATATCTGGGTGACAGCAGAGGCTGGAGAGTCCCTGGGCCCGGGCCCACAAGACCAGGAGGAAAGGTACATTCCCCTACCCCTGGAAGGGACCAAGGAGCAATCCTACCATAGCCTTGAGGAGGAGCTTTTGGCCAATGTGAAGCTGCTAAAGGTGGGGGCTGCTCATTCCCAGAGCCCAAGGTCTGGAGTCATCCCTCGTAGTGGAGTCTATGTCCCCAGCCTGGGTGGGCAGTGGCCTGAGCCTGGGGGTCTTTATGACAAAGTCATCCAAGAACTGGTTCAGGGCCCGCCACCCCTCATTAAAGTGGACCTGGGAGCCTGGAAGGCAGCCTCTACAGGCTCCCCTAAGCTGGCTGTTCCTGAAGGCCCAGGAAGCCCAAAAGAGAAACTGGGAGCCAGAGAGAGTGGGCCATGGACAAAGGCAAGCCTGAGTTCCAAGGGCACCAGGATAAGGAGGGTCCCAGCTCAAGGAGGGCAGGACTGCTCAGCCTCTACTGTGTCTGCCAGCCTGGAGGACTCCACACCATCGGCCTTCAACCCCAATTTTGACAAAGCCAAGGCATGTCTGGGCAAGGGCAAGAGAACACTCCGGAAGCCCCAGAGAGTACCATCGATCTACAAGCTGAAGCTGAGACCCAGAATTCGGCCCCGGAGAGACCATAGGCCCGAGAAACAGCCTTCAAGAATCCCTAAGCCCCTGGCCTACCTCTGCCTGGGTCCAGCCAGGGTGCCCACTAGGGGTAGGCTGGCGAGAGCAACAGTGCTGGGTAGCAAGGGAGGGGAGGCAGCCCAGGTGGACAGAGCCTGGGCAGGGGAGGAGGAGGAAGGAAAGGAGAGGAAAGAGCCAGCGGCCCCTCTAGAGAGCAGCCCTCAGCTTTCAGAGGGCCTGGGGCTTCAGCAGCTTGGTCAAGTTCCACCCTCACCTGAGGAAGAGTCCTGGGTCTGAGGAGTGGCTTCTCACCCCTGAAGCCTGTGGATGTGGGTAGGGGGGTGAAGTGAAAAAAATACGCATGTATCCATTGGAATCGCATCTGCAGAAACAGAAGAAAAGGTTCCTCTCCTCAATTCAGGGTCTTGACCAGGATGGGTCAGAAGACAAATATAGACTCATTCTACCTGGTTGAGCAAAGGGGCAACCCATCACTCCCATTCCTACTCGAGTTAGGATAGGAGTTGTGGGGACACCCTATATCTTATCACCCTCTCCAACTTTAGCTCCCCAAACTCCTGTCCTCTGGCTATGCCCACCATTCCCACAACTCTTTATTATTTATTAAACACATGTGGGTCTGTCCTTGAGCCCCCAGCTCTTGAGTCCCTCTCTGTAGCACTGTGGTGGTGCAGGAAGACGGAGCCTCAAACAGTGGGAGGGGAAGGAAACGAAGTGTTGGAGCTGGGGGTAAAGGAGTCTTCCTCTCCTGAGTTTCAGCAGACCTTTCCCAGACGGCCTGTTTCTCCTGGAAGCAGCTGGTGCATCAGCACCATGGACAGGGACAAAGGGCCACCCTACACAGGTTCCTGCAGGACTTCAAAGCTTTGCTCTGGGGTTTGGGAACTAAGACCAGAGTCAAGAGGGATGGATGAGAGTGTTAACACATCTACACCCATGAAGTTATGACAGAGAGGCCACAGAGGCTCAGCAGCAACAGGGACAAAAACAAGCAGAAGCAGGGATTGAGTCCAGTTATGAAAGTTTGCTTGAGAGAGTGGCAGAGAGAGATGTCATGCTCCCTCTCTGGATGGTTTTGATCAGTGGGAGGGTTCAAGGGTAGGTGGGGAGTTGAGTCCCAAACTCTTCCCCTTAGTTCTTCTGGTTTACTTGGGTTTTGGGACTCGGCCACCTCATCACCCCCACCCTCCTTACCTGGCAGAGCTCAGCAGACCCTATAGGAAGCCCCTTCCCTCCCACTGTAGGAACTGAGCCGACACTGTGGTACAGAAACGAGGGAAAACACTCCCTGATTTTTAATCTGACTTCCGATCACAGCGCAATGGGTGTCACACACACTTCCAGACCCTGTGGTGGGAAACCCTGGGTGGGTGGGGGGAGGCAGGGAGGAGGACGGAGACTCAGAATAGGGGTGGAGAAAATAGAAATCAAAGACCTGGGGTGAAGCGGAGGGGGTGAGGAGGGCCAGCCAGGCAATACATTCCTATGGCTCCCACAGGGGCAGCCAGAGGCCTGGGTCCCCTACCCCCACCTCAGGTGCCTCAGAGCTGGAGGGGGTGGTGATGGCGATGGGGCAGGTGAGATGCTGCCATCCCTGACCCTGTCTCCTTGGTGACCCAAGGAGCAGGATGCAGGGGATGAAGGGGGAAGGCCCTCTTCCTTACCCTCCCAACCACAGTGTGGGGAAGGGGAGCCACCTCCTCTGTTTCAGAGGGAGGCTCAGAGAGGGCAGGCAGGTTACTTGCCCAAAGTCATGCAGCACAGCAGGGACTATAACCCAGGAATACTGGACTGCCCGAGGTCAGGGCAGTCACTGTAGGGCTGAGCTACCCTGGTGGGTGGAGAGGGAATCAGCTGGGGGATTCATAGCTTTTCTCTCACTCGATCTGGACAATAAACTCCTCACCCACAACCCCTCCCCCAGACTCCTCTCCATCATGCTCTGGGCCACCTGATTACCTGGTCTATACAATGTAGCTCGGCTAGGTCGAGGCTGGGTTGTTCTATCTGCCCCTCTTCTGACAAGGGACCTTGTTCTCCTCTTACTAGACCAGGGCTGAGGGCTCAGCCTCAAGGAGGACTCGGCCAGGGGGCAGGGGACATATAGCATTTCTTTTGCTGTCCAAGTCCTCCAGGAATTCCTTAGGCGGCTCCCGGTACTTCATTATTTTTGTTATTTCTAAATCGGTACAAAACTGACAGTGATCAGCTCCAGTGACAAGAGGTAGAAATCCGGCCAGGTAGCCGGAGAAAATGGGGTGGAGTGAGTCAGGGTATAGGGTCAACTGGTTTGGAGACAAAGAGGCATAGATCCTGAGGGCATCCATCTGGGGGTGGGGATGTGGGCATATCTTCCCCAAGCACAGGGGTCCCCATAATTCTTTTTCTGGCTCTATCCTTCCCCCAGACCAATCAGGATAATCTGAGTTTCGAGCAGGCAGAGTCTGGAGCATCATATTGGGGTGGAATGGGGAGAGAGTCTCTTCATTGGCACAACCTGACCCCCCGACCTCCACCCCGGAAAACAGCCTGCTCACCACAGCTTCTCAAAACCAGTATCTCCCAGTCTGGCAGACCACCCAATGCAGGAAGGAATAGAGGGATGGAACCTGGCATCATGGAAATAAATATATAAATTTGGGGGACTCCCTTTCCACACTGTCAAGAAAAAAAGTTTTAACCCAGGGGGTGATCTGGCTTCGGGGTCAGGAAGGGGGTGAGGGGCACCCGGCAGGGACGGACCATCTAGTTAAGGCTGGAAGGTAGGTTGTTGTGTCTCTAGGGGCTGCTGGGTGGGGAGGTCTCCCTGGAGTGGGGAGACCTCAGCCTTCTCCCCCTGACAGATCTGGGACCTCAACCCTTGGACCCAATTGTGGTCCTTGGGCCACCCGCATCTCTCTGTCCTGTGCCGGTGGTGCTGACAGTCAGAAGGCTGGCCTCGCAAAGAAGCTGCCTGGATTTCCGACAAGGGGATGGACGAAATGAGAGCCCTGTGAACGGAGCTAGGGGCAGGGAGGGGGACCTGAGGGTGGAAAAGACAGCTAAGGACCTACAGACAGGTGGGCAGACATATGGACAAGGGAAAGGAAGACATGGCGCAATGACAGACGCACTCCGGAGAAGATGGGTGGGGCCCAGCCAAGGCAGCACCTCCCCACCCCCACCCTCCATTCCTCACGCTCACCCCCAATCCCAAAAGGCTATGGCGCCTCTTGGGGCCGGGCCGGGTACTGCACTAACTACAGCACTAAAAGGCGGCCGTCCCAGGAAGACAGATGCAGGAGACAGGGGCGGAATGGGCATTTATGGGGAGGCTCCCTCTAGCCCTCTGCCTCTCACGTAGGTGGGTGGCTGCGGGGACGTTTCAAGCCCGGACCATCACAGTTATATTGCTGCCGCTCCCGGCTCAAGCCCCGCAGTCCTGTGGGAAAGCCGTTGGGGGCCTTCGGGGCTGCAGCCAGCCCTTGGGGCGGGCAGGGCGGGCGGAGCGGGCGCGTGTCACATGATGGCGCAGCGGTTGCGGCGCAGCGCGCCCTGGAAGCGCAGGGCGGCGTGCACGTGCTTGCAGCGGGCGCAGCCAACACTCTTGAGCAGCTCGCTGAAGAGCAGCAGGATATGCCAGTTGTACTTGGCCGAGCACTCCACGTAGCCACACTTCCAGGTTTTGCGCACCAGGTGTGACACGTTCCAGCGTGGGATCACGCGTCCGCGCTGCAGATCTCGCTTATTGCCCACGATGATGATGGGCGTCTCCGAGGTGCCGATCACCCTGTGGAGTGAGGTGGGAATCTCAGAACTCTGCCAGTCTCACAATCACTGGACTTCAATGACGGCAGGTTGTGCCTGGTCAATAATAGTACTAACATACATCTGTTCAGGTGCAGCGCTAAACTCTAGAGGTATAGCCTCTAATCCGCATGATCCAAAAGGTGGGTACTATTGTTATCTCCATTTTATAGAAGAACCTGAGGCTTACACATTTACTGGTCTAAAGTCATGCAGGGGTGGTTCCACAGAGTAATGGTTAGCACGTCTGCTTTACACGCAGAAGGTCCCAGAAGGTCCTGGGCTCCAGCCCCAGCAGAGCCACCGCCCATACCCTGGGTGAGCCAGGCCCTGGGTGAACAGCCAGCACAAGCGCGTGGGAGGAAATGCCCGCCTTCAGAGATCCAGTTCTTAAGGGGAGACGGCATCCATCGATAGGTCAGGGGTGGGGGTGGGGATTAAAAAAAATAATAATAATAATAAACAAAATAAAGTCATGCAGCTGAGTAGCCCTGACAGTCTTGTTCTCGGAAACCCTGCTCTTAACCAATGTACTAGACTTAGCCACCTCATAGGTCCTAAAATTAGTTAACAGAAATGGGGACAGAAAAATGTTGTGTATGCGTGTTTGAGTGTATGTGGGAGAACCAGAGGGTACTTATCGGTATCCCCCCACTGCACCCTTTTCATGGGAACTAGCTAGCACTGGGACATCCACTGAGGTGGCAATGGACTGTATCCCAGGCCCTCACCTTGTCTCTAGGATCTGCTGGCGGATGGTCTTGACGTACTCAAAGCTGTCAAAGCAGCAGATGTCGTAGACCAGGATGTAGGCGTGGACACTCCGGAGTCCCCTGCAGCAGGCATCTGCCCACTCCTGCAACAACCCCAGTCAGTGCCAAGGTCAGAGCAGCCATAAGGGCTCCCTTTGCCTCCAGCCACCTCCAGCCATAGACTAACAGCACACTCCCCTGCCACTGCAACCCAAGTCTTTCACACCCACCCATTCCCAGGAGGCCAAGTCCAGGGCAAAATGGAGGAGCTCAGTGCTGTGGCTTCCCCATCCCCAAGCCAGGATAGGGCAGATCACACTGTCTGACCTCCAGGGCCATTGCACTGTCCTGTGAACATCTAGAGATGAGTTCTTCCTTATCTCATTTTGTCCCCCAATCCATCCATCCTATATATCTTTGTTCGAGTACATATATTAAGTGCCTCTAAAAGCCTAGACCTGTTGAAATCCTATCTTACAAGACTCAGTGCAAATGCCTCCTCCTCCAAGAGGCCTTCCTGCAAGCAGGGGACTATTCCCTTCATCTCCTGTGATTATACCTTGGTTAGAGCTGTTTCCATCACCAGCTCCCCACTTCTGCTGTGAGCTCTTGAGAGGGCCAGAGTCAGACCTGCCTCATTTTTACATACGTTCTCCTTGCATTGGGTTGGCTCCTAGCAGGCTCCTTAACTGTCCTTCCTAACCTGGTGAGCTCTCCATGGTTCTGAACCCCATCTGGTCTATGCTGAGATCACTACGACTCCTGCCTGTAACACTGCCCTTAGACTGCTACCTGATGTGCCCCTTCTGTATGTTCCACCCTGCCCTAGGGCTGAGAAAGAGAAGGCTTGAGGAGAAAAAGACTGAAACTGGATGCAAAATGGGGGCTGAAGTAGAACAGGGCCCCAGGACAGCTCCAGGGAAATGGAACTACCTGAATGCTTGTGGCAAATTCTTTAGCTGTAGCTAAAGATGAATAGACCCCTGGAAAGGCTGAATGCACTAAAGAGAAGGTTCCTTAAGAATTAATTAGCTAATTAACTTGCCAGCAGATGGTAACTGCAAGAGCATTTGAAGGCAGCCAGTGTGTGGAAAGAAGTGAGTCCCTGAAGTTGGGGGAGGCAGAGGCCTTCAAGAACAAGGGGAACCAGGGTCTTCTCTTGAGGGACCAGGTCAAAAGATGAGCAGGAGGTGTAAGCATGTCTCCTTTGCCAGCTTGTGAGTTGAGCCAGGGCAGGGACCGGGCATGAAGGAGGACTACAGCTGGTTCTCCACCTCAGAGAAGGAACGAAAGGGAAAAGACTTCGGTGGCAGTGGTAGAGAGTTAAGTCTGACGCCAGAAAAGCACTTCCCAACTCAAAGGCTTAGAAGCTGCTGCAGTGGATTTCCCCCGGGGAGATGATGTGGCATCTTTTCTTTGTGCTGAGTTTTAACTTTGGTGCAGGGGGAAGATGCTGAGGACATATCTAAAACTGTAGGAAACCATTAACTGGCTTCTCAGGCCAGGGAAGATTCCATTTCGCTGGACACAGTAACCTCCTTGGGACTCACATGTGTATATGGTTCCTGCCCCATCACACACAAGGAGCGAAGATCGGTGGGAAGTGGGAGGGATGGGGAAACAGACAGAGAGGCTCCCACCCTCTTCCAGCTCTGTGCCGTGGAGAGGGAACGACTGCCAGCCTTCAAGGGTGACAGCCCCATGTCTCCCACAACATGCCATCTCAAGGGGGCCTCTAGGCTGCCTCCCACCAACTCCTCTCTGGGGGCTTCAAAAAGGAAGAGGAGGAAGGCTCCCGGTTGGCTGGCTTGTCCCTTCGCCCATGATTGAAAGGAGGAAGCAAGAAAGCTCAGCTTTCCTTCCAGCTCGTTCTGTGCAGGGTCCCAGATTGTAAAGGACTATCTTGGGGCTGTGTCAAGACAAAGAAGGAGCAATGGAAACTGAGTCTAGTTCCAAGGACAGAGGAGCTGAGGGAGGTTCAGCCTCCTGGGTCTCAACCATGCATTTGCTGCTCATTCCTTTGGTGGGTTGCATACACCTTCTAAGCTCAGCTTCCTTCTTTGATAGGAGAGGGGTCTGCAGAAGGAACAACTGAGCCTCTGACCAAGGAAACCCTACTCTCCTGGTCTGGGTTTCACCTGGCATTGGGAAATAATATATTTTTATTTTCAGATGGTGCTATCAAGATTCTTTTGTTTTATATTTGATCTTTGAGACTTCCTGGGTCCCCTCTTAGGACTTTGCTGCTCAAACTCTCTTATCTGTGCTTCGGGAGTGAAGTCTTCGATGTCCTTGGGAATCCAAAACTCAGGGTCAATCAAGAAGAAAAAGGTCAGCAATCCAATAGAAAGATAGGCATAGGTCATTAATAACTGTCAGAAAAAAAAAATACAAAGGCCCTTAAACATATAAAAAGATGCTCTCGGCCTCACTTATGATCAGAGATGCGAATAAAAACTACACCGAGACTATCATATATCATCTATCAGATTGTCAAAAATCCTAAAGTTTGACAATACACTCTAACGGCAAGGCTGTGGGGAAACAGCGCTCATGTGCACTGCTCGCAAGAGCACAAAATGTGCCGCTTTATAGAAGGGGAGGGGATTCTGACACCTTCCAAACTCCGGTTGCATTTGCGCTTTGATATAAGCAATGTCATTTCCAGAAATCCATCCCACAGATATGGTTCCCTTTGTACAAAAAGACTACGTACAAGGCTACTCATTGTGGCATTATTTGAAACAGTAAAAGACTGGAAACAACCCACTTGTCCAATAAGAGGGGACTCCATAGTACGTCTCCCCAGCGGAATACAGCACATTTGTGGGAAAAGAATGAAGACAACTAGATACTGACATGGAAAGATCTCCAAGTTATAATGTTCAGTCAAAAAAACAAGGTACAGAACATTTTATTATTTTTTTTTAATGGAAGAAAAGGAGTGGAATAAAAATACATTTTATTTGTTTAAAGAAACACTGGAAGTATGAGTTTAAAAAAATGAGAATGGCTATAAAGAGTGGGGCAAGAATCAGGGTAAGACTGAGATTCCTCTGGGTGTACCTTTTTACCACGTTTGAACTTTTCTATTGTTACCTGTGCTGAAACTGAAATTAAATTAAAACTAAAAATAAATACACGACAAAATGTGAAAAACACACAAAGCTCAAAATACACAAAATGCAGGACTGGAACAAGATCTGTGTATCTGTTCAGGTTACTGTTAAAATCTCCTTTGGATGGGAATTAGAAGACCCTGACCCTCAGACCCACTGCCCTGACCTCACTGTTTTCAAGGCGTAGATGTGTGAATCACGGTTTTGTCTTTGGTGCTGACCTCCTGCACCTGAGTTGGAAGAAACAAGTGTCTCTGAGGCTAGGCCAAGGCCCTCCTGCCCAGGGGTTGCTGAGACAGTGCTGAGCCTGAGGCCCTCGCCAGCCACCAGCCCTAGCCCTGCCTGAGAGGTTGCTGTATTTGCACAATTACTACTGACCAAGCTGTGGCCCTTGCCTTCCTACCTCCACCACTCTGCCTATCCTTCTGGGCGAAACCTCTGCACACTGGTTAGGGGCTGCCTTCAGCGAGCAAACGTGTCTTAGGGCTCAGCTTCCCCCTGCACCCACTCCCTCCCAAGCCAGAGTTAGAGAGAAGAAGGAGGACCTGGTCCTGCAGGCTTGGGGAAGGAGCACTGTAAGCCAGGGCACTGGGAGCATCTGAATCTGACACAGGAAGGGTGCCCAGTGGGCCAGTCCTGAAATCAGGGACAGAGCGTCACTTAAGAGAAAAGGCTTTTGGACAAGAGACCTATCTCTGAGAACACACTTTTCCCAGGTCCTGACATTTTCTTCTGCTGTCCCTTCTACATATCATTCTACCCCAGTGCCCACCACAAGGCCTGGCACAAATTAAACGCTCATCAAATATTCGTTGAATTAACTAGTGCACAAATGAATGGATTCTTGGTCTGGGCCATGGTGCAGCGCAGAGCTCTCAAAGCCAGTGGTGGAGGCCTGGCAACAGGGTCAGAGCCTGGAGAGGGCTGGAGTCCAGCCTCTTCCACACCTCTCCATTGCCCCACGCCCCGCCCCGCTGTCCCTGTGGACCCTCCTACCTGCAGTGTGTTGACAGGGAAGGCGCTGATGGGCGGGAAGTCGAGGATCTGGAGGTCGTGCACGTGGCCGTTCATAACGACGGCAGGTAGGTAGAGGCGGCGGGCGGTGGTGGGCACGCAGACCTCGCTGAACTCGTTGTACAGGAACTGGCGCACGATGGCACTCTTCCCCACGCCTCGCGCCCCCAGCACGGCCACCCGGTAGGTGGAGACCATGCCTCCCCTCCCGCGCCGCCACCGCGTCCTCGCCGCTGCCTGGGGCTCCCCCGGGCTGCATATTCCAGGGGCTGGGGGCTCAGCCACCGTCAGGACCAACCATTGCTGCCCCTGCTCGCCCTGGGCCCTCTGCGGCCTCCACCTGGACTGTGGGGACAAGAGGTGGGCTTAGTGGGCCGGCTTTTCCCTGGGCACGTCCTGCACTTTTCCACCTCGGGCAGGGCCTCTGCTGAAGCTGTTACTGCCTCTCGGAATGCCTTCCCTTCCCCTCTCGGAATGCCCAAACCCCCGTCTCATCTATTGAAAGCCTCTCCATCCTTGCTTCTCCATTTTTTCCTGCCCTCGCACTAGCGGGAATCAATCTCTCCTGACTTGTATTATGACCTGACTCTTGGCTGACTGAGGCAGGCTGCAGAGCAGAGTGGAAAGAGCACTAGAGCCCAGCTTCCCCACAGAGCCTGGGACAAGCCAGTGACTCCTCGGAGTCTGGGTCTCTTCGTCCTCCGGGGTGAGACTAGGCCAGTGTGTCT
>NW_006443570.1:15337003-15339218 GCF_000325575.1 Pteropus alecto
ATTTTACATTCCCGGCTGCCAGGAGGTATCTGCCAGCAGCAGCAGCAGCCTCTCATCACCCTGATGACCCCAAATGCCCTCGTCGAGAACCCCTGGCCTAAATGACTGCCTGGCTCTGGAGGGCAACATTTCTTGTTGAGCACTTGCTCTGTTAGCACAGGTTATCCTCAGTGAATACAACATCCTTAAGGGCTAGAATAGGTGTTCTCGCTTTAGGGAGAAGACTCCAAATGAGAAGTATACCCAGTCACACAGCTGGGAATGGCAGCTACTCTTCTTTCTACGATGTCACAGTACCAAGTTTAGTGATTCTAGCTGGTGAATGCTGACTGGCAAAGGGCTGTGTCTGGTTCTCTGGCAAACTCCCGGGGTTCAGAGGGCCTGGCACACAGCAGGTGTGCTAGCAGCCAGGAAAGGGCTGCTAGAGCTGGACCTTGCTATGGACTCATTAGCTCCTTGCTTGCTCAGTTTCAGTGACTTTAGAGCTTGAGTATTTTCCCACCTGCCCAATCTGAGCTGTGCTCTGCATATATGTTAAAGTAGGGTCAATAGCCCCTACTTTGGAGATAACCTACGTAAGTCTCTTAGCTAGGTGCCTCTTCTTCTGTTGGAGATGGTGACCAGGGAGGCTAGTACTGAGACCTGTCTGGGGAACTATCCCGGGAAGGGTGACGCCAGTGCCTGCTAAATGGGTCCAAGGCAGATGAGTTTGCTGGATTCCAAGAGGGCCACGCTTTGCAGCCTGTATGTATGTTTCCTGTGTGGATGCATGTTCTTTCCATATATGCACAGTTCACAGAATGTCCCTCAGTCTGTCCTGGTTCAGAGGACCCAATCCACCAGGTACATATATAGACAGCATAGTAAATAAAGGGCAGGATTTGGAGTGAAACCCACCAGGGTTGGATTCCTGGCTCTGTCACTCACCTCAAGTGTGACCTCAGGCAACAAAATTCACAGGCTGTGGTAAGGTTGTGCAAGTAAAACCCAGTGCCTGGCACAGAGCAGGTGTTCAATAAAGAGTGGCCATTGTTACGTGCGGGAGCCCTTCCTTCATCTACGGTTTTTCAGGATCGCAATGAGACATCTTAGCAATCCTGGGATGGATCACTATCCACTGTTGCTCACATGTTGTGTGTGTGTGTCTTCTCCCCATTTTACTGAAGGTAAAAACAAAAGCCAAAAAACAGAGACCTGGGGAAATGAAGACCATACAGCCGGTTGAGCTATGCAGTGTCCTTTCCTCAACAGGTGCTTATCTACTTATATGAGCTCCCAACTGAGAGAAGTACCAGTCTCTCTTCCCCATAAATCCCTCCAGGCCCTCAGCCCCTCGGGCATCCCTGGACACTTGTCAGCTTGGCAGAGAGCCTCAGCCGGGTTAATTATATAACCAGCACAAGCAGGTGGGGAGGGGGGCATTCTAGGGGAGGAAGAGAGAGGGCAAGGAATCAAAGATGAGTCCCCTGCCTCCCTCTGGGTGTGGCAACTTAGAAATATATATCTAGGATGTATCCTACCAGCATATTCTCCTGGACACTAAACTCCCTGCCCAGAAACCAATCCTTTTTGGAGAATAACAGGGAAATAAAAGCGAGGCACAGTGCTGGAGCCAGGGAGCTGTGCAAAAGAGGCCCCTAGGCTGGGGCTAGCCTCCTGGAACTCACCAGGCCCAAGCGTGGCCCTGTCCATGACTTAGAGGTGACCGGTATCCCCTCCCTCTTCCCAGGCAATGTCCTGGATGGGTGAGGGTGAAAGGGGGCTGTTTGGAGAAGCAGGGCCCAGCCCCTAAGCAGTCCCTCCCCAAGGCCTGCGCTCTGCAGTGAGTCTGCAGACAGCGCCCAGTCAAGAGACTGGGGGACACACACAGGGGCCAAAGCCAGTTTATTTTCCCCACCCCTTGGCCTGAACACCTGAGTCCCTGCCCCAGACGAAGGGTGGGTCCTTTTAGTCCCGTGCACCAAGTCACACGTCTGCCAGCTGTTTGTCCCCACCACGTTCATGTGGGAGTGAGTGGGTGGGGGCGTCGAAGGATGCTGGGCTCCCCATGACCTGATTGGTAGGAGTTGGGGGGGGGATGCCGGAGCCCAGCCTGCTCTCCGCCTCCAGCATCTAGCAGGCAACCCCCACCACCTCCAACCCTGCTCCAGCTCTCACGTGGCCGCCTCGAGCGGCTTCCCCCGCCAGCCTGCCGGCCCCCTCCTCCCTCCTCGCC
>NW_006443570.1:15339545-15357880 GCF_000325575.1 Pteropus alecto
AGGAGGAGGGAGCGCGGGGCGGGGCGGGGGTGGGGGGGGTGCTCGGCTGGCATTCCGCTGGGTCCCTGAGCCTGACACCTTCACTTGGACGGCCCTTGACAAGTTTAGTTCTTCTTTAAAACCTAGCTGCGATCTTCACCTGCCTCCGGACTCTCCCTGCGATATTTTTAACTCTAACCTGGAGGTTTGAGAGAAAGGGACTTTTTCTTCACTCTTGGACCAGACCAGCTCGGAACAAAGCTATCTCCTGCCAATGAATGACCTCCACACCCTAAGACTATTGCTCTCCTCTCCTCTCAAGACTGGGCGATGCCGGGGGTTGAGAGCAGAATCACGTGTGTATTTATTCTAAAACATTCGTTATCAGTGTTATTCATCATCAAGAGCTAACATTTATTGAGCATACCCCACGTGCCAGATGAACTTTGAGCTTTGCCTGCATCCTCAATTTCATCCTTACAATTCTCTGATGTACAATGTTACTCCCCTTTTACAGATGAGACAGCTGAGGCTGAGAGAGGCTGAGTAATTTGTCTTATTGAAGTGCAAAATGTGGAGACCGGGAGTCCCTAGCTGGGCAGATGCTGACGAGCTGGGCAGCTGTGGACGTGTTTGGAATGGTGCTCACAGTCCAAAGCAGGAGACCAGACGCAAAACACACAGCCAAGTCAAGGTTCTGGGGGAAAGCAGAGGAAGTGGACCAACTAGTGAGAAGAGATAGTGGAGGCAACTTTCTAAGAAGGAGCCTTGAAAGAAGACTTAGGGTGGCAGGGTGGGAGATGTTGTGGAAGAGGAGAATTTGTAAATGAGAGAAGTTGGTAGCAATTACAGATGCTTGAAAGGGAGTCCAGGAACCAGACAGGTGTTCCAGGGGCTGAGAGGAGGTCAAGAAGTTGGTTGAGGTGAGGTCACAAAGGCCTTGACTGCTGGGTGAGGAGTTTAGATTGAGCCCTGTGCTGGATGGGAAGGCACTGAAGAGTCTTTAAGTAGGGCAGCAACCTTGTCAGAGTTGTAGTTTAGATGCCTGGAGGGCAGAGAGGAGGAAGAGAGGGAAGCTCTGAAAGGTCTCCTGTTTTTAGCCCTAGGATCCAGCATCCCCCACTATGACTTTCTATTACTTGTGGGCTCCTGTTCCCTCCCAGAACCCAGTAGTCCTCCTCCCTATGGGCTCTGCATTTTGGGGACCTTCTTAATTGCTTTCTCTCCCTCTTTGCCTGGACAGAAAACATGGTGGTTATGAGCCAGGGTTCAGAATCAGATCTGGATTTAAATCCTGGCCCTACCACTTCCCATGAGGCTGAAGGCAAGTTATTTGAACTCTTGAAACTCTCTTGCCTTGTTTGTAAAACGGAGATGTGATCCCCAAAGCATAAATGGGCTACAGTGTGTAAAGCCCTTAACATTGTACCTGGCAGGAAGTAAGTTTCAATGTGTGGCCTTTATTTTTTCTTTTTTAGAGACACACCGCCACTCGTAGGGGAGCTTGAACACAACCTTAGGAAAGTTTCCATTTATTTCGGGTGGGCTCCCAGGGGCATTGGGTGGGAGAAAGGACACAGCAGCAGCTAGAAGCAAATACAGGGCTGAGAAGGATAGGGCTTCCTCATGGAGTGCCATTTTTGTGGAGAAAGCAGATTTACTGGCCCCATGGGATCACAACAGGTCACGGAGCACCTCCTAAGTTGATTTAATTGTCCAGGGCACAATCTATCTCCTCATTGTATCCGAAAAATTTTAATCCTTACCCTGCTTGACGACCCTAGGCTTTATGTCTACTTCCCCAGGCCATGACTTTCTATTCTGATTCTATTTCAGGCCAAGGTGGAGTGGAAATAAGAAATCGTGCAATTCTCGCACTCACACCTTGGATCTAGGCTTCTCAGAAGCTTCTCGACTTAGCAATACTAGCGGAACACAAAGCTACAGGTTAATTATGGGGCCATATACTGGCCTCCAGTGGTAGGTCATTCATTCATTCATTCATTCATTCATTCATTTTATTTATATTAAAGCCTACAGCACCTGGTATTCCTAGGTGGTCTCCCATCCAGTGGTAGGTCATTTAAATATTTATTTTTATATAAAAACCAAACAGCCACAGTAGTAACATAAAATGCAAAATTTGCCTGAATTTAAGATTTGCTTAAGTCATTTTGGATTGTCACTTTGGGCTAAGAATGTACACCGAGGGGCCTGTTAATTCACTTCTATCATTAGGATTGCCTTGGTGAGAGTTTGAGAGGTCTTGTCCTTGGGTCTGTCTGACCTTGAGCCACAAGTGGCTCTGGTTCAGCTGAGGATGCTGGCCAGCTACAGTGCAAGCTCAGGCTCAAGGAAGCAGATGTGTTGGCCCCACTTCAGCATCTGAGGCCCAGACATGGAGTGGGACAGAAAGGACAAAGACCTGAACCTGCCTACTCTGCCCCTGCTCTGTCATAGATAAGGACCACACTAGCTTCCAGAGGCTTTTAGGCTAGATCCTGAAGCCTCGACTATATGGGGAGATTCAAGTGAACGAAACAAGAGAAGGGAAGCCAAAAGCTAGATTTGCACATCGTTCTCTATCAGCTACATAGTGGGAGTGAGTGGCGTTTTCTCAGTCCCAGAGGGTTGGGGCAAGCCTGTTTCCAAAGGCTACCTCTGGAAATGAGGTCCATCTGTGTCTAACCAGCCTCTGAATTAGTTTTCCCCTTGTCGGCAGCATCAAGGATGGTGGGGCAAAAGCTAAATGAGAAACTGAGATGGCAAGTTTGAAACTTTTCAAGAAACATCCTTGTTGCTAATTACATGTCTGGGGGCTGGTTGGGATTCTAGGATTAGTGTTCAGGAGATAGAAATGGGTAACGGGGGAGGTGTGATCTTTCCCAAGTGCCATACCAGGTATTAAAATAAACGGGCTTTTGCCTCCTGGAGCTGGGGGTGGCAGGGAAAAGAAATCTGGGTCCTAGCAAAATCAGAAAAAGCATCAACGCATGAGGTACGAGTTAAGAAGGCTCAAACCTGGAAGTCCTCAGCTGTTTTCTGGCCACAGAAAGAGCATACTTGAGATCTCAATATTTCCTAGTTGCCACTCTGAGGGCAGAGGATTGTGCAGTCTGAGGCCAGTGTGCCCCGCTTTTGGAGATGGAACATATCGCTATCCTGGGAGCTTAGCGAGGTTGGCTATTGGCTATTGGTCATTGGCCTGGTGGCCAAGGGCAGAGGGGAGGGAGGGCCTATTAGGAAACCTTTGGTGGAATGAAGGAGAAAACCAGAAGTAGTGGTAAGGACAGAGTGAGAAGACATGGCTTTGCCACATCTCTCCTGAAAAATTGGGGATAATGCGCAATTCATGAGATGAACAGATATCACGGGCATAAAAGTGCTTTGCCACTTTTCAACTGCCACGAGAACATGAGCATCACTATAGAGGAAGTAGGCAAACAGGTGAGTCTCTTTGGCAGTGATTCTCAGCCCCTACTGAACATTAGAAGCACCTGGAGTTTTTTAAAATGCAGATTCCCCTAAGTCCCCTACCTTAGTCTGCCTGAGCAGAATCATCAGCCCTCTATGAAAGCTCTCAGGTGATATTTTAATGTGCACCCAAGAGTTGAGACCTTCTGCCCTAAGGATTCTCTTGGCCCAAACTGACATGCTTAGCTGGCAAGCCCAATTAGAGCTCAGTAAGGCCCATACCTCTTCATATCTTTGACCTTGAACTTTAACAAAGACCGCTCTGACCCCACTCCTCCCCAAGTGTTATGCTTATCACAGCTGGGGCTAACTGCTGCCCAGGAAAATGCAGACATCCAAAAGGCTCCTAGCTGCCATTCATTCTTGGTATTTGGGTCCAAGTATTAAAAGCAGTTACTGTTCTGAGTACCTAAGTGCTGAGCACTGTCCCTACCTACACCCACTGGGTTGGTAAAGAGATTCAGAGTCTAGTCCAAAGGCATCTTAGCGTTGGATCCCTCCACTCCAGATTGTGGGAGATTTCAGAGGGTGCCTGCACATCGAAACCCAGGGGCAGGGCCTCTATCTTGACAGCCCTTGGGTCATGTGCTCCCAGTGACACAAAGGCAGGTGATGACTTGAACTCCTTGGAAAGCTTGCTTTAGAGCAGCATTAATCCTATTCACTGGGGAACATGCAGGCCCTGGGACCAGGTCTGAAAGCCTGTTATAAATTGAGAGATTAGTGAAATGTCCTGAATAACAGGAAAGCGATGAGAAGCTCTGCTGTGCTCCTTCAGCCCATGGGACCATCTGCCTGGAGCCCTAGCAGGGGATCTGCCAGGGAAGATAGATTAGCTCCTCTGAGCACTCCCTGCTTGAGATGCCTTCGGTGGTGGTGGAATGCAGTTTGGTTAACAGGAGCCTCCAAGAAATGGACACGTGGAGACCCACATATGGGATTCTTCCTGTCACTCTTCGTTTTTCATCTGGCTAAATCCCTGGGAGGGCTAGGGCAGCCAAAAGAAAAGTTCTAATAGGGCGGTTATCAATGCCCCATCCTTCCCCTGGACCATCAGTTCTGAGAACAAAGTATGTGTATCACAAACTTAATTTTGTGGAAATGAGTTTATTGAGGAAGACACAAGGTCAAGCTTCCCCCAATTCCCACCCTCCCCAAGAACAGATCCCAAGAACAAAAGAATGATAAGCATTCTTAGGGCAATACTTACCCCTCCCCTCCCTCCCCATTTCTCTCAAGTCCCAAGCTCTGCAACACAGACACACTGAACAAGCTCGGGCGAGGACAGACACTCAGGGAATCTCTGACCAGCAAGAGTTCTGGTTGTGTGTGCTTCCCTTGCCCTTTGTATGACACCAGCTGACATTACAAAGACATACTGAGGCAGAGGAGAGGGGAACGTAGGGCAATCTCCATTCTGTTTCCCCAATTCAGCCAAGTTTGAAATGGGCCAAAAGGGAAGCTGTGGTGGAGGCAACAGGTTCTGTTTCTTCAGGAGAGAGGTCCTTTTCCGAAGAGCAGAATCCCTCCCTCAGTGCTGGGAGCACAGGATGCAGCCTCTCCAAAGAGCGCAGAGTTCCCGGTTTGGCTCGGTCAGGTCAGTGAGAACAGCAGCTGTTACCCACCACTGCTGGGAGGCTGAGAGAAGCCTAGTTTCAGGGGCGGAGGGACATATCCTGATACAAAATTGTTTTCTGTCTGCTTACCCTGACACACACTCCTCCTTCTGGAGCTACAGTTTGCTTTGAGATGAGAACACTGTTTATAGTGTGAATCTTCACTGCTTGTATCCAACTGACTCTATGAATGATGTCCCAAACAGGGAACTTTATATCAACCTGCTTTTCTACCCCACACACCACCAATGTACTCACCTCCCACACATAATCCTGTGTTACTTCCTAATCTCCAGGTGCCCGAGGGGTGGTGAGTGCAGGACATAGTCCCTTTTCCCCAGTAATTCTTCACTTGGAGATTCTCAAGGTTTAAGAAACTGCTTTGGGGGATCCATTCCCCCAAGCTTTGCAAGTGGTATGAATCAGGGTCATTTCAGACATAAAAGGGCTGGGGGGCAGTTTCTGCTCTTGTTTTCTACATTTTCTGCTCTTGGACTCACTCATCGGTGTAAGTCCAACACGAGGCCTTTGGACTCTGAAGTACCTCTGATTTGAGTAGGGGAAGCTGAGAAGCAGTCTTCGTTGTGGACCCTAAATACTGGGCTCCAGGCAATGCAACAAGTGCCCACAGATGAAATAGTATGAACACTGTTAAACAGGTTGGTGTCTTGGGCATGAAGCATTCATTCATTGACAAATCATACCCAATGTGCTGAGGGCCCTGATTTCACATCTCCCAATCTTTTTAGAGATGACAAGAACTGCTTGATCGTCTGAGATGACCTCAATCACCTTGGAGCCTCAGTAACATGAGTAAAAAGCAGATCAGAGAGCTGAAGGGATAAAGAGAATCTGTGACACCTCTGAGCTCACTTCATCTCTGCGCCCACCCCAGTGGCCTCCAAAACTACAGCTCAGCTTGAGGACTGTATGGGAAACATAGCCACTCCTTCATTCCGGCATCTGGATTTACCTTCAAGTGACTGAGAAGACACTCTGCTGCCACCTGATGTCAATGAACGGAGTGCCAAAATCAGTATACGACAAAAGCCACAAAGAAGCAGGCACAGAAAAGGCAAGAGAAAGGCATTGAGGAAAAAAATATTAAGGAGACACGACTGTAGTGAAAACAACACTGACGAGGATTTAGTCCCCCAGCTCTGCTACTTAACAGCTAGCAGGCCTCAGGCAAGAAAACCCTTTTTGCCTTTTACCCTTTTCCTTTTCAGAAAAGCAGGACTGGAAACTTAAAGTCTGTTTCAATTCTAAAACTATGATTTTAGATCTGAATTGGACCTGAGAATTAAGTTAAATAGAGGGCAGGAGATATGGAGAGGGCATTCTGGTTCCTGTTCCCCACATCTCTATTCAAATTCCATAATAGTGTTATTAGTCAGGTCAAGGGAAAGGAATGTAGTAAGTTCTTATTTTTCTCAGCTTTGGTGCTGTCAGGACTTATACCTGCACCCGAAATCGCATTCAAGGAAGACCACCATTCCCAACCGCAGAGCAATCAAATGAGATGATAATATGGGGCAAGGGAAATCACAAGGCAAAGGAGTTTGGAGGGGAAAAAAAAAAAGTGAAAATTCCTATGAGTAGGGACAAGGTTTCCACACATAGGAAAACCCTTGACAAGGTGGGCAAGCAACTGTGTCTCTTCCTCCAAGGCTGTGCAGTTAGCGATGGTCAGTGGTTTTAACACTTTCTAGCGGTTACACTGTTCCCTCAATTTCTCATATGTACAAAAATATAAAACAATAAAGTGCAGTTTATGTTTCAGTGACACTTTTCCTTGCTTTAATATTTTTTGTCTTTTTCTGCTTTGAAATGAGCTCTCAATTACAAAATATCAAACTACACTCAAAAATGCCAGCCACTGGCACAGTATGGAGAAGCCCACAAGTAAGGACAGATAGCAGCAGCAGGTGGCAAGAGGTGGGAAGTGATTAAAGCAGTGGTTACAAACGTTCACAGGAAGCTAAAACTATCCAACAGGTTGTGCCTTAATGTTAGCACAGGTTATACTAATCACTACCTTGGTGGGTGGCCTCAGTATATTTAGGTTCAGATTCTACACGGCAATACAATTTCTTCCAGTTAAGAGTTCTTGGCTTGCACCGATCACAAGGTGGCCAGAGGGCACTGGACCAGTCTATTAGTTTTTCAAAATGCTGTCATAGACCTGATAGATATACTGCGAGACTTCAGGAGCTCTACATTTCAGCGACAGCTGTTGGGACAAAAAGAAGAAAGATTATCATGGAGACTAGCATTATGTACTGTGGGTTTTAGAATTTCAATTTAATCAATGTCAAGTTGTGCTGTGTTTCCATCTACATTCTATGTGGGTCTATAAGGTCAGGAAATAATCCATACTAAAACCATCAAAGTCTCTGACTGTAAAACAGGTGCTCCACTGCTTTGCTAAGAGTTGTAGAGATTATTCCCAAATGAAAGTGGAAGGGCTAAACCCTTAACTTGTTGGTGGTCATTTCAGCTGTCTGCCTCTATTTCTCCGTCCCAATTCAAGAAGATGTACCATCAAGTAAAATAAAACTATAAGCTAGGCAAGTCCAAGGTAGTGCCTTTTTGTATATTGAGAAAAGCATATACAGTCATGGAGGGAAAACAAGCATTAACACAAAAAGACATTTACTTAGTATAATTGGACAGCAATTCATGCCATCAGCTTCATCTTCTATTTTCTTCCTCTTTAGATGGGGATATCACATACTTCTGATAAGCACTGTACTTCTCTATCACCCCCTCTTCTTCTAGCCTAACAATTACCAAATCAAATTATTAAAAAGATTTTAATGTTGAACACATATTTTCACTTAGTAGGTCAATAAGCACAAAATTTAAACCCAGATTTGGAATCCTTAATTGTATTAGACTAGGCAAAATATTATTAATAATGTAAAAGAGTGGAAGCATTCAAATTACATTTAGAACTAGAAAATTTTGTATTTGCTTTCTGTATTACTGACCCATTGCCCTTATTTATTAAGGCAGATCAATAAAAGCTGTCTTTAATGATATGTTACCATGAGGTTTTAGATTACTTTTTATTAGAGACTCTAAAGAACTAGAGGATGAGTTAACAACACAGAGGTGAGACTATTTTTGGAAAAAATGTGAAGATATTGGTTAACCTTGAACTTCTTGAAAAAATGCTCACATCCTTAAAACTTAAAATGAAAATTTTAAAATGCAAAGAAACCCCCCAGAAATCAAACAGAAGAACATCAAACAGGCTCTATTTATAGCTTTAACATTAGGTCTCTAAGGCATTTCCAAAATTGCTCCTTAACATTAATCAGGAAGACAATTCTGATAAATGTAAATAACAACTAATTTAAGAATATAAATATGCATAGAAAACAGCTCCATACTTTGGTCAAAGTTGCAGCTATAGGCATTCCCTGATTTTTAAAGCCCCTATAGAGGTGATTCTGTACCACTTCATCCAGAGCCTCTCCACTGTTGATGCTGTGGAAAATTCTCGTGGAACAACATGTGGGATCAGAAAAGAAGAGAAAGCTCAAAAGAGTAAGAACAGCCTAAAGGAACTAACTCCCAGACTGAAGAGGTATATGAAAGGGTACTTTTTCTCTCCCAAAATACTGTCCAGTATTTTTTCACATCTTTGTAACAATACTCGAAGTTCTACCAGTTGGAGGTTCATTTTTTGTTCATGATTGGTAAGGAAATGCTGCCTTCTTCGACAGAAGTCCAAATTGCAAAGGTTGGAACTAAGCAGGTAGGGGTGTGGGGAGGTCATGGGACTGACCAAGCTTGGACTCTGAGAGAAAAGGAGGAAGACTCTTTTTGGACTCTTACATCACCCTCCATTCCCCAACCCCTGCCAATCCTCCAAGCTATCCCAGTCTTTAACAAAGGGTCAGGCTTAGCTTTAAATCCATTCCTTACTTTCCAAACTAGTGCAGCTAAGATAAGCTAGAATGAATTATTAAAAAATATTTTTTTGCTAAATCCTGAAGTAAAAATGAAACATACATAACAAAGAAGCTAAATAATCTGATTTATAAAACATAAGCTAGGGCTCTGGGTCTTATTTTGTACGATTCTTAAGGGAAAAGAGGCCTTACCAGCATTTTAACATTTGAAATGCTAGCCTGCTTATGTGACATATCTTTAATATCAGCCCTTCAGGAATACCACCCGTAAACAGACCCACCAAGGGAACAAGAGTCACCTCTCTTGCCTAAGTAAGCCAAGGACTTACACATTCATGTCTGGTTTATAGTCTAGAACACACATTTCTTCACCTGGGACAAGTTACCTTTCCAGGTGAGATGCAGCTAATTAGATATAGCCTCATCTTTATAGATAAATATACCTTCTTCACGAAATACAGTTAAGGAGGGGGGAGTAATTTATCATTCTCTTTTAGGTGACTAAGGGACCATCAGTCCTTATGCATTAGTACTAGCTCAATCAGATTTCTTTCCTCCTTAATACCTAGCTGAAATCAGATCAACAGTATAATGGGTGTTTAGGGTGATGGAGGAAAAGAAATGGATCTGAGTGACTGTGACATCTGGAGCACAATTTAGGGGAATGGATTAGGCCTGTGTCAGACTGATGGAAAATGTAAATGGTTTTGTGGGCAGTAGGAACCTAGTTACTAGATGGATGGAAAATAGGAAAGAGGGCAAAGAAATATAAAGAAATTTACCATTTACAAATATAGGGGAGGGAGGTGGCTGTGGCTGTAAGAGGACACCATGAGAACGGGATCTCACGGGGCTGTTACAACTGCATGCAAATCTACAATTATCTCAAAATAAAAAATTTTTAAAATATATAGGGGAGAAAATGTCCTTCCATGAATGAATGGATAAACTACTGTACATCCATATTGTGGATTACTACTTGGTTGAGAAAATAAACTATCGATACATGCAGCAACTACTTGGTTGAGAAAATAAACTATCGATACCTGGATGTCAATAGTAGTTAGAAAAAAATAATCTCAAAATGTTACATGCTGTATAAATTTAACTTATATAACACTCTCAAAATGACATAACTATAGTAATGGTGACCATATCAGTGGTTGCCAAGGGGTTAGGGCTGGGGTGAGAGTCTAAGTATAACAAGATAGCCAGAGGGAAATTTTTGCAATGATGGAATAGTTCTGTGTCTTGACTATGGTGGTAATTATACAAATCCATACATGTGATAAGATTTCATGGTACTGAACACTCAACAACAACAACAACAAAATAATGTAAAAACTGGTGAAATCTAAGTAAGGTCTATAGTCTACAGCATTTTATCAATATCAATTTCCTCTTTGAAAATACACAATGGGTATGTAAGATGTTATCAATAGAGAAACTGGGTGAAGACACATGGGACTCTACCATTTAAAGAACTTTTTGTGAGTCAAATTATTTCAAAATAAAAAGTTAAATTTTTATTTTTAACTTAAACTATGTTTAAGACAGTGATACCAAGAGGTTCTTCTAAGAATTCTCATTATCTTTATAATGAATAGAAAATAACACGGTAGGAAGTATTAAGAGATACCTGAATTCTAAGCACAACTTACCTACCAACAAATAACATGGTTTTGAATAAATCACTAATAATTCTTAACCTTGGTTTCCTTATCCACAAACTATGGATAACCATGCTTTTTTAACTTAGCTGAGGTGGAAGACTGTATATAATAAAAAAATAAGGATGATAAAAAAAAAAGACTCCCCCTCTCAAAAAAAAAATTTCTAGGAAAGTAGTAAGTGGAGCTATTTTACAAGATCTTGATTTTACAGTGAGAATCTGACCCTCCAGGAACAGCACAGAGGGGTTTTCCTTTCTTGGAGAACTCAAGGTAAATGACAGGGCAGCTTCTTTCCAAAAAGACTAGACTGGTGGTAGGGGAAGTGGGTGGGAAGAGTGTACATTTTATGGGGGAAGCTTGAAGCTTCCCAGCTCACAAGTGCTTGCAAAATCTAGTTTGATAGGACTCAGCAGCTCACACACACATGCTCGTCTAGCTTACTTCAAGGGAGGGAACTAGTGGGGAAAATGCCAAGAATTTTCATTTCTGAGTGGTACTATTCCCTTGATGTATGCATGCTAATGAAAACAGACTTGGCTGTTAAAATTAAGGAATGGGTTCACAGAATT
This sequence comes from Pteropus alecto, assembly GCF_000325575.1. NCBI lineage: Eukaryota > Metazoa > Chordata > Mammalia > Chiroptera > Pteropodidae > Pteropus > Pteropus alecto. The sequence continues at coordinate 15,350,780 of NW_006443570.1, forward strand.
TTCTTAGCTAAATGGCTAAAAAGCTCCCTTAATCTACTGACTACTCAGCTTCCTCAGTTATTCAATACTGAATCTTATTCTCCTGTCACTTTCTGGTACCCTCCTTCAAAACAGCCTATAAAAACCTCGAACATAATGGAAGAATAAGATAGTCCCCCATTCCCAGTGGTTTTTCTGTTACTTTACAAAATACAAATGACACGCAGCATCCTACTAGGAGATCACATTTTACAATAGCAAATGAATGCCCAGGGCCTAGGGTAAAAATCTTTGTTGCTTAAAAAGGCAATTTGCTCCTGTCCTAAAAATACTGCCAGAATTTAAATTTCAGTCTATTGTAGTACTGAAGGAAGTTTTCCAAACTAAAGTTCCTTTACAGGCTGCTAAAAGTATGTCCCATTTTGCCTTACCTTTAGTAACAACCATTTCAGGACAAACAATACTAAAAAGGTTCATGTGCCTATGACTCTGATATCCTTATGAAAAAGCAGGAAAGCAGGAAAGAAGGCCTTCTTGAAATGAACTAGGTAAATAATCCTCTTAGCAGCCTGTTATAGTACCACATGCACAGACAGGCTAGATAAGTATTAATCGATACTGATAAAGTTGCCAAGTTTTGCAAGCAACTCTATATTAACCAGGGGGAGTCTGAGGCACTCCTTGTTGCCAGAGGCACCATGCCTATGGGATGGGGCAGACACCACAGAGAGGTCTTCCAAAGAGGCAAATAAGGACCTCTTTATTTGACTGCTTGTTTTGGGCATCTGGGGTCTGAAGCACCTCCTCCAGGTCTTTGCAGGGTGCTAAGAAAAAATGAAAAAGCTCTTACCTCCCTCCTCAAACCCATCTCACCCATTCTGAGAAAGGTCTTACCGTGTAATTGGGGTTTCCTGGCTGGATACGTAGCTCAGCCAAGATCCAAATGCCATTAGTGAGCTTCAGGGATTGGTACAGCATGTCCTGCCCTTCCACATTCCTCTTGGCAATAGTATAAACATTGTTGTTTTGTAACTTGCTGGAAACAGTGTCTAGAAACACAGATTCAAAATATCAAACAAATGCATGCTAACTCTCTTATGACACCCCTACAGACCATGTGTGCTAAAGTCCCTTGACAAGTACCGTTCCATGTGCATACACACATACATTCCAGAAAGCTCTTCTTCCATAACAGCAAAGGATGAGAGAGTGGCTCTTGAAGTATCTGCCTATCACATTCCAGGACAGAAACAGAATAAGATGCAACTAAGCATTAGTGTTAAGAATTAACCTGTGGAGATTACAGTAGGTCAAAGGAGCTGGTAATCTTAAACTAGGTGCTAGAAAGGTAAAATGCTTTGAAGAGAACAAAGACAGAAATGGGTGTGTGGGTGTACCACAGTGACTGCCATGTTGGTACTGACTTCTGGAACACTGGTCCCAGAGTCACAGAGATCCACAGACTGATGATCAAATCCATACACCACTTCCTGAGTTGCTACTACTTCACTGTGAGCCACTCTGGCCTCAACTGCTAGGATCGGAAAAAAGCAGAGTTGCAGAAATCTTGTAAGTCAAATTTATTAACCTGGATATTTACGATTTTTTTTTTAAAAAGCAGGCAAATTATTTCTTAAGACTGTAGGGAATACCATGTTGCAAATCAATAATGAAACAAACTGTCTCAATCAAAGACTTTGAGAAAGACTGAAGTTACACAAAGATGATTACTACAAGGCCGTAACCCCAGCTGCCGTGGCTAGTCATAGTGGTGGCCTTCACAGTCATCAACCCAGGGTAAGAACAGGTGAGTGGCTGGGGCTTCCCTGCGACTACAGCATCAAAGAGACATAACGCTCTAGAATTATAAGTTGTTTCTCTCTCCTTGCTCTCTTACTGCTAATATAAGAGAGATTGCAGCATCAGAGAGAAACTTTAAGAACAGAGACAACAGACAATGCTCTTTGTTGAGTTTATTATGTTCATTTCTGATGAGAATTCAAATTACTCATGCCAACTTCAGGGACTAAATTCTTTCCATATAAAAATCTGTCCTATTGTGCACTCGAGGAAAAGGCTGCCACAATGGACGGTCTTTCTGTTCTCCGAGACAATAAGCAGTCTGAGTACAGGGATTCTGGAGTTTTTCATCAGTGTGCTTCCCACGGTATCTGGGACACAATGGCTACATGCCATCAACACCTGTGAAATGCATGACCAAGGTGTTGGAGATGCCTATATGTACGTAGTGCCACAGGCATTAAAAACTGTCTACTTAGCTGTGGGCTAATTTTGGAGGTAGCTCTTGCCCTGATACCTTTCTCCCATGTTCAAACTAGTGAAAGCTCAGGGGAGGAAGCACTAAAGTCCATTCATTAAACATTTGTGCCATCTTAGTTATTACTTAACTTTTCCCCTTTAATTTCCGAAGAAGGTTTTCACTAACACCAAGCAGAGGTGCCAAAAATTGTATCTTAGGCTAGTATATGCAACACTGTTGGAGGATGGAGCCTCAATATTACTTTTTAATTACCTTCTGAGGGGTCGGGCAGTTCTGTCACCCTGGTTTTCACAGTGAAGAGCTCTTACAGCTTAGACTGGGTTACTAGGTAATATCTCCAGCTGGAGTTTGGCTAGTACCTTTTGACAGGACTGTCTTTATAACACATGGGGCTTGCTTTAAGTTGTAAAGCCATTCCTAACTTTCAAAGCTCTTGCTCGTTTCCAAGGAAGTGGAAAATACACACAACAGAAGCTTTTATTGAAAAGCCACCCTGTTGCATAGGCACAAACACATTCTAGACAATACATATAGCAAGGCCCAAACAACTCATGATTTTACTGCCTATGTAAGGGAAGACAGACTAGAAAACCGAAGCATACACACATACACACTCATCCCTTCCAAAATTTGAAAATGTGGCAAATAGCCAAGTAGAATAAGTAAGTTGAACTGATGTAACTTTAATACATTTGGAAGCATTCTGGCCAGGAACCTGGCTCTGCTCCTGAATGGCTGTATCATGATTCCTACAGAATACTGAATGAAGGGAGGGTTCATAACATAAGTATATGTGAGTCAATTTTTATAAATCTTAGACATTAGGTTTGAGCTTGAAGATGTATAGATGGCGGGATAATCAGTCTCTACTAACTGTACTAGATAAGAATGGCAATGGAAGCCAGATGGAAAAAGGCTTCCCAGCCAGACTGGGATAAATTTTTTGACAAGATATTAGTTTTTATTTTATCTTTTTTCACATATCTGAAACTCCTGAGAAACAAGATGGAATCTTATAGTTGTGAGACTTTGAGAATGAGAAGGTAACATTAAGACAGAGATGTGCCCCAAAAGAGAGTAAAAAAAGATGGTCAAATATGATTATGCAGTTGACCCTTGAATAACACAGGCTTGAAATGCGCAGGCCCACTTACATGTGGATTTTTCAATTGACCCACACGGTTCAAACCTGCATTGTTCAAGGGTCAACTGGCAGCTGGGAATCTATGTATGGGGAGAGCCGACTTAAATTATTCGCGAATTTTTGACTGCAAGAGTGGTCATCATCCCTAACCCCCACACTGTTCAACGGTCAACTATACTTGCTTCGAGATGTGATTTCTTCGGGTTTGTCTGTCTTCTTCCCCAAATTTGGCTCTTTCGGTCTGGGGCCTAAAATCTTAGGAGGTGTGGATGTGGTCTTTCTTCCTTCATCTTCCTACTTTAGCTATGATCACATTTCTTCTAGCAGAAATAAAAGTGACAATACTCAGAGAGTGAGAAAGGGAGCATCTGCATTTGGGACCCAGTCATGGTATTCATCAGCAAGTTCAAAATCACTATGACTGCTGAAAAGAACACTTTTTGCCATTTGAGCAACCTATAACAAACTATATTTAAGTCCTGGCTGGCAAAGCATTTCCATTTATGAAATATTACGGAGGATGGGGAAAACTACAACAAAACAAAGAAACAGAACTCAGCCTCACCTAGTCCTTATGCTAGAAAAAAATATTTGACCCTTACCACAGTGACTAACTAGTGAATATATGAACATGTCTCTGAGCTTTTCAAAGCATAATAAACAACAAAAAAATAAGTTTGTAGACTGCTCGACAGAAATATTCCTTTCTGGATATGGCTGGAGATGCAAGTACTCTTGTGCACTTAAGATAGTGGTCTTAGATATGTACCAACCCCAAACACAGCTATAATGGTAAGCTGCAAAACAGATTCATACAGACCTCTTGACACTAGTAGAGATAACCAGTGCTAGGAAGCAGAGAGACCCATATGTTAGTGCCTTTCTGGTCTAACATTTTCTAGTATTTATACAACTAGTGTTGCCACAAGTACCTCTAGCATATACACCTTTCTATTAAGATCTGATTAATTATAGGCTTGGTAAGAGGATGTCTTCTTTCTTCTCTAGAAAGAAATGGAAGAAGCAAAAGTAAAAGCTCAATGCTAGGTTAGTAAGTCTTTTAAGCCTGTGCCTTCGCACAGTCAGAGAGTTACTTCCATCTGTCAAATGTCTACTCTGACACAGAAAAGCTATTTAAAGTGTTGGTGCTATTGTGATTAGGGTAGATCAGCTGGAAAGGATGGTATTTTTAGCTCTCAGCTAGACCCAGGGTTGAATCAGAAGGCACTAAACCTGGAAACATTCATGTTAATAGAGCCTTCAAGACTGGAAGAAAATGTAAAGGCCAGGGCACTCCAGACCTACTGGTGGAGGCAGAGGAAAAGCTAGAAAGGATTAGTTACAGGAAGCAGTCTTCCAAGATTAGCAGTGATTAAGTGTGGGGAAATGATGACCTTGTGCTCCTAGAGAAAACGAAGTGGCTGTTTCTCCTTCTGCTCCATGTGCTGCACTGCCATAGAGCAGTGTATTACCGGAAAACCCATTTGCTAGTATTTAGAGCACCCAAGGCAAGGAGGAACTGGCATGAAGCCATGGCACAACTGATCAAAACTGAATTTGCTCTGAGAAACTGTTCCAGGCTATACCAGAGAACACAGCCTCACCTGGAGAAAGACTAGACACTTCTTTGGCAAGATCCCAAATGTACACCAACGTGCAATGGGGTTCACATCTCCCATCTGGAAGCAGGGAAATCTTTCCTATTATTTTGGCAGGCCAAACTAAAGCCCTCAGTTATTCAAACTTCCCCCCGCTCCCCCAAAAGCATGTCTCTTTTATACTGGATGTCTGAAACCAAATCTTTTATTTCCAATTACTCTGATCTTTTTCTGTGTCTCTATAGGCTGGTGTTTCCCAGATCATTTCAAGGAATGTTGGTGTCACATAAGATATTAATAATAAGCATTTTGTAATTTTAAATGCCAAACAAATTCAGTCAACATTGAGTTAAACAGCTTTCTCCAACATAAGACTTTTCAGCTTTTAGTGTGCTCATGTGCAATGGCAACTTCTAAGAGAGGCACATCATACACTGTATTTTTCAACTAAGTGACCACAGAAACAGGTGTCCTCAGGAGCATAATATATGAAATGTTGCCAAAGGACCAACTACTACAAAGGTGATTTAAAACAAAGGGCCTGGTCTTTTCCAAACTGGGTACAGAGGCTCTTTTCTTAACAGGATCTACTCTGGCTCTCACCATTAGTAGCCACTGTGGACCTAACGGCTTCCTAAAGGACAGCTTATTATACTGTGAAGAGCTGTCCAACCTCCCATACTCATCAAGAGGTTTGTAGTAACTGACCAGTGAGCCTCAGAGACAGACAGATAACATGGTCATCTACCTAGAATATGACACAAAAAACTCAATTTGAGTCATGATTTTTTTGTGAAAACACAGCAAAAACTCTAGTTTAGTAGATATATAATCGGGGTGAGAAACTCACACCAAGAATACGTTAGAAAGAAGGCAGATATGTAGGATTCCTAAAGAGAATCAACTAACTAGTTATAATGGAAATTAAAGACATCTTCTCAAATATCTCTTCAAGGGCTCAGAAGAAGACCTATAAGAAAAGATTTGTCTGAACAGAGGATGAATACGTAAGAGAGCCCCCAAAACTGGAAAAAAAGTTGGAAAGAAAAACTCTAGTGAGTTTTTTTGCCTTTCTGTATTGCCACACTGCCTTTCTCAGTGCTATGCTCTAGCTACAATGGGATGGCAGCATGTGGAAGACGCTTATGAGAACCACCAACATATGGAGGAAGAAATGATGGATAAATGAAGAAAGAGGAGATATGAAGCAAGCACGAGAGAAAGAGAGAGAGAAAAAAGGAGAGGGAAGGAGGGAAGAAGGGAAATAGAGAGAAAGAGAGAGAACACGCTAGTGAGGAGGGAGGGGGAAAGAGGGAGGGGGACTAGGACAAAAGCAGGACTCTGAACAGCTTAGAGACCCTTCCACTCCTGAGAACACTTCAATGAAACAAAGCCCTAGGGACTGACAGTGCTATTGTTTCTCCTCTTGAGTTGCCTCTTTGATTTTCTGTTATAGTAATAAAAACAACTACAAAAGGGTTTGGAGCTTTTAAAAATGGTGATTAAAGAGATTAGTCTAATGATAAAAGCTGACACAGGGCAGGAAAGAAAAAGGTTATCAACTAGGCTTTAATCAACTATGATGTATTTTTGTTTAATAACAAATACAAGATTCTAAATAAGGATCTCAGAAAGAGTCACCTTTCCTCCTATATCAAAGGCAGATATAAAAGGAAAAATAGTTCTTTTAATTCTTGGGAAGAGTACACATCTTCTAATGCCATTTCGATCACCTGATGCTCACAGGATGTTCAAATAACACAACTGACACATGTTCAACTACTGAAAAATTGGGAAGATGGAATCATTCTAGTTTGTTTCTTACATCTGTTGGCTTGTAAGTTATCTAGCACCTATATCAAAACATCCCAAGCTTTTAAAGAGAAATTTGCAAAGTAATATATCTACCATATACCCACTATAAACAAAGTAGATGTAAATAAAGACATAATTTTCAAATACCTAATTTGATTTACTAAGATAAAAATGAAATGCAGTCATTACTCACCAGCATTTAAATGACATTCTTTAATCTGAAACTGAAGTTCATTTTCATTGGGAATATCCTTCCATGTTGCAAGGAAGACCTGGCGTTCTGT
>NW_006443570.1:15357929-15386946 GCF_000325575.1 Pteropus alecto
GGAAAGGAAGGATGTGCATAATATTCGGATTTCTGATGCCTTGCACCATTTCTCCTTTGGAGTGCCGGCTCTTGTAATACAGCCAGAAGTAGACTGGGACTGGAGCCAATTCTTAGCAATGCAGAGGTGCTACACTATAGGTCAATTAATCCTTCATCAGTAACACTGGATACACCGGAAAAAGAGTTTACATCTAGGGGTTAATTTTGGATCTATTGTTTTCCTAGTTGGTAACTTTGGGTAAGTGTGTAACCTTTCTGATCCTTAATTTCATCACATATAATTACATCTGTCCTGCCTACCCGAAAAGCCATTATAAGAACCAAATCAATTACGTGCCAATATAATTTAATATGTACCAATATAAACTAGTTTTATTAGATGGTAGTTTCATTAAGTAAGAGAAGGCAGAAATGTCAACAACTACATGAGGAATACTAGTGGTTTATTTCATATGACTAGAATTATAATGAAAAAGTGTGAATTATTACAAGATTACGAATATGCGACAGAGACACAAGTGAGCAAATGCTGTTGGGAAAATGAAACTGACAGGCTTGACTGACACAGCATTGCCACAAATCTTCAATTTCTAAAAAACGTAGTATCTGTCAAGTGCAATAAAACAAGGTATGCCTGTACTCTGTATATGCCAGGGTGACAGGGTTATACAGATAACTGGCATTGTGATTTAGAGATCAACAGCAAAACAAAACAAACTGTGACTCAGGCAAATAAATAATTAGCAATTATTAGAGCTTTACAATAACCTTACCCCATTTTTTTAATCCTCAAAATAACTTGTATTTCTGGGCTCTACTCTGCTTAACATTCAGAGGAAGGGCAAAGGTATATATTTGGCAGAGGGACAAGAGGACATACTTACCCATTTTGCCATCTTCTACAAAAAGCACATTGAGTGGGATGAGGCAGCTGAAGTAGAAGACATCAATATTGTTTTTCACAGCCACCTGCCAGAAAAATAACAAAAAAAATTAGTACATCATAGGGAGCCAGGTAGGAAGGAAAGAACAGTTATGTGTCTAGAAATATATGACCCTATTTCCTTCGTCTTTTAAGACAGTGCACGACTCCCCAAATCAAGACAGGCCAGCCCATATATTGCAAAGAATATCCCTACTCATTCTACTGTCAGAGAACTGTGATGACCTGCAACGCTCTCTCTCTCTCTCTCTCTCTCTCTAGGAGGAGGTTTACGAGGGATGAATTCAAGGCATAACATCTGTACTTGGAATAATCTACTGTTATTTTTTGTTTCTATGGTTATTAGTAGTAGCTGCTGTTACCACTAAGTACCTATTAATAATATTTCAAATCCTCACCATTACTATTCCAAAGTAGGTGTCACTTCCCTCTCATTTTACAGACAAGGAACTGAGGTTCAGAAAGATCTAGGGTCACATTGCTAGTACACAGAAGAACCAGGATCGAATGCAAACTTCTGACCCTAAACCTTGATTTCTTTCCTCTCCACAATAACTGGTCATACTGCCCCTTATCTTTTTTAGATACTGGTTTTAAAGTTGTTTCTTTTGTAAAATCTTATTACCTAAGTCTTATGGTTGGGCAAAGCTCATGGGTCAAACAATGGTAAATCTGATGACTATAAGAAAGAAAAAGGCTTTGAGTGAGAGAAAAAAAATGAGTTTTCTTCTCACAATACAAGCTTCTGATTTAGGTAGGCTATGATTCAGCCATGGCCTATTCTATTCAGAGCATGCTGTTTATATTTTTTAAAAAGCTATGATAAGTATTTTTATTCAGGGGCAATACTGATTGGCATATATATTCAGAAACAGCAAAATTAAACTGTGGCAGATTATAAGCACCATATACTGTAGGAAGGGAGAGTAGGAGGAGAATTGCTTTAAACCACCACTTCCTACTGGTTTCTGTCACTAGTGACTTTCCTATTTATGCTTTGGGCCCTGGAGGAAAACATTTCTCTGGGCAAGTTCTACAATCAGTAACAATGCCTATTTTTCTTTCACAGTGCTCTAAGTAAATAAAGGGGAATATAAAGTGCCTATCTAGCACCACTATTCTCCCTCTCCCCACCCTCCTTTTGGGACAAATGTCCACACTTCAACAGCATACCTATCTCTTAATCAAAACTCTGGCTATGAGCTCCCAATAGCCACTTTCCAAAGTACTTCTGTTTTGTTGTTGTTGTTGTTTTTCATTTATTATCAACCCATCTTCTTCACCTTAAACCATACCTTTATATCTTCCTCCATAATTTGGTTATGTCTACTTGAAAGTCTGTTCTCTCTCCCAGAAGAATCCATCAAATTACTTTCCTTATAACTTGTGTTTTTAACTTTTCAATTATCAATCCCATAGGAGATTCTGACCATATCACATAATCAATGCCCAAAATGCCAAGACAGCAGGATTCTCGAAACGCTTGAGAATGGTGAATGTAAGCAGAAAAAACCAACCTCAGGAAAAAAGGGACTTATGACATTATTTTAAATGTATTAGAGCACTACTTCTAAAGATTTATATCAGAGTGGGCTTCTGGGAAAGAGGTATTTTCTAATTAATCTGGTACTTAGCAATGAGAGGAGAACTCTTATTTCAAATAAGGGCATCAAGAAGATCTTGAAGAGTGCCAGGCTCTCTAAAGGGAATTTAGAAGTGAAAAACTAGGGTGGCATGGATAGGCTACTGTGGGTTACATAAAAGTCTTATGTGAAATGAGAGTGATTATCATTTCCATCATCTTTGAAACTAAAGTCATATTTCATAATGTGCCATTCATTCAAATATTTATTAATGTTTACTATGTCCTAACCATTTGAGATATAAAGAAAAATACAGACAATATAATCCTTATCCTCCAGGGGATAATACTGGAAGTACTTAATCAAAGACTTATATTAGAATACTCTGGAGAAATTTTTCAAAACGGATGCCATGCCAGGGCTCTATCCTACACTAAAGAATAACGATCTCTAAATCTAGAATCTGGCATATATTTTTGGGAAAAAGTTCCTAGGAAGATTAACCAGATAAGCAAGTAATTTAGAACAATGTTACTTAAGAGGTCTGAATCAGCTTATATATACATTGTTTTTCTGAGGGAATTCTTATTCTAATCGGAGCCCTTTAAATGGAACAGACATGAAACGCTCCCCTAGGTTAGCAGTAATAAACCATTCTGCCTTGAACAGCTTTTGAATAAACAGATGAAAGCCATGGACCCTCTTCCTGAAAAATGTGCATGCAACATTTTGACATACAATTTCAGGGGTTTTAGGCACCCTGACAACTACTCTTGGACTTCTGTTCTAGGATAATTCTGAGAAGCTGGACACCCAAGCAGAGGCAGCAGACACAGTGGTTCAGAACACGGACTTGGGAACTGGACCAGACAACCTGATTTCAAAATTTGACTCTGTCACTTACTAGCTGTGTGACTTTGTTCACACAGCTAGTAAGTACTCAGTTCAGTTTCCTGTCTGTAGAATGGAGAGTCACTTACTAGCTGTGTGACTTTGTGCAAGCAGTACTCAGTTCAGTTTCCTGTCTGTAGAATGGAGATAATAATAGTACTGAATGCATGAGTTGTTATAAGGATAATGAGTTAATATCTGCAAAGCACTTAGAATGGTGCCTGGCTTACAGTAAGTACTATAAGTAGTGTTTGTTAAAGAAAAATGCCCTTTTCTTTCACTATCTTCTGTTTTACCTGTTTTACTCAGAATTTTTCATAATTAAGGATAATCACATTAGACTTATCTGAAATCTTACACATGCTCAAATATAGTACTACTATACTAAAAAGAGATCAGAAGATTAAAAAAAGGCTTATTAGCAAACTGTTAGCTTAATGATTCTGCTTGCTACTGTGCCCTTGATAAAATATCTCTTTATAGGATCAATTGCACACTGGTCACTTTTTGGAAGGAAGTGTTTCATATTGTTTACATTAGTTTTTCAAAATCTGCATTTTGCAGCTCTCTAAATTTTACTCTTGGGTAGAACTGCATTCATTTCAAAAATATATGGTTCTCTTGGATCTGGTGGCCCATGCCTACCTATCTAACCTATTTCCTCTATATCAACCGTATCAAAATTACTTCTTGTTCCCCAAACACTGAAACTCACAGTTCTGTGCCTTTTTACGTTATTCTTTCTGCTTAATACATTCTTCTCCTGAACCTTTAGCTGTCTGGAAAATATCTCTTTAATCTTGAGTCAGTTCAACCTTGAATTTCTCAGGAAAGCTCTTATCCCTCCCCAAAGCACCCAGTGCATACTGTTCTACTATAGCATAAAATAATTGTATGTTTACATCTGCCTCACTGTTAATACAATAAGCTCCTTGAGTGCAGGGGCTCTCATTTTCACTAGCATACTAGTGGCTCAATGAATATCTATTGCATGAAATTGAAGGGAAGATGTTGAGAAAATGGAAAGAAACACTGGTTTTTCACCCTTTTTTCCTACCTCCAAATCATTCATATGCATAACAGTCCCAACAATACCATTGCTCATTGGGTAAACTGATACTCAGTGAGGCAGGAATGGGGATGGGATGATATATGAGCTCTTTTAGCTTCAAATCACTGAGTTAAAATAATATCAATATGCTAAGGAAGAATAATACAGGTAGTAAATCACAACCTAAGAATTCGGATTCTCCAAGAATATGCCAATCACTCCCCAGGAGTTAAGGCATAAAAGAATCAAGGGAAAAACACAGTTTAAAGCCAGTTCAGTTCTAATCCAGATGGTGGCTACTTTTAAATAGAACTGAGTCAGCTTTAAAGAGTATGATATTGATTCCTTCAGAGGGAGGAGGGGAGTTCCTTCTTTTTTTTTTGAAATTCACTATTCCAACAGGTATAGAATAGGAAGACACAATCCAGACAAGTTGGAGAACTATTTTCCAAGAGTTTTAACGTCAATACCTAGTATGTCTATGGGAAATCAATTTTACATGTGTGTGTGTGTGTGTGTGTGTGTGTGTGTGTGTGTGTGTGTGTATGTATATATATGTATGTGTATATATATTCTCCATCCATCCAACTGCCTACTTAGTATCTTTACTTGGATAACTAATAACTCAAATGAACATGTCCAAAACCAAATTATTGATCTCTCCTCCTCATCCTTAAACAGAACTTGCAGTCTTTCTAAACTCAGTAAATGGAACAGTGCAAAGCCTTTTATAAATGGTCTCCTTGCTTCTGCACTTGTCTCCACCACCCCCAGCACCTAGCTTCCCCAGTCTATTCTCAACACAGCAGCCAGAGGGATCTTAAAATGTAGGTCAGCTCATAAATATTTCTCTGCTCAAACCTCCAATGACTTCCTACCTCACTCAGAATAAAAGCCAAAGTTACAATTGCCTGTAATCTGATGCCTATTACCTCCCTTATGTTACGTGTAACTGCTGGCTCCATGTCAGCCACAGGCGCTGTTGTTCCTTGAACATATCAGGCATGTTCCTCTCTCATGGCTTTTTGCATTTGCTATTTTTTTTGTCTGGAATTCTCTTTCTCCAGAAATCTGCATGATTCATTCCCAGTCTCCTTTAGGTCTTTGCTTTTATCAAATATTATCCTTTCAGGTAGGTTTTCTATGACCAATGTATTCATAAAATTATACCACCCAATCTCCAACCTCAGGACTCCTTACCCCAATCTCTGCTTTATTTTTCTCCACTGCCCTCAACTGACATACTATCTTACTTAACTGTTGGTTTATTGCCTATGCCCGTGCCATGTACCCCACCTCCAGGAAAATATAAGCTGAATGAAGGAAGAGATTTTTGTGTCTTGTTCACTACTCTATTCTCAGCTTCTAGAACAGTAACTGGCATGGAATAAGTACTCAGTAAGAATAATGATTGTAAAATATTCTACTTAAAGTTCCTAACAACCATTTAGGTTTAGTCAAAACATGAATTTGGTATAAATTTTCCAAAAGGACAGTACTTCTCGAGTTTTTTTCCTAGTGTACTTCCCTTAACAGAATAGGAAAGTAAAGACATATATAATGGGGTGGAGGTAGGAGGAAGGGTCAGGATTAGGGGTATAACATGAAGTAGCTCACCGTAAGAACAAAATCTTTTTGAAGTTGCATGTCAGTCCATACACATCTATATGTTTTAATGTGTTTCTCCCTTTACCTCTGAGTAAAACTCATGCTCCAGGAAAATGTGTCACATGTATTCTTCAGCTTCAAGCACTTCCTAGCAGTGTATTTTTAAAAACTGTGGGTCACAACCAAATGGTGGCTCTTAAAATTAATTTAGTGGGCTGAAACTAGTGTAAAAAAATACAATAACAAACACCATAGTGCATCTCATGAAGAGTAAGTAATAGTTCCTGAAAGTGTTTCAGTTTTATTTACGTGTTGGGTGTGTATACTGTGTAAAATATATTTCTTAATGTTAAGTTGAAGTTAAAAAAGTTGAAAAACCATAATATTCACACACCAAATAAAAGCAAGCAGGGAAGAAATGGGTTCATAGAGCTAAGGAACAGAAAACACACCTCAGCTTCTGCTTTGAGGATGCCTAAAGCAGATCACAGATGGTACCAAGTAGCAGATAGCCTAATCCTCTGTTCCTCTGGTCTGTCACGTGCAACATGTGGCCATAACAATATTAACTTGCCTCTCAGGGACATCAACAGGAAGAACAAATAGAAATGATTCTGAGGCACTTAAAAAACACAAAAGGAGGCTATAAATGCTTAATAATAATAATGATTTTTAAAAGTTACTTTCAGTGGCTGCTGGGGAAAGAGCAGCCTGTCACCCTCAGCCTGTAACCAGCAATTAGTTTCTTTCCATAGTATAAGAAGGCTGCTGCAGTAGCTGCAGCCTCTTTATGGTGGCACAGCTGGAGACGAACAGGCTAAATTAATATTCTAACCTTCTTCCAGTGTACTCAAAAGTACTATAAAAAGGTACGAGATGAACTCAGTCTGAACTCCAGCAAATGCATCCTCTCACCACAGATAACCACAGGAGACACTGCCATAAGAAAAACCAAGGCAAGTGGCATACAGCTCACCTTTGAGAGTATATCATCTACTCTTTCATGATGTCACTTGTGACCTTTTCAAGTCTCTGAAGAATATTTTTTTTCTTTTTTCCTCCTCTCCATTTAGCCTTTGGAAAGATTATTTGCAGGCTGGTCCAAGCTGAGACCAGGCAGTGATATCAATTATTTCCAGTTTTCTGAAGAATGATGATTCAGATGTGTTTTCAAGCACCATACCACCTAGTCAACAGATCCTAGGGGAATGGCTCTGAGTGACAGGTTTTTAATGGTGCTGGCTCTAACTGTGTGATATATGTCATCTAAGACTCAAGCAGAAGTGGCTCTTTCTGCTAGTTGCTAGAGTTAAATCCACCTGTAGCTCTGCATTCCTAGTCAACACCAAAAAATAGCTACCATCTTTAGGTTCAAATATGGTCTTCCATTTCAAACCCATTTGATGATCAGCAAGGAAGCCAGTGTGACTAGAGCTGAGTAAGTAAGGAGCAGCAGATGGAGTCAATGAGGTAAGGAATGGGTAGATCGCATAGGGCTCTGCAGACCATTGTCAAGATTTTGGTTTTTCCGCTTACAGAAAATATCAGTGCAAGTTCTTCCAGACTGATGTAAACCTGAGTATAACAGGGCAATGGTATCGTAAGAATTAAACAGCTGTCACAATTCTGAAAGGAGCATAACTATGTGGAGAGGGTCACTGGCATCTGTGTGTCTCACAACGAACCCAGACCAGGGAAAATAATGCTAAGATATACTGAATGTGTGTGCAATATATCTGGAGTAGCATGAAGCTACTCCAGGCAGCTTCCTCATTTTTAAAAAGTGTTATATGTTAGGCAAAAATAAATCAGGAACTTACAGCAAATGTACATGTGCTCTCTTCCTGTCAATAGAGAATCCACCTGCCATACTAAATTGACCAATCTAGTTACTATCCAGAAACCTTTATTACAAGCCCTAAATTATCTCTTGCTCCAGCAGCCTACAACAAAATTACTCTATATAGTTTCAGTTGCTAGAAACAGCCAGTAATATTTTTACAGGCCTTTCGGCCAGCCTGGCAGATAAATTCCCAAAACCATAAGGTCTTAACTTAAACGGGTTTTGCTAGATCTGCATAGGCTCTAAACCTAAAGGTATCAATCTCTTTTTCTCCTTTTAATGACAGCTTTGTGTAGCTTGCTAGGATTGGCTGGTGTGCCCGTTTGTAGATGTCGCACCTTAGAATACCATTTACATTAATAACATGAACTGTTTGCTGTGTAGGGCTTATTGTTAAACTTAAAAACACATTTAATGTATACTGTTCTGGATCACAAAATGGTGAAGATAGAACAAGTAACCTATCAGTTAAACTGATTAGATATTCCACATCCCAGTCTGGTTTATCATGAGGTAGAAGACGCAATGGAAACTCAACAGAAAAAGACTTTAGTAATGAGAGTGAAGGAACATTATTCATTTTTAAAACCTGGAGTAAAACTGATTTAGAATCAAATCTGGGTTCTAGATAATAAGCATATAGTTTCAGATTAGTTAGCAGCAAGTTAGAAATCAAACAGGCTTACAGGTGTGCCTATGTGCTGATCTATATTATCAATCTTAATGTGGACAAAAGGAGGGCATGAGACTGCAAAGATGACTGTGCACATCAGCAGGTCGCTGTGCATAGGTGCTGTTTCTGGGTAGTTTTGCTGGGGAACAGGTCTTAAACAGAGCAGACAGAAATCGATATCAGGAACACACAGTGAGCTATGGAACTGAGAAGTATTTTGCTTTCATATTTGGAATACCTGCCTTCCAAACTCCTTCAATGGTTCCTGGGAAGAAATAGTGCCACCAAACCAATAACAATGCCACTCATTTACATACTTTCCAAAAATGATTAAATAATATTTTCCTTAGTCTCTGAACTGTCACTGATTCTGAGTACATTTACCAGTGCTTCTATTTTGAACTGATTGTTCTTAAAATTAGAATAAAACTGACATCTATATATAGTATATACAAATAAATGTCCTTCTATAAATTTAGGCTTTCCTAAAGTGAAATAAAAGGAGAAATGAATTCAGACTGAGTATATTTTCATTATAGGCCCACATGACTGATTTTCAGGTCTCATGAGCCTTGATTCAGAAAGAAACGTCTGTAAAGCCCTAGCTGTAAAGCTAGGATCTACAGATAGAATTTAAAGACATACTTTAGTTCAATATAAATAACTTCCTAGCAGAGTTTTAGAAAGATGAAATGGACCATTTTAGGATAGTAAATCATTAGTAGTATTCATGTAGATGCTGAAATGCCAATCACTGCTCATACAACTCCTAGCTTACTATCATGATATAAAGATGACTGAGATTTTTATAGATGAAAACACACAACTTTTACTACTTTAGAGTGCTTTGTGAAATTCATTATCATTTACTCAAGATGTGCAGCATGGGCTTGTTACTTGGGTAATCTGATCTTACAGGCCCTTTTTTATAATGCACTTGTTCTTAGTTTTGAGAGCTGAATTCTGGGTTTCAGGAACAACAGTTTCCTCTTGCTGAGGCCAGATTTATGCTCCATTAGACCATTCTGCTTACAGACCATCAGAAGACAGAATTCTTATCTACTGCTTATGTGTGGTTATTCAAAAGCAGGGCAGTTGCTACTAACAGACATATTCCTAAAAGAGAGACCCAGAAGCCAGGAGATGAGTGCTGGTTATATTAAGGTAAAAGATATAGCCTAATAGAATCTTGATATCTTGACAAAAAGGATGAAGAGTGTTCTCAATAAGGACAACTTAGTAAGAAAAGGAGTATCATATTAGTATATAAGATACTCTATTTCTCAGATGAGATTAAAGGATATGTTTACACTCCTGATGTGACAAGAAAAACACATCAAGTTTGAAGTAGCAATCACAAAAAGTAATTTTCCCTTTTTTTCCTTAGGCAGTCAAATGTTTTCATTTTTGATAACCAAGATTCCATTACCTACACACTGCTGATGGAATACTTTAGGTTCTGTCTTGTCTACAGGGGTTATTTTCAGCACTGGATCTAGCTGTCTGACCTAGGAATCTCTTATAGCTCCCATAAGATCCAACACTTCAAGGGCTCAACGTCTATTCAAGCAGCATGTGGTCTCATAAAAGCAACCAGAGTGCACAGTCCTCAATTGTGGATCTTGAAAGACCAAAAGAGGCTTTAATACTGAACTTGTTTGGCTTGCACGACAGTCAAAAGAAGTCAGCAGATGCCCAGCTGGCTGTTGAAAGTCTTCCATTTGGAAGTATTTACCAGTTTTTCTGGTACAATAGCTAGAGCTGTGGGCTTTCTGAGTGTGAACGGACATATGTAAGACATGAAATATCAGGGACAGGCACCATCTGCAACTGATTTTCTCACATGCTGGGACTGCAATGTAGGAGTAGCAAAGGACAGAATTTTCTTAGGGCCATACAATGGCAAAAAAAAAAAAAAAAAAAGCAACCCCATTTGGCTGACAAAAATTTTAAATATATGAAAAAATAGGACTGTAAGATTGTGTCCTTTCCAGCCAGCATTTCAGCATTTTCTGCCCCAATCACTCAAAGGTAAAATGAATAGATCGGATGTACACTGCCTTGTTTTAGAAGAGATAATTAAAGAAAAACAACGAGACATTATTCCTTTTTCCTAATTAATATTCATCCTCTTATTAAACAACTTATATAGTGTTTAGAGGTGATAGGAAGATAGAAAGATAACAAAAACCATACACAGGAAAGGACCAATCTTATCCATAGGTTCACCTCTAAGGCTCCTAATTATAAAGTAGTATAGAAGGAAGGAAAGAAGAATTTTTATAAAGATGCTACCAGACTTTCAGGTAAAAATATATTGAAAATCACATGTAAATTTTGCTTTCTCCTGGAAAAAATTCTGCCATAATTAAAGAAAAAAAATTAAAGGCATAAATTCATAAAGATAGGGAAGAAAAAAAATACAACAGAAACAAAATGTTAGTAACTGTAAAAGAGATAGATTAGCAATAACATCACAGAATTCTCAAAGGTTTAAGACTGATAGCACCTCTGAAACTGTATGGTGGGGAAATGAGGGGAAGAGATGTTCAGGAGAAGAAGATTAAGATGATATTAGAGTTCTAGAGCTCCCCAGCACCATTCTAAACTACCTTAGCCCTTCAGCTCCTGCATAAACCTAAAGATTGATTCTTTTAGAGATAAAATAGATGGTACTTTGAAGAGGGCACCAGGCATGGCTGAGGGGTGGATAGCGGATTAAGTGAATTTAATCGTACTGAACGCTAGACTCTCCAGCCCTCTTTCTTAACTTAGCTCTCTGGAGGCTGGCAAAAAGCTTTTACAAGAGAGTCAAAGACAATTTTTGGACGAATTAAGCCAATCCAAAAAGAAAGTGCTGACATAGAGGATTCCAGCTGCCCTCAGTGATGGATTAACTGGAGCTCCTGACCTGGGCCTCATGGTTTAGAGGGCCATACTCTTTTCCTCCTCTGACCTCCTTGCAACCCATGGATAGAATAATCCACAGGGCCAAAGAGGCTGCCCAGCTAAAACACACAGAATGTCCTACATAGCCACAGCACTGTTTCCGGGGCCGGTTTGAGATACCTATACTAGTCACTTTTCCTGAGGGTCAGTAAGCATATTCTCAGGCCCACGGGATGGATGGCCAAAGGGAGCAGGTGGGATAAAGTAAGAGTAGGCTGTAAAACAGAGTTTTCCAGTTGTTTTCCTGAGAGAACAGATGGGGAATTTTAGTAAAGAACCAAATGGAAATCCTGTAAAAGTACAATATCTGAAATGAAAATTATACTAAATGGATTTTTTAAAAAAGGTTGTAGCCTATAGAAGAGTCAGTATACTTGAAGACAGGTCAATGGGAATTATCTGACCTGAAACAGAAAGGAAAAAAAAAGAAAAAACAGCCTTAGTGACCTGAAAGACAGTACCAAGTGGTCTAACATATATGTAATTGGAGTTATGGAAGTAGAAAAGAGAGATAACAGTGGAGAACTTTGAAGAAATAATGGTAAAACTTTTCCAAACTTAGGAGAAATTATCAACTTATAGATCTAAGAAGTTCAGTGAACCCTATGCCAGATGAATACAAGGAAAACACTTACGTACAGAATAGCCAAGCTACTGAAAATCAAAGATTAAAAAAAAGAAAAAGAAAAAAAGAAAGAGGGGAAGTCCATAGATCAACACTGTCCAATATAACTTTCCACAATGATAGACATATTCAACCTCTGTACTGTCCAATCTAGTAACTACTAGTCATATGTGCATTTGAAATATGGCCAATGCAATTTAAGAAATTAAATTTTTAATTTTAATGAATTCCAATTTATATAGCCACATGTGGCTAGTGGCTTTTATATTCAACAGTGTAGCTAAAGGGAAATATATCAACCTGTCATATTGTGCACTTTACTGATTCAAACAGTAATAATAAAAACAAACAAAAAAGTTTAAGATACTGAGATAAGAAAAACTTGAACATTGGATATTTGATGTTAAAAAATTCTTATTGTCTAATGTGTTCGATAGTTATTGTGGTTATGTTTTTAAAAAGAGACTTTCTGTTTTTAAATATATATATAGTAAATATTTACAATTAAAATGGTATAAATATCTGAGATTTGCTTCAAAATAACATGGAGTATACGGATAGGGGTATAGATGAAACAATATTAACTACAGATTGATAATTACTGAAGCTGGATGATGAGTACACAGGGACTCACTACACTGTTCTGTTTACTTTTGTACTGCTAAAATTTTTCCATAAAAAGCTTTTAGAAAGCAAAACAAAAGGAGAAAGAGATGGAAAGTAGGAGGGGGAGAAAGGTACTGGTCCAGGAGGGTTAATGTCAAAATGGCAAGACTTAAATAGAAAGAGAAAATGAAGGGAAAACCACAGAAGTTTTTAAAAAATTCCCAGAATTGAAGGACATGAATTTCCACTTTGAAAGAGCCCAATGAGTACCCAGCACAACAGGTGAAAAGAGACTCATACTGAGGCACACCATTGCGAAATTTTGGAACATGGGGGATAAAGTAAGGATTGTACAGCTTTCATTAAGAAAGAGCATGGCACAGAAAAGGATCAAGAATCAGAATGACTTCAGACTAGGAGGAAAATGATTTCTAACCTAGAATGTTACACAGAAACTTTCAAACCAGTGTGATGATAAATACGACATTTTAAACCATGTGACATCTCAGAAACTTTATTCTCTACCTTCTTGTTCTCAGGAAGTTATTGGAGGATGTTTTTCATCAAAATGAGGGAATAAACCAAGAGAAGAGAAATACAATTGGAGAATGACATAGAAGAGAGGTGAAGGGAATGAATCCCTAGAGTGAGGATGAAGGGAGATACCAGGATGGCTGCTATGTCTCAGGTATTCAAGGAAATCAGATCAGATGGGAGCAAGTCATCAAAGACTCCAGAGGGGATCCCAAGAAAGTGAAACTGATGGACTGTTTTGAAGAATCTGATCTCACTGGAATTCAAGATTGAATTATAGTTAAAAACAATTATAGTTAAAATTATAGTTACTTTTAACACAAAAAAATTAAGCAAACGAAGAGAGACAAGTATTAACCAGTAACTTACAAAAAATTTTCTGGAGGGAAAAAATCACACTTTACTATGTATAGCTCAGCTTTAAAGAGTATATACCGTCATAATAGTGTAAACATTGAACACTGATTAAAGCAAATTCTAAGACAGCTTTATCATGAAAAAAGGATAGGAAATACCCATGTAGACAATGGAAGTGAGTAGGGAGATGGAGAGAAATATTTAAGATGAAAAAATCTAGAAGTTACAATACAAGCATGTTATTTACAGATAGAGAGGTAAATATAAAATGTAGAAGCAAAAACTGGGACCACGTTTGGAAGAGAAGGCTGGAAACTGGGTTTTTCTTAACTATAGAACTAGTTAACTGTTTAAACTGTGTTCTTATAACTCTGATAAAATTAAAACTTGAAAGAACATTGCTATCAATGTTCTCATGAGAGTTTATGGCTCAGTGAAAAAGGAAGCGAAGCAGCTGTGCAAAGACTGGGATGAACACATGTAATGTCATAATTTTATTGTCTTTTTGTAGACATCAACTTAAAAAAGCAGTCACTTGCCAGGTGTCAAGTTTGAAGAAGTATACTGGGAAAATATTTCTAAATAACTAACATAAATGAAATGAAAAACAAGAACATCAGAGTCAGAGAAAACTCATTTAGAGATAATAAAAAAAAGGTTTTTGTTTCATTTATGGCCTAAGCTCATTGAAGTTAAGATGTGAATTAGGCAGAATGGAAGCTGAAAATCTAAAGTAACCCACCCACCACTTTAAGCTAGCCATTAGTTTCAACTTCCACCAGGAGACATTAAATAGAGCTGATAATAGGGAATAAAAGTTTTTCTCTTGTCAAGTTTTTGCTTATCTTCTCCATTGGGAAATTCCGATTAATGCCATAATTATGACATCCCTGAAAGAAGAGAATGGGGGAAAACTTGGAGAATCAGCAGTTGACTACAGATGGAAATTTTTTTCCTAGTGGAGCTGAGATGCTTTATTACATTCCTCTTAGATGGAAAATGTTTAAGTTTGCTTTTTATAATGTCAGATTCGTAAAAATGAAAATTTGCTAGTTCTAATACCATATCAATACTTTTGAAGGAGGGGTTTAGACTAAGATTCAACATCTCTTATGAGGGATCCTACTTGGGATATTCATTTCACTGAATATGAAATGAAAATGCAAATAGGAGAGTAAACTGACATTCATTTATTTACTGTTTCTTTTTTAAGAGCAAAAAATTTGCCCTGGTTTCTGTGACCCAAATTCCCTTTCCTACTTCTAAAGTACAGCATTCTTGCACTCATGCTGACTGTCCTCAAATATTAGGCTTGAGGCTCTGTGGGCCAAGTGGAGGTTAGATTTCAACAAAAAGGGAGCAGATGTAGATTTGGGTTAGTTAGTTACTTACTTAAGGATTCTGTGCTGGAAAAGCCCCTTAACACATTACTCTCATCATAGTAACAGCCAATTCCATCTGCACAGTAATCCTTGTTTTGTTCTTCTAGTCTGAGCCAAGTTATATTGTGACTCACTCATCTTCACTCTAAATCATTACACCCTTTTCTGAAAAAGAGGCAGTCAACTACTGCAGCAAAAAGGTAGTTATCGTACTGGCAAAAAGGCTTGTTTTGTTGGTATTTAAACTACCAAGGAATGTTAGCTTTAATTCCAAGTAATTTTACTGTTGATGTCTCACCATCAGTACTAGTTATCTTACACTGGTATTTCCAGAAGATTAAGCAATGGGATCCCACCTTTCTTCACTGGAAAGTGGAAGGTTGGCATTTTTCTTTAATCATTTAAAACATGTTTCATAGTCTCATTCAGACTATCTTATCATTTCAAGTTCTTGGTAGGAGGGTAATACCAGTCCTCCTCTTTGCTGTGTCTTCTGACCATCCTTCTCAGTGCATATTTTCCTCTTTTTAAAAATTTTTGTTAAATTGTGAGCTCGTTTTCAGTAGAGATTTTCTTTTCAGTTGGGAGTCCTGAGGGCCCTAAAGTTTAGTTTCACCAGTCCCGGGCCAATTTTACATTAGTATCGATTTGGAGAATATTGCACCTACAGCCAGTATAAATTTGTACTATATACCCATATATTATGCCACAGATAGCAGAATATTGGGCTCTAGATTTTTCACAAGAGGCTGCCCAGAACTCTAGTCAGAGAGAAGCTTTTTCATCACTTGCCCTAGTGAAAATGTTTTTCTAGTTCCCTTTTCAGGAAAGTTGCCCTTCCAGGGTTTCGGCTCTATGCAGGGATCAGTTACAGTTCCCATCTCAGGCTGGCCCCCGGCTCTCTCTCCTGTTCTTGTGAACATGAAACCCCAAACTTCTAGGGCTTATAGCTGTAATAATATCCCATCAAGGCTGCTACAGCTTCAGCTCACAAGCTTACTACTCTGCCTTCATGTTGCTGGAACCCCAGAAGGCTTAAATTTCAAAGAGAAATTCAAAATAGATGAAAAGTGAATAATACTCTAAACTAGTACTTAAGCATTCTAAAAAATTCAATATTTTCAAGATCAAGAGGCTATATAGACTTGACAAAGTTCTGAGCTCCTCTAAGAATCTGCTGCACTTATAAATATGTGCTAATAGGGGATATTTAAATCCAGATAATCTAACTATATATAGTTGTGTGTTTTAAGATAACCTCCAAATAATTCTCTACTGAGATCTATTTTTATGTAAATGACATTCAAATTTGCTATAAGTCTTAAGAAAAAAGTTCTTAAGATCTTAAAAACGTTTCTAAATGTTTGTTGAGTAAACGAATGAATAACTAAGTCAATGCATGATTTTTTCCTTTTAATAAAAATAAAACTCTCCTCCATGGAGTTACTTCAAATCTTATTCCATAACCAAATCTAATATGCAGAAGAGAGAGGGGCTGCTTTATATACAAATGAAATAAAATTGGCAAGATACCAACTTGTACCCCGAGTGAAGTAAAGTTCTAACCTGCAGGTTATTCAGAGGTTCCATCTTCATGACTGGGCCCAAGGTGTTGAGAGGCAGGGAGACATCAATGCTCTGGTTTGGCATCAGTGGTGTATGGATGGCCAGAGGAGTGCTGGGGATGACACCAAAGCTAGGAGAGAGGATGAAAAAATCCTAGAGGTTAATCAGGAGGCAGGATTTAGCCACATCTTTGAGTTTCAAGGGCTTGTTACTCCATGTGAAGGAAACATAATTTTTCTATAATATTAAATGAAGGAACAACAGGACCCAAGGTACTCAATTCTAATTTATTATAGCACTGGTTACAACATAACCTGTTTTCCATAAAATAGAGAAGGGAAAAAACATTTGTAAGCATAGGATGGCTTTGCTAGTGTTTCAACTCTGAAAGTTTCTTATGTTTATCATGCCAGGATGGTCAGGTTTGGTAAGTATCTTTTTTATATATCTTTCCTTACAAGAACAACCTTCTTGTAAAGTACGATAAATTGGTATTATTTCACTAACTTAATAACCTGATTGGTCTAGAGAATTCACTGGTAACTCATTTTCTTTCTTTTTTGTTCACTTGCATAGGATGCAATCACTGGGAAGGAGCCAGTCTAAGAAAAGCAGAATTGATTGACTCAATCACTCCAAATGACTAGGTTAAATTGTAGACCCAAATCTGACCACTTTCTAAGCATAAGTCAGACAATGAGTACCCATTAGTTTGACTTCTCAGAGAAACCTGTCCAATAATAAATAATACAAGAATTGTAAAGAGATGAAGAAAGCCTAAGTCTAAAGTTACATAAAACCCAAAAACATATGAGGGAGAGTAGCCATGTTTTACATTTGAGAAACTAAAAAATAAAATTTCAAAGAGATGGAGCAGGAAGGAAAAAAGTGGACTTACAGGTGTAACAAATACACAAATCTCTTCCACAGGAAGGAAGATAGGGATATAATATTTATAACTATATAATTTATGTAGGTAATAGCTCTTCAAGAGATGTAAGATGGCAGAAGAAACATTTTCCTTTTCCTCTATATTTTAGAGCAGGGGTCCTCAACCTCCAGGCTGTGGACCAGTACCAGTCCATGACCTGTTAGGAAGCGGGCCTCACAGCAGGAGGTAAGTGGCAGGCTAGCAAGTGAAGCTTCATCTGTATTTGCAGCCGCTCCCCAGAGCTAGGATCGCTGCCTCAGCTCCACCTCAGATCATCAGGCATTAGATTCTCGTAGTAGCACCAATCTCTGGTGCCAAAAAGGTTGGAGACCACTGCTTTAGAGTATTAAATATAATAAATGAAATTACAAGGAACACACATCACTCATTTTGGTGTAACATTTATAGGTCAAAAAACCACTCTGCGTTTTTGATTTTTTTCTCATGATCAACAAACTCTTGTCAGTAGTCAATACTGGCACAGAAACATGGTAGCAGCTCAGTTCCAAATATTCTAATTGCTCTTCTTGGAAATGATACAGAGGAAACAAAGGAGGGAAAAATTCCTTACAAAGCTACAGCTTCCTATTCTGCAAAACTACAGGTTAGAGAAAAGCTGCAAACTTCAAATTATGTTTAAGTGTGGCCACAGTACATGAGGATGAGCAGAACTGGTGAGAAGTTCTGGAGGTACAGCAGGGAGGCCCAGGGAGTTCTGAGGAAACCAGTGGCAGTAGAGGCTGAGAGTAAACATCCCCTCTTAGAGAGAACCCCATTCCAAGTGTAAAGTGCTATGAGTAGGACTAAGATCAAACAGGACATCAGAGATGAGGTGAAGAAAGAAGGTAGAAAGTCCCTGGGGGAGCATGGAGATGACAGAGCTCAAAAAGTACCACCTTCCAAGGGGGAAACAAACACCTTAAAGACAGGGCTGTACTCCTTGGAGGCAGAGATGGCAAAAGAATCCATAGAGCTCAGGGCAGAAATAAAGTCTTCTTGAATCAAGTCAGGTTCTGAGAGGCAAAGGAGTGTGTCTATACCACAGAAAAAGAAGGAGAGTTCTTGAACATCGAAGCCTAAAAAACTACCCTGGCTCATCTTCCTCTCCTATAGACACCTCCTGCTGATAGCTAGCCTGGCAAATTCCAACTCATTCAAAGACAAGTATAAAAATGGAAGATACTATTCAAAGACACTATTCTTAAGAAGTGGAAAAACAGCAGTATAACTTCCTTATTAACAAACAAAACATACTTGAAAATAATTTTCCATTGAAACAAATGCAATTATGAAACATTTATACATGAAATTAGGGGAAGATACACTTAATGAAGCAATTGCAGCTACCACAGGACATACAGCAGTGAAAAGAAGTACCTGGGGGAGAGATGGCTAGACAATAGGAGAAGGTGAAGGAGAGCCAATAAAACTCAGGAAAGAAATAATAATAATAATAATAAAATAAATTATGTTAGAATAAACTAAACTACATTATGAACATAAAAGTAAAAAATACTCAACAAAATTTTAGCAAATCAAATCTAGCAATTCAGAAAAAGATAACATATCCTGACTAAATAGGATTTATCCCAGGAATACGAGACTGGTGTAACATTTGAAAAATCAATGTAATCTGTCATATTAATAGATGAAAAAAGAACCAAAGGATCATCTCACTAAATGCAGAAGAATATGACAAAATTTAATACCCACTCATAAAACTAAGCAAACTAGGAACAGAAAGAACGCCTTCAATCTCCATGAAAAACCTACAGCTAACACTGCACTTAATGATGAAAGACTAAATGCTTTCCTGATAGAATAAGAACATGGCAAATATGTCCCTTCTTATCACATTTACACAACCATTCACTGGCAATCCTAGTTAGTATAATTAGGTAAGAAAAAGAAAGGCATAAGACCGAAAAGAGAAAAACAAAACTGTCTCTATTCACAGATAACATGATTTATCTATGTAGAAAACCAAAAAAATCTACAAAAAGGCTACTTGAATAAGTGAGTTTAACAAAGTTGCAAGACACAAGCTCAATATATAAAATTCAATTCTATTTCTATATACTAGCAACAATCAAAAATTAAAATAAAAATGCTATTTACTATAATATCAGAACTATAAAATATTTAAATCCAAAAGATGTGTAAGATCTGTACATGATGAATAATAAAACACTGCAGAGAGAAGTTAAAGACAACCTAAGTAAATGGAGAGATAGAACATGCTGCTGGATTAGAGGACTCAATATTGTCTGATATCAATTCTCCCCCACTTTGATCTACATGGGTCACTGTACTCAATCAAAATCCCAGCAGGTAAAAGACCTATACAAGCCAAAACAATTCTTGAAAAAGAATAAAGTTGGATAGTTTATACTATCTGATTTCAAGACTTATCAGGGGAAAAAAGTTTACTTTGACTCTTACTTTACACCATATTTTTAAATTATATCAAAATGGATTATAAAAGTTAAATGTAGAAGCTAAATTTATATAATACTTCTATTAAACAACATAGAAAAAATATTTGTAACTATGGGTCAAAGATTTCTAGATAGGACACAAAAAGCATGTTATAAAGTGAAAAAACATAAAATAAATTTTATTTATATAGAACTGTTTTTTTGAAAGACTTTGTTAAGAAAATAAAGGCAAGCCACAGACTGGCAGAAAATATTTGCAAGACACATATCTGACAAAGGATTTGTATGCAGAATATATAAAGAACTTTTACTACTTCATAATAACACAGTCAATCAAAGGGGTGAGATCTGAGCAGATACTTCACCAAAGAAGATATAAGAATGGTCAATAAGCTTACGATAAAAAAAATGTTCAACATCATTAATCATTCTTGGAAATGCTAATTAAAATGAAATACTACTATAAGTATATCTATAAGAATGCCTAATTTGGTAAGGATATGGAACAGCTGAACTTTCACACTTACCATATGATCCAGTAATACCATTGCCAAGTATTTACGCAGAAAAACTGAAAATGTATATTCACGCAAAGACTTGCACGTGAATATTCACGGCAGTTTTAGTCATAAAAGATAAAATTGGAAACAATCCCAAATTCTATCAACTGGTGAGAAGGTAAACAAATTGTGGTATAGTCATCACTGGAATACTACTCAGCAATAAAATGGAATGAACTAGTGACACATCTCAGCATTATGCTAAGCAAAAGAATCCAGATGCAATAAACTCCATACTAGGCGATTTCATTTACAAAAAAAATTATAGAAAGGCATTATTATAATGACAGAGATAGAGCTACAAAGAACAATAAAAGAGACACCATAGTAAACACATAGTAAGAGACATTAAGAGTAAAATGGGAAAAAGCAAATAATATAAAATAGAAATGAGAGAAAATGATCACTACCATCCATGAAGCACTCTTGCCAGAAGATTAAGTCTAAATCTGATCAAGCCTGCAGATCTGTCTCTACTATACAGATATAATCGGCAAATCTAGATTGTGGGTAATTCCACAGATAAAAGGCTTAATTTCTTCTACAAATAAATTTCGAGGAAAAAAAGAGAGAGGAAGAGGAACCTATGGGTTAAAAGAGACTTAAGACACTTAACAAATTAGCATGTATGGGGACCTTACTGGGACCCTGTTCAGATAAAACAAATTGTACAAAAACAGACGACTGTAAAAGTCCACTGATTGGATATTTGATGATATTAAAGAATAGTGTTGTGGTCATGGGTAGAAAAAAAGTCACAAGATATATACTGTAATATTTATAGATAAGAAAAGATTGGAGAGAAAGATAGTATATACAAAAAATAGACAATGAAAAACAAATAAACACAATTCTCTAAACAAGAAAATCTAAAAAATGGAATAGCACAAAACTTTAAATATATAAACCCTGAAAACTCTCCTGAAATAGAAGATTTCAATATACATATTGAAAGGATACACCTTATTCCAGGAAAAATTGACCAAGATTGGTCAACACTGGGAATACCCTAATAAAATAACTAGCCTTCAAAACCACAGACAGCCAGACAAAATGATCAAATCACTTATATGGGGGGGAAAAATCAGGCTGGCAACTGACTTTTCCACAGGAACATTCAGTGACAAAAGCCACTGGAATAAGATATAAAACACTTAAATAAACTGAGTCAAGAATTTTCAAGTATAAAGGTCATAGTTTTGACCCTGCAAGAATTCATGGATTGTTGTTCCCTTGTGAGCCCTTTTTGAAGAACTTACTAGAAGACATCTAGGAAATAACAATGAAAACTTAAAAGGACTGACAGTAAGCACAAATCCAAGACAAAACAAATATGGGAATAAAGGTGAAAAAATAAAATTTAGAAATGCTACAATTCATAAAAATGAGAAGAAAAAGGAGCAAGTGGGTACAAAGTAGAATAAGCTCTTGGCCTCACCTATTATAACTGGAAGTTGAAGATGACAAATCAAGAAGTAGAAGTTTAAGCATACTTAAGAGCGCAAAAGTAAATCCAAAGAAAGACAGTACTACTGACATTAGGTAATGGGGGAGGGCAGAAAGTATACGTTACAGTAGGAAACCAAGAGAATACACACACACACACACACACATCAGGGACTAAGGATATTTTATAAAGGAAAAAGTGTAACCATCAGAAAAAAAAAATACACTTTTCTAAGTATCAGACTATTTAAAAATTTTTCAAAAGGCAAAGACAAACAGAAATGAAAGTATGAAGGTAGGCTCTACAAATTGCCTTTATTACAATATAGTCTCCCAACAGCCTTGGCCTTTAACACAGCCAGTTCCCCAATAAGTGGCTAGACATATGACTGGTCTTGACAGAAAGAAACAGATACTTTTTCTACATACTTAAGTGATTTCTAACCTGCCAAACTTTCAAATCTAGGGTATAAAAGTTATTTTCAAATGACTACAAGTAAGACATTACTGATGCACCTTGTCACTGGCAAATTTTATTGCATCTACTTTAAGGGTCCAATTAACTATTTGGTAGAAATGAGTTTGAATATCTTGTATTTATGAATAAATAGACCTGCCATCCAAGTCTAGCAGGCAGTTCGCAGAACCACAAAATTTTAATAAAAATCAGTGATGTCTCAAAACTACAGAACATCAACATTTAACTTCTTCATGCTCTACTTAATAAAGCAGAGGATTTACTGCTAAAAGTAGATTGTCAGACTATGTTCATCAGACTATTCAGTTAATCAGGTATATTGACTATCTTCTCTATTTTTGACATCAACCAAAGTCCATTCATTTTTTTCCCACCAAAATATGAACTTCGGACACATTTGTTTCGTTCACTACTCTAGCTTCAGTACCTGGAAATATGTCTGGCACACAAATGCTAAATAATTATTTGTTGAATGAATAAATGAATTTCAATTAAAAGTTTTTTGCTTGTTTGTTTTTTAATAAACTTCTAGTAAAAACATTCTAGTCCTAGAATCCTTTAAGAAGGCATTAAATAAGTCCTGGTTTCCCCATTCCACATGGATGAGTTCCCCAACAAAATTCCCTAGGGCCTCCAGGGTTGAAGCTGCCAACTAAATAGACTGCCAACTGAACAGAGCCAATATTAACTCTATATCTAGCATCTGCCAACATGAGAATTTTTACTATTGTTAATGTAACATTCTCCTTTTGGACACAAGGTACACTGTTGTCTCAGGATCAAGCTAGGGACTCAGATTTGTTACCTATTCTTGTTAAACTGGATTGCAAAGTCTGTCATGTGCTGCAGAGCTTTGTTGGTGAAATTCATTTCCATATAGATGTGCCCTTGGCGATGAGTAAATGTTCCGGAAATCTCCAAGCCTTTAGCCTTTACTGCAGGCAGCCAGACCTGAAACACAGTACAAAGCCCAATGGAATCAGACAAGATTTATCTCAATGCTATTTGTTTTTGAATAAAGATAAAATCTCACTTCCTTAGGCAATTATGATTTTTTTATATCATAAATATCAAGTCAGATGCAAAAGTCTCTAGATAAAATTACATTTTCTGAATTTGAGATAATTCTCATTTAAGAACCAAAAAACCAAAAAACAAACAAACAAACAAACAAACGAGTAAAAAAAAACAGTCTATGAGAAACCCTGGTTTATTTTCCATTTTCTGTTCAACTTGGTCATTTTACTGCCTTTGAGCACTGCTATCAAAATGATATACAAGGAAAAGAGACATTCCAATGAGTATAATGTGGTTTTTGTTGTTAGTAGCTTTGGTAAAAGGCTTAAAAGGGAAGAAACTGAATTTACTAATAAAAATGCATAACTATAATCTTTGAAGGCTTTTTTTTTTTTTATCATTACCAAAACCATTATTGGTGATCTCCTTAAGGGCAAGGACCATATCTTGTGTATATTTTTAACTCTTGCTATAGTTTCTGGTAAATAGTACCAGATGTCGCTTATATAATCTGAATGAATACCTATTTTCTCTATATAATTCATTCATTACCCATCCCTGGCCCCAAAACTTTTGAATTTCCATCTGAGCATGACATCAAGCAAGGCTGAGACTAGAAGAGCACCAATGACACAAACCTAAATCAGAACTCTAAAAAGGTACACTAAAATCCATGAAAACCAGACTTCGGCAATGGTACTCTAGAATCCACATGAAACACTGATGGAGAAGAGAAATGGAAGGAATGAGAAGTAAAAATATTACTTCTCTATATTGTATTTTCCCCCTGCTGTCACACTGTATATCAAATTTACACTAGACTGACTTCAGTGCTGAGAAACTAGATATTTCTAAACATGAGAACAAAACTCGAATACTTAGTATTTCCAATTTTAAGTCTAATTATATAAATGATTAACCAAGATGCTATAGTACAGTGCTTCCTATTACTAAATTTGAGGACAACTTTCACCTCAAATTCTCCAAAACAAGGGTCCAAATCTTGAATTTATTATCAGTGGAAGTAACACAAATATTAGAAGCTTGGTAATTTGGGTCCTGTCCATTAAGACAGTGTTGTTTTACTTACAGCTTTGGGAGCCACATATCCACCAGGTGCCATGCCTATCCCTGTGGAGAGTTCAAATAGGTCATTCAGACCACTGCTGACCACAGCAGGAGTAGGTGAAGGAGCAAAGGTTGCAGGCACTGATGATGGGATGAAGGATTGTCCCACCTGCAGGAAAAAAAGGGGGGAGGCATCAGGAAGAACAGATTAACAGTCCTTAAAATGTTGCTATATATTTTAGTGGTATTGACAAATCAATAAGAACACATCATAATTACAATATTCTTAGGAGCTGCATTAGTATATTCTTTGTCCTTTTAATCATCGTTGATAAGATACACGCTTTAGAAGTTCTATCAAGAGAGAGTAATCAGTAGGATCAGGAACACAGTGATCCAAGATTTTTTGTTTGTTTCCAATTTTAGCTTCCATGATTCTGTGCAAAAGGCCTACAGGTACCCTAAAGAAGGAGAGTTTGTTTCTACAGAAAGAAGGAGAAGCACCCAACTTAGCAGTTCCACTTCCACTTAGGTCCAGGCAAATCTTACTTCCCCATTTAAGCATAAATATCTAGCAGGAAACTCTCCTGTGGGAGAAGGATATTCACATCCCCCAAACTTATAAGGAGAGTCTTTCATTCTGAACCCGAATGACTCTCAAGTTTTTTTAGATGACACCAGAGAATAAGAGCACTCTCAAGTCAAGATGGGAAATTCCATTTCCTTTAGCTCTTTAATGTTAGGAAGACAAAGATTTCTAGACACCAGAGCACCAATCCCTAAAGATGCCTCTATACCGTATGTGGCGTATGACCCCAAAGATTCCAAGTAATCCTATGCTACTTTCTACTCTTCATATACTGCTATAAAAGTTCTGGTGTACAGTGCTAGACAGCAGCGGTGGCTGGTCTGAGAATGTGTGCATAGCAAAGCCATCAAACGGGGCAGCGCATCCCATGGTGAAAAAAACGGATGGCACTTACTGCCGGACTTCCTCCAATGCCCCCGCCAAGGTCACTGCCAAGCTGAAAGAGAGAAAGGAGAGAGAGGAGAGAGAGGTAGAGTTCATTTAGCTAAATACTAGATGCCCATATAGAATCTGTAAATTGCTCTACCAAGTTGCTGAGAATACATGCTACTCAACTTGTCTACCAGAGAAATACTAGATTGTAAAGAAATACATCCTAGGGGAACTGAGTGGTGATTGTGATGGTGTATACAGGTTTCGAGAAAACTTGGAAAGAAGATGGAGCTGGGACATCTTGGGGATGTTTCAGATCCAATCTTTCCACTGGGGTACACAGGCACAAACCCAAACAGAATCTAAAGGGTTTTCAAATTCCAAGAAGTCCTATCTTCAAGCAGTATATTTTGAATTTTTTTTTTCTTTTAAAGGAAAATAAAGGGGGAAAAAATAGAAAAGCAAAGAAAAACTAAAATGTGCTTTGATCTACAAAACCTGCTGCCCCACTGGGAAGGAGGGAACCAAACCAGTACTGAGTTGCAATTTCAAGCTTCAAAAATTATAGGTAGAAGGAGAGTGATTTTTAGAAGTTAAAACTTTCCTAAGAAAGAAAACAAGCTGGGACAGGAAAGTATCCTACTTAGGAAGTGGGAAGGCATACAGTGCTTCAAATCTCTCTCGTAGTCAATACTACTCAGGAGAAATGCTGTGATTTATTTAGAGATCATTAGAAATGATGCTAACTATTGGAGAATTAGACTAACTCAATTAGCTAGGTGACAGGACAATAATCCCACATGGTCTTAGTTGTGCCTTTCCCGTTCTCAGGGCTCTTATATAATTCACCTTGAAGTGAATCTTCAATGACAAAGCGTTAAAGAATTGAAGCTGAAAATAGTCGGCATGAAGAAACATAAAACACACATATACACAACTAATGGTGCTGTTTAAAAAGCAAAAACCACTTTTTTTTTTTTTGGCTACAGTTCCATGCCCGCTTCTTCCTTAATTCTCACTGTGCATCTAAAATTCCTCCTTGAATCACCAAACATCTTGTGTCTGCTTTACAAAGCAATGTTTCCTTTACTGTCTGTCCTTTAGTGGTAGAAACGTGGAGATCCTTGTGCTGCTGTTGTGTTAAAAACAAATTGTATTGGTTTTCAGGATTTGGGAAAGAGGATTTATCCAGCTTCTCAAAGAATAGATATATAAAGCAGGGTGGCTAAAATCTAAAAAAAATCTGTGTAGAAAAACAGTGAGACCTCTGACAAAATTCTGCTTCCATCATGACAAAAAATAACCCAGGTAGGTGCTTCATAACTGGCATTAATAAATACATTCTGCACTAAGCTCTGGAGCATTCGAAACCTCAGGAGACAACATGTCTGAAATCTGGTTCCTGAGGGCTACTTACTAGTTGGACATGGAACAAAAATCACATGCATAAACGAATAAAAAGGTCATCACAACTAAGATGTTGAAAAACTGGAACAGTATAAAAGCAAATAGAAAAATATTACACATCTGCCTTCTCCCCAGTTCTAGAATAGCACACGCCTGCAGCATGACATCTGAAAAGCATGAATCTCCTTTTATTCAAACAAACACTGATATAAAGTGTACTGGAATACAGGCACTGCTGGAAATGTAAAGATGTCAGGCAATGAGGGGAATACATAGATGAATAAGACAGGTTTTGCAAACTGGCAGAAGAAATAAAACAAATGCAAAACAATACAGAATATATGGGAAGTTCTGCAGGGAATTTCTGAAGGAAAGAGCCTCCTTTTGGCTGAAAGATAATGAAAAGTTTCAAAAAGGTGGTAGTGTGGGATTATAAAAAGTAAAAATGGGAGATTATTTTTTAAATAGCTGAAGGCTGAAAAAACATGAGTAAAAGCATGATCAAGAAGAATGAGTATAGTTCAACTGAATTGGAGCAAAGGATAGGTATGTGAGGGGTTGGAGGATAAGTCATAGAAAATAAGTTTGCAAAGAGAGGCTAATTACAGGAGGTCTTTAGTTTTTAATTTTCCTTCATAAAAACCTGGAAATTTCTTAAGGCTAAAATTCTAGCTTTCTAAGAATACTAAAAACCACTTCAATTGTGTTCCATTAATCATGGTTTTCAACCTTAGATACACAATGGAATAGACCACCAGTATGTGTATGGGGAGGGAGATTTTAAAAAATACAGATGCCTGAGTCTCACTCCCAGAGATAGTAATTTAATTGTCCTGGAGTATAGTCTGAGCATCAGAATTTTGAAAAGCTCCCATGTTGAAAACCACTGGCTTAGAGAATTAACTATTACTTGGACTAAAATAAGATTCATCTGTTCAGAAATGACTTGGGCTAACTCTTAAGTAAAATAAAAAGGAAATTAGAACTTGAGTAGAAAGAAAAACCCCTTCTAAGGAAGGAGAGGATGCAAAATGTCTCATTTGTCCTGATGCTTTCATCTAGTTTTATGACTTTCTAAGGCTTACTCCTTCTCCCAACGATCACTGTCCTCCCTGTGGTCAGGGTTACAATCTAAATTCGAAAGAGATGGAATTATGAACCTGGCTGACACTCAATGGCAAGAAAGAAAAACGACACTAGAAGAGAAATAGCAGCTTTATCAAATTGCTAAATTCAGTAAAAGGCATCGAGAAAGGGCACTCCACCAGTGGTGTTTAGGCCAAAGCCCTATTTAAGCCCAATTATAATCTTTATTTTCTTAGATATCATTCTCATTTTTGAGTATTATATGAACATTATCTTAGCTGGAAAAGATCTGAATGTACTCTCCCCCCAATGCTGCTCATGAATTTAATTCAAAACCAAGAAGAAACTAAAAAGAAATCACACTACTTTTATGTTCAGTACAGCAGATACAACTCAGCTAGAATTAAGAACTCTGATCTTACAGACACAGGATCCGAGGGATATTAGAGACACATAGCCAGAAATATAAAGGTTCACCTAACTACGCTATGTTCAGAGAGTAAAGGGAAAGGAAAATTTCAGTATGTTTTCTAACTTGCAAAATTGAAGCTTTTTCAGCACCATTTCCCTTGACTGAAAAAGATTCTAAGGGAAGTTACTATCCTCCTCTCTGAAAATATGACGAAGGTGACAGTACAGTGATGAAATCAGTGACTAATAGGGAGATGACAGCAGGATGGAAACCAATTACCCCGTGAGTGGCCTTTCCCCATCTACAGTGACAAGCAGGGTAATGCTTGTCAAAAAAAAAGGGGAGGGGAGGGAATAAAGGAAAGGGAAGAAAGGAACAAGAGGGAGGGGAGAAGAGGGAAGGGAAGAGAACAGGAGGGGAGGAAGAAAGCAACGAAGCCAACTAGAATCCAAGAATGTTGTTTTCATGTTGGCCTGAACTAGCCATTTCAGTTCAGTTGCTAGAGTTATCTGTTTGGTAATACAAAATCAGTCAAACTAGGATTTGTAAAACTTGTGAGCTGGTAGGAGTCAGAAGTTCAAAAGAATAAGTGTGTAGGGA
>NW_006443570.1:15386973-15395256 GCF_000325575.1 Pteropus alecto
TAGTCTCAATCTTAGGTGTCTAGATACTATGTTTTAAGCGTATCTCGGAGCTGTCCATTTCCTACTGCTCCCAGGACTGCCTTACTGAGACTGCCAGGAAATATGTCAACTATAAGCTGACTAAATCAGAATACAGGAAAATGAAGGAAGGAGAGGTGTCAGTTTCAGGAAAAGACTATTTCAAATGCTGAAAGTTGAGCAGTCTAAATTTCCTGCTAGTGGTATAGTTCCCTCGGTCCCCAATCTAAATCGTAGTAGCTGTAGTCATGAAAAGGCATATTTGGCTACTATCAGAGTGGCCACTTTACCATGCTTGAAGTAGTACTGAATGGGGCTCAGTTCATGTTGAACTACACAATGTGTCCTTACACTGTTAATTCAGCAACTGGATAAAAAACACTGATTTCATGGTGACGCATTATAACTTATGGGCTAAAGGGATTTTAGCATGGTTTCATGAGCTCTGCAGCACAGTCAGGATGAGCAAGAAGGTTGAGAGCTGAGTTCGTAGCTCTAATTCGGCTAGACACCAAAAGGAAAAACCCTCAATTAAATGGCAATATGTTATATAGCAGAAATATAGAGAGCACTCAAGACTAAAGTTCTGTAAGAAACAAGTCTGCCTGACTCTAAGAAAAGAAGAAAAGAAAAGCTTTTAAAAAAGAATGTCAACTGAGATGGCCACTGAGTAGACCAAAAAAAAAAAATCCCAGAAATGATCACAATGACTGCTCTGGATTAGCCTCTTTGAGGTACATCTGACCAGTCCAAAATATAGCTACCTCTTCTAAAACTGTGGAGTTCTTTCAGTATAATGAAGACATATTCTTAATTAGAGGTGTAGATCTTAAACTCAGACATTTCTTTTGCTCCTGTCTAGTTACTAACTCTTTTACTTGATGCTTTCCAGAATGGATTTAATTGAAAGGAGAATAAGGCTTCAGGTCATACAGATTACTGATAAGCATGGTTATTCAGGAGTCAAAACAGAATGATGTAAAAATAGTATACAATGATTCTGATCACAAACAATAAAACATACTAAAATCTTATTGCTATCAAAAACATCAATTTGTGTTTTTCTGTTTAGGGTTTTAGCTTTTAGAAGGCAGACACCATCTCCTAGGTGAAAGTATGATTTTCAGCTGTTGGGCTGCAAACTTTAATTTGATGTTCAAAAAGCTATTCAGAAAAGCACCATAAACTATAACTAATCATATTGGTGAAAAGAATCTGTAAATAGCAAAATAGCTTTAATAGCAAAAGCTATTAAATTGATGGCTAAGAATAGACTTTAATGTGGAATAGCATAAATGACTTATAGCATATAAAACCAACAGAACACTCCTTAACTTGAAGAAAAAAAGGCTTCTAGCAGCAGAAAAGTAGGGGATGTAATAGACTAACTACTCCCTGAGATGGGACAGAGAACAGAATGTGACACAAGTTCTTAAAGTGGCCAATACCAGTTTCTTAGGTGAGATAGAACTCAATGTGGAATATCCACAAGAAAAGCTCTGCATCCTGTCTAATTTTCCTTTGTAGTACTTACTACCTGACTATATACTTATGTGTCATCTGTGTCCCCCAACTAGAATATAAACTTGTCACAACTATATTCCCAGTATATAGAATAGAGCCTGACATAGAATATTTATTGCATAAATGAGTGTTTTATCAACCATATAAGCAGGACTATTGGCAATATTATTTCTTGGAGAGATTCGTTTCTTAAAATTAATCATTTTATTGGAAAAATTATCACAAGATAGACAGAAGGCTGACAAAATTGTTTCATCAACTGGTCTAGTGCACCATATCGGTATCAACCTTGCCAACACATATGAGCAGAACCAACTGGGGGTGGCGGGAGGATCACCCCCACCCCAGACCAAAGGCTTTTATAGAGAGGAAATGTATTGTCTGAGTGGTTTTGACAGCCAGTTTTCAGCAGAAGAATGCCCTTCACATCATTTATTTGCCCTGAAAGTACTAGTGCTTTACATCACAACTCACTGCCAAAACAGATAGGAAGATGTGATTTCATGGCTCTACTTAAAAGAGGGTAAGATGAACAATCTCATTCCTTTTGCTGCAAGATAGATGTGTGAATTTATCCAATTCCTCTTTCCATGCATGTATACACATCTACAATCCTTCTCAAACTAACTTTCGTTTTTGTTTTTTACACCTACAGCACCTGGTCTTCCTAGGTGGTTTCCCATCCAAGCACTAACCAGGCCCGACCCTGCTTAGCTTCCGAGATCAGACAATATCGGCCATCTTCTCAAACTTTCATGTACCTCCTGGTGGCATGCTAGCCCAAACTCATACACCCAGGGAAACTGTGAGGTAAGGCATTGAGAGGCCTAGGGCAAACATATCTTGTGTTTTCTCTTAAACATTCATGTAATTTTATATTCTAAGCCATAACACATCATTGTTTAGTCTGTGTTTACATTACTTACCATCAAATAAGACTGACATATAATGAGCCAAGTTTATTCCGCAGTTTCAAATGCACTCTGTACTCTGCTATATACTCCAGGGACTGTGTACCCCAGTTTGAGAAGTACTAAAGTTAAGTGAGACTGGACTCTATTCTAGAAGATGACAATAACAAACAAATAGGAGGAATCACAAAATAGTGAAAATAATATAAACTTGGAAGTTTTTAAAAAGTCCTGGGTTCAAATCCCAACTCTTGAGACTTGCTATGTTGACCTTCAGTTTTCTGTAAAATGGAGCTCAATACCAATCACCTTGTAGGGTTATTCTGAGGATTAGAAATTACAAAAGTTCTAGCATAGGGACTGGCACAGACATAGACATTTAATAATTGATAAGTATTTCCATAACTGCCAGAGGCCAGCCCTGACTAAATTTATGCATTGATTAAAAAAAAAAATAGTGGTTACAGAAATGACATTGAAGAATTTACCAGGCAAATGTCGGCCACAATTCACAATGATCTCTCTATAATGCCACTAACTCTAAAACTTAAGCTCTTAAATCACTGCAAAGCTATTCCAGAGGACAAAATATAAAAATGTGAAACTAATATGTACAATGGATTCTCCACGGGCTAAAAAACCTCAAAACTATTACTAAAATAGTTAAAGACTTAAAATATCTGAAAGGTAAAAACCTGAAAGAGACAGAGGGGGAGGTCTTGAAAAACATACAGTGGAGTCAAGAAAAGGCAGTTTCTCCTCTATTCCACTCCATTCCAGCTGGGCACACTGAGAGCACATTCCTTTGGCAGGAAATCCTTCATCAGCATAAAGAAAGGGCACTCTGGATAATGCTTCCTTTCTATTTTCGATGCACAATAGCACCATTTATCTAAATAGAATAATACACAGCACCTTGGATGAACAAAGGGCTATAATTTAGCCACGGCCTCTGCTGAC
The DNA here is from genome assembly GCF_000325575.1 of Pteropus alecto. NCBI lineage: Eukaryota > Metazoa > Chordata > Mammalia > Chiroptera > Pteropodidae > Pteropus > Pteropus alecto. The sequence goes on from NW_006443570.1 coordinate 15,390,387, forward strand.
AGCCTAAAAGTAAAGGCAACAAATAATCGCAGTTCAATTATTACTTTAGTGAGCCTCACACATGTAAGACTCATTAGTACAGGCTGTATCTTTATAACATGTGTGCGAGAGTCATGTACATGGGGATCAGGTCACCTCTTATACTACAAACCAGAAGGGTTTGCACTGTGAGAAAAGTCACACTACCCAGAATGAGCTGTTTTTTAGGCTCAGTATCAAAGGTGTCAGAATACATACACGGCTTTTAAAATGAACAAACAAAACCCCCAAATAACTACTTTTGCGAGCCTACATCTAAATAGTACAATATTGTGTTCTATATGTAGAACAGATAGAAGTTCCATTATCTGAATTAATTCCAAATCAACGTGATAGTTAAGTTCATACTAAAAGGAGGAGGAAACTCTGTAGACTTCAAGCAAAAGATAATGCAGCAGTACCCCCTTATCCACAGGGGATACATTCTGAGATCCCTAGCGGATGCCTGAAACTGCAGATAATACTGAGCCCTATATATACACACTGTTTTTCCCTCTATGCACATACCTATGATAAAGTTTAATTTATAAATTAGGCACAGAAAGAGATTACAACAATAATTAATAAAATAGAACAATCATAATAATATACTGCAAAAAAAGTTATGTGAATGTGGTCTCTCTCTGATAACCAATCTAATAACCAAGATAGCAATTAAGTGACTAAGGGGTAGGCAGTGTGGATATGCTGGACAAAGGGGCAATTTATGTCTCAGGCTTGAGATTTCATCACACTACTCAGAATGCTGCACAATTTGAAACTTATGAATCGTTTATTTCTGGAATTTTCTATTTAATATTTTTTGACCACAGTTGACTATAGGCTGTAACTAAAACTGGAACTACTGTATTTCCTGAATAATGATTCTAGAAAAAGTTACAACTCACTAAATCTCAAAATTTCACAAGTGAAATAATGAAAGAGGGTGAACAAGAACTAATGGGAGGATAACTAGGATATAAAAAGGAAAAAATAACATCATCTAGTGAATAGAGGAATAGAAAATGTGTAGACAATCCAAAAAACAAAACAATTTTCAGTCTCTAATTATGGAGAATGAGCAAGGGTAAAAAGGACCCTGGGACTGAGCAACTAAACCTAAATTGGTCATATTAAACTCCTGGCCAATTTCTGATAAGTTGGATCACGTAACAGCAAATAACAATGGAAAAATGTCCTGTGGGGTAAGGGGTAGGAGGGCAACAAAGGTAAAGCCAGAGAGGTCTACTGTTGTAAGAGGTGCCAAAGAAGCTCATCAGAATATAATTCTTCTGTGGGAATTACTGTCTTGGCTTACGGATCAATTTTTAATATCTCTGCCTAACTCCAGTTGTAATTTCATTTGGCTCAATGTTTTCAACCTAAATGCAAAATTAAAATAACCTAGGTATCTTTTTAAAAATACCAATGTTTAAGTCCTGTCTCCCAGAAAATCTGTTTAATTGGTCTATGGTTGGGCCCAAACACTGATAGTATTTTTAACAGTATGGTACTAATTATGCAGCAAGGAGTTGAGAACCACAAAGCTTGAAATAAAAGGTTAATAGCTGCCATGCTACATTAGCAGTACACCACTGACCTCTATGGGTAAGGTTCTATCAGAAACCAATGATAAGAGCAGCAGCCAGTCTAGAGGCCTTTATGGCTAGCCTTTCTGAAATGAAAACTGACCTAACCCGAAAGCTGCTTGCTAGGCAACCATGTAACTCTCTAACCCTGGTTATATTTTAAATGGGGGTCTGGGTCAAATTCTACCACTCCTAGCAACACTATTCTTCCTAGAGAATAAAAGAAAGAACTTTACTAAATAATTTCAAGAGTTTCTTGCTCTCCCTCAATTAATTTGTGGCAAAAGAGGACCCCTTTTTCTAGGAGTGTTTACTACTGAAGTCAAGAGAAAAAGGCACCTGGGCTTACCAGCAACTATAATTCAAACATCAAACAGAAGTGGTTCACAGTGGTTACAGATATTCTGTATCTTTCATATGCAAAATGTGGTTTAGGAACCTGGAAGCTTGTTATAAATGAAGACTCTTAGGTCTTACTCTAGACCAACTAAATTAGAATTTGTCTTGTACAGGATGTCCAGGGGATTTATATGCACATTATAGTTTGAGAAGAATTCATTCAAGAAATGACACTATCTATACAGATTAAGTAAAAACTTTGAGGATTATTTTCCTTTAAATTAGATAATTTGCACAAGAACAATAAAAGCATTCTAAAAGTGGCATAGTCTACTGCTGCCTTATAAACTCATCTTCCACACAGCCAGATTTAGGCATTTCTTGTGTTGTTCTCCTAAAAGGAATCTTGGTTCTCTGAGTAAATGTACATTTGATCCTGTACAGATCCAAAGCAAAAAAAAAGCGGGGGAGGAGGGCCTTGTACTCCTTATCATTTTGATTTCTGGGATATACTTATATCCCAGAATAAGTTGAAGAAAACTGCATATAAATACTTTCTGGGACTGTAACACCAAGTATAACATTTTAAATACTAAAGTCAGAAAAAGTTAAAATTTAGAGTTACACAGGAACATTATTGGGCCTACACAGCAAAGGCTGTATAATATTTAGAAATCAGATTTACTCCTCACCCCCCAAAAAGAACACCTTTTACCAAAAAAAAAAAAAAAAGAAAGAAAAAAGGCCCATGTGTGACACTGGCTACTACAAGCTAAGAAAGTTCCAACAGCTTCTCTATCTGAAGTAATACTTATAGGAATTCTAATGGATGACTGAATAGCTATATAAAATAAGGAGAAAACTCTCTGTGTTTAAGGGCTAGCGAGAGCTAATACAAAGCCCAACAGAAATAACATGCCACTTTGCATCCATGCTAACGTGGGTCAAGAAACAAGATCACAGAATCCTGGGCCAGGCAACCTCAAAACATAGGGACTCTTTCTCCTCTCCATACTTCAAACTTAATTCCTCCCTCTTAAGTTCAATGGGCCACTAGGGAAATTAATAAGTAGAGTTGTTAAGGCATAAACTTGAGGAGAATATAACATTTAACTGTGGTTGATGTGTCCATAGAATAAGAAAAGCTATTTCAACGTTTATAAGGGATTTCTGGAAGTTTCCATGAATAGTGAAATATTTGTCAGTCTCCTGAGTCTATAAGGAGGCTATACAGCAATGCAGAATGATACATAGAAGCTACTGTTCTTATATACCAACTCCGTTCATTAAAAATATGAATATGAAAATAAATGCTTATATTTCCAAGAGACACAACAGAAGTGCTCATTTGTGTCACTATAAAAGCTAGAGTCCAGAGCTTGGTCAGTATAGACTCTGAAAGCAGTGACTTTCCATTAGTAAAATGTGCAACCCACAGAGGTATGACAATAATTACTCTACCAGCCAAAGAGTAAATGTACCTGTAGTGGCTGGCAAAAATCCAAGACAAAATACTGCTCATAAAGAAGAAGAGAAAATGCTGGTGTATGTAGCAGAAAATATGGTTGTTTTGTTTATGTAATCTCTTGAGAACACATATTTGGCATCTGCCTTCCAATCTGATATAGGGAAATAAATCAGTTTGTTGGGCATCTTAATAGTCGTCAGGTTGACAAACATATCTATAAGCATCTGTCTGAAAGAGCCCATCTAATCCCATCACAGTTAAGTACCTAGTTTGCAGGGAGCAATGTGATGAGACCTGCTATTTTTCTGGCCTTCTCTACACAGCTGGAAGGTCATCCTTAATATTTCTCATTTACTTTGCAGTACAGCAACAAAAATAATTTTGGTTCCCATTAGCGGTACATATTCATAGATACTCTGGACTTTGGAGCCTTTTAAATTAGAATCCTGGAAGCTAATTAAATTGGAAGTATGACATGTTTGGGGAGGGAAGAAGGAGAAAAAAGAACTAATCAAGCAGTACTTCCCAACTGTATCAAAGATACATTTTTTAATACGAATGGCTGCCTCAAAACCTTTTAGAGTTACACAGGAAGTAAGCCAATAAAATATTTAAAAGGCAAAGGTTTGAAAGCCTCAGAATAGGATGATCTCTATGAGGTCACTTAAATGCTGTTCAGGTCAAAAGAAGAATTATAGGGGCTATCCAGAGTAAGGAAGCAGGAACAATAATAAGCTCTGAAAAGGACATTAAACATTAAGATTGCTGAATAAGTTGGTTAAACATCAAATAAGTTGGTTAAACATTCTATTTAGAGGCAGGTCAACAAAATAATCCTGTACACTTATATCAGTGGTACCCCATACCACTGATGGACAGTATTATTAATTCTCTAAAGACAAATAATTCTGTCCTTTATCAAAGGATTTTGCTCTGCTTATCAAGGTCTAATTCTAAAAAGCGCTGAATAATTTAAAGTTCTTTAGCATATTAAGAATTAAAAATAAAAGAAAAAGGAAGAAAGATGCTTACCAGACTATCTAGTCCTCCTCCCAAGAGATCCACTGCTCCCACCTGCATGGAGGATACCTGTGGCACGTTGACTGGGGGACCAAGGTCAAGGTTTAAAAGGTCCCCCAGAAGGTCACCTTGAGAGGGGATAACCTGAGGCTGTTCCAAGTTGGTGGCAGTGGTGGTGCCAACAGGGCTGTCACCTGCATCAGTGCTGTAGTCATACACACACAAAGAGGGGAAAGGAGAAAAGTCAGTTTCACCCAGAACATAATAACAAGGCAACAAGTGAATGTCAGATATGTAAAACACTGGAGAGAAAAAACCTCTTATTTTATAATCATTTGTTGATGTACATGAAGGGACGATAGCAATTCTTATTTTTATCAAAATATAGTTGCTAAAATGAAAATAAATGTATGCTATATAACCTCATTAGTTGGTC
>NW_006443570.1:15396528-15411241 GCF_000325575.1 Pteropus alecto
AAAAAAAAACCCTTTTTCCCAAAAAAAAAAAAAAAAAAAAAAAAAAAGAAAGAAAAAAAAAAGAAAAAGAAAAAAGGCCCATGTGTGACACTGGCTACTACAAGCTAAGAAAGTTCCAACAGCTTCTCTATCTGAAGTAATACTTATAGGAATTCTAATGGATGACTGAATAGCTATATAAAATAAGGAGAAAACTCATTGGTTTTAAGGGCTAGCGAGAGCTAATACAAAGCCCAACAGAAATAACATGCCACTTTGCATCCATGCTAACGTGGGTCAAGAAACAAGATCACAGAATCCTGGGCCAGGCAACCTCAAAACATAGGGACTCTTTCTCCTCTCCATACTTCAAACTTAATTCCTCCCTCTTAAGTTCAATGGGCCACTAGGGAAATTAATAAGTAGAGTTGTTAAGGCATAAACTTGAGGAGAATATAACATTTAACTGTGGTTGATGTGTCCATAGAATAAGAAAAGCTATTTCAACGTTTATAAGGGATTTCTGGAAGTTTCCATGAATAGTGAAATATTTGTCAGTCTCCTGAGTCTATAAGGAGGCTATACAGCAATGCAGAATGATACATAGAAGCTACTGTTCTTATATACCAACTCCGTTCATTAAAAATATGAATATGAAAATAAATGCTTATATTTCCAAGAGACACAACAGAAGTGCTCATTTGTGTCACTATAAAAGCTAGAGTCCAGAGCTTGGTCAGTATAGACTCTGAAAGCAGTGACTTTCCATTAGTAAAATGTGCAACCCACAGAGGTATGACAATAATTACTCTACCAGCCAAAGAGTAAATGTACCTGTAGTGGCTGGCAAAAATCCAAGACAAAATACTGCTCATAAAGAAGAAGAGAAAATGCTGGTGTATGTAGCAGAAAATATGGTTGTTTTGTTTATGTAATCTCTTGAGAACACATATTTGGCATCTGCCTTCCAATCTGATATAGGGAAATAAATCAGTTTGTTGGGCATCTTAATAGTCGTCAGGTTGACAAACATATCTATAAGCATCTGTCTGAAAGAGCCCATCTAATCCCATCACAGTTAAGTACCTAGTTTGCAGGGAGCAATGTGATGAGACCTGCTATTTTTCTGGCCTTCTCTACACAGCTGGAAGGTCATCCTTAATATTTCTCATTTACTTTGCAGTACAGCAACAAAAATAATTTTGGTTCCCATTAGCGGTACATATTCATAGATACTCTGGACTTTGGAGCCTTTTAAATTAGAATCCTGGAAGCTAATTAAATTGGAAGTATGACATGTTTGGGGAGGGAAGAAGGAGAAAAAAGAACTAATCAAGCAGTACTTCCCAACTGTAACAAAGATACATTTTTTAATACGAATGGCTGCCTCAAAACCTTTTAGAGTTACACAGGAAGTAAGCCAATAAAATATTTAAAAGGCAAAGGTTTGAAAGCCTCAGAATAGGATGATCTCTATGAGGTCACTTAAATGCTGTTCAGGTCAAAAGAAGAATTATAGGGGCTATCCAGAGTAAGGAAGCAGGAACAATAATAAGCTCTGAAAAGGACATTAAACATTAAGATTGCTGAATAAGTTGGTTAAACATCAAATAAGTTGGTTAAACATTCTATTTAGAGGCAGGTCAACAAAATAATCCTGTACACTTATATCAGTGGTACCCCATACCACTGATGGACAGTATTATTAATTCTCTAAAGACAAATAATTCTGTCCTTTATCAAAGGATTTTGCTCTGCTTATCAAGGTCTAATTCTAAAAAGCGCTGAATAATTTAAAGTTCTTTAGCATATTAAGAATTAAAAATAAAAGAAAAAGGAAGAAAGATGCTTACCAGACTATCTAGTCCTCCTCCCAAGAGATCCACTGCTCCCACCTGCATGGAGGATACCTGTGGCACGTTGACTGGGGGACCAAGGTCAAGGTTTAAAAGGTCCCCCAGAAGGTCACCTTGAGAGGGGATAACCTGAGGCTGTTCCAAGTTGGTGGCAGTGGTGGTGCCAACAGGGCTGTCACCTGCATCAGTGCTGTAGTCATACACACACAAAGAGGGGAAAGGAGAAAAGTCAGTTTCACCCAGAACATAATAACAAGGCAACAAGTGAATGTCAGATATGTAAAACACTGGAGAGAAAAAACCTCTTATTTTATAATCATTTGTTGATGTACATGAAGGGACGATAGCAATTCTTATTTTTATCAAAATATAGTTGCTAAAATGAAAATAAATGTATGCTATATAACCTCATTAGTTGGTCAATTTTAATTGAGCACCTACTCTATGAGAGAGCACCATAATGAGAACTCTGGGGAAATATTAATATACATACATATATATATATATGTATATATATATTTTGTCTTCAAGAAACTTATGCTCTAAACAAAAAAAAAATCAGCATTCACAAAATGACTAAAAAGCACATTCACTGTGCAACAGCTGAAATCAGCATTGTGTGAATGTCTGCATATTTACAGGGTATAGATGAGAAACAAACAAAACCAGGTGGGACTGATTTTAAAGGCATCTGAGAATGCTTGTGTGACTGACTAGACTTTGAAGAAGAATGGCATAGTTATGAGAAACTATTGATCAGAGACCCTCTGAAAAGGAAGGGATGGTTTATGCAAAAGCACAGTAATGAACGATTTGACTAGATTGGTGAAAAACTTACACTGGCAGGAGCAGGGATTGGAAATGTTAATATTTAGGGGAAGAGAAGATAAGAAAAAAATAATTTTGAAAACTAGTCTGGAGAGTCAATTTTTATATGACAGGCAATGCAAAATCACTTTTATTTGTTGAAGAAAGAACTAAACATAACATTAGAAAAACATTATTCTAGCAGCTGTGTGCATAATGAACTAAAGTTGGGAGAATGGACATGAAGATCAGCTAACAGTAATCCAAACTGCTACTGCCACTACACTGTAAAAATAAAAAAGAAGTGGTGAGTTCCAAGATATTAAAAGGGCAGCACGGAGGGAAACAATCTTTTCAATAAATGGTGCTGAGTCAACTGGATAGCTGTGTTGGAAAAATTGAGCCTTGACTCTGAAACCTCACAACATAAATAAAAATTAAAGAGATAAATCCGACATAAACGTGAACCTGAAAATCTAGGAGAGTATCTTGATGACCTTGGAATAGATTAAAGTTTCTATAAAAAACAGTATTAAAAAAATACTGATGAACTGGACTTCATTAAAATTAAGAACACGTCTTCTTCAAATGAAAAAATTAAGAGAATGAGAAGGTATTCTCCACAGACAGGGAGAAAATATTTGCAATACACTTATTTGACAGAGGACTTAAGACAACTCGTTAGAAATAAGAAAAAGATCAGGCACATCACAAAAGAGGATATACTAGCAGTCCATAAACATGAAGAGGTACTTCATCTTTACTCATCAGGAAAATGCAAATTAAAACTTCAACCAGCTACCACTACACACTCACCAGAATGGCCAAAATTTAAATGGCTGACAACACTAAGTGCTGCTGAGTGCGTGAATCACCTAGAACTCTACAGTACAATCACTTGGGGAAACTGGCAGTGTCACCTACAGCTGAATATACATCTATGACTCAGCAATTCCACTCCTAGGTGTATACATGAGGGAAATGAGTATAAAAGTTTAACAAAAGACATACAAGAATATTCCTAACAGATTTATCCATAAGAGCTCCAAACTGGAAATAACTCCAAAAGTACGTCAATAGGAAAAGATAAATTGTGGCATATTCGAAAAATGAGATCCTATATACCAATAAATAGGAACACACAACTAATGACGCAACATAGATTAGTCTCACAGACATGCTGCATGATAGATGCCAGACACAGAAGAATAAATATTATAAGGTTCCATCTATATGATGTTCAAGACCAGGCAAAACTAACCTATAGTGATAGAAGTCAAAATAGTTGTTCTCTCTGGAGGGTGAGTATTGATAGCAAAGAGACATGAAGAAGTCTTCTAGGGTGCTGGAATTATCCTTTATGTGATCAGGGTGGTGGTTATATGAGTGTATACATATGTAAAAGTCTACTGAGCTGTACACTACAGATTAGTGCACTATTAACACTAAGATTATTATAAATAATTGTCGATTTAAAAAGTGAGGGGAAAATCCCACAAAGAAAATTCCAGGTTCAGTTGGGTTCACTATAAATTTTTCCAAAAAAGAAAAAAAAAGAAAAGCAAAACTAATCTTAGATAAATTTAAAAAAGAATAGAAAATGGCAACTGAAAAAATGTGAAAGTAATTCAGACTGCTTATTGAATATTAAGGAATAATTAAGAAAATATTAAAATCTAATTTTATTAGGCTTGATAATATTTTGTGTTTTTGACAAGTCCTTATCTATTACAGTTACCATTTAAAGTATTTATGGGTGAAATGACATGAAGTCTGAGATTTAAAAGACTCTAGCTCCCCATCCCTCGAAAAAACTGTGGCAACAGATAAATGGTAAGAATGGCAAAATAGTGATAACTGTTGAAACTGAGTGATGAGTATATGAGAGTTTTTTATAATATTCTATCTTGCATGTTTTCTAATATTTATATTAAAGTTTTAAAAACGCATTTTAAAACTTTAAAAATTCCATTAATAAGTAAATGTTGTCTTAAAAAAACCTAGGTAGGTTTGACAATACTTGGAAACAGGACAAAGAAGAATGAAGAATCAAACTCAGAGAATAAACAAAAACTAAGAAGCAAAAGACTAGTGATGTTCCTTATAATCATAGAGGAACTAGAGGGATAAAGGGAAAAATAATATGCTGTTTTCAATTCTGTTTAGTTTCAAGTAAGAAAAATAAGTAGAGAAGTCCAACAGACAGCTAAGGACAAGGGACTGACAGAGTTAGAGAAGTAGATTTGGGAAGAATTTCAAATACATATTTTAAGTGAAATCAGCATTGTAACAAAGAATAAGACTAAGATCAAATGTTGGCTCAACTAGTTACTAGTTGTATGATGTTGGGCAAGTGGCAACTTTTCTGAGACAAGGTTTCGCCATCAATAAAATTATAACCGAAGAAGTAAATAAAATAAAATTGTAACAATGTCACTAAAACACATGGTTCTATTTTAGGGAGGATCAAATAAAAACATGGTGTAAACTATAAAGGCTTGTAATAGATCAGTGGTACCTGTGTTTAGTAGATAAGTTCCCTAGGGGAATGAATACATAGAGATGCACAGAAAAGAAGGTTCAGAATGAGCCTTGTGATATAACCAAGATTAGTGATCGGAGAAGAGAATGAACACAGAACTGCAAAGATTAAAGAGAGAAAAATAATCTAAAAAAGATAACTTAGGAGAAAAAGTGTCAAGAAAACCAAGATGTGAAGTATCCAAATGAGGACAGGAGTGGTGGTGCAATATAGCCAAAAATAAAGTCAAAAAGGGAAGCAATTTCATATACACCTGGCAAGAAATGTATGAAATCTTCATAAATGGTATATCTCTGCAATATGAACATCTATCATCTTATGATGTGTGCCATGTAGGAAATGTGAAAGAACACAGGGATTTATCAGTACCTCTAAATAGAAGGCAGAACAGGTAACAATGCATATTTTTCTTCACTATAATAGAAAGGGAAGAGTATTATAAGACAAAATGAGGTGAAAAGTACATGATTCTATACATTCTACAAGTAAAAAAAATGGTAAACCGTTATTATGCATTCTTTCTAAATAGAGAACACAAAAAATTAGCATGAAAATGTTTCCCATTGTGAACTGCACAATTGTCATCAAAGCAATATCTTTAAAAGGTGAGATTTTTCTAAATTAGACAACTATTTACCATCTCACCCCTACAGAGCAGCTGACAAGTCTAAGTATAGAAAGCAATACAAAATGAAAAAGTACTTTTTAAATCACTTTCCCAAGTGATTTAAAAATATCTAGTGAAGTAAACAGTTTTAAATGCTCAGAAGAGGCAGAATAAGGTCTTACATACAGTGTTGCTGTATTTCACGTCAGAGGCATATCATTTAATCTTATGCTGCTGAAGAGAGCTAGGTAATGTCAGTACTATCACAGACATGCCATTCGAGGCAATATGTTATCCCTATTATTTCAAAAAAAAGTTTTTATTTCTGCATTTGTGTTTCCTTTAAAAACACAAAACAAGCATAAATGACCACATAAGGCAGGGATCCTCAACCCCTGAGCCACAGACAGAAATAGTTCATGGCCTGTTAGGAACCAGGCTGCACAGAAGGAGGTGGACAAGCAAAGCTTCATCTGTATTTGCAGCTACTCCCCAGCGCTAGCATCAACGCCTCAGCTCCACCTCAGATCACCAGGCATTAGATTCTCAAAGGAGCATTGGTCCCTGGTGTCAAAAAGGTTGGGAACCACCGACGTAAGGAATTATCAAGGTAACAAATTAAAGGCTATTAATGAGACCTTATGTAAGAGATTGTTTCTTCTTACATAGTTTAAATACTGGTTCTTTTCTTGTGTTCTAGAAAGAGTTGCTTTTGTTTCTTGATTTGTTTCACTTTCTCCCTCCCACTTGAGGGTCAAAAATTATCAGTATAAAAGTAATTTAAATGGCATATAAATATGGTTACAGTGGCAAGTTAAAACAGAAAATCCATATCTATTATCAAAACTTGCAGCACAGACTGGGAGGTGTACTTACAAGTTAAATAGTCCTATCTAGAGAATGTTAAATATTATAAGGCCTAATTCTTACGAAGCCACAGTCTCTTTCAGGTGAAAATTACAGCACCTGCCCTGAAACCAAAGATTCAACTCAACTAAAGGCTAATGAAAGATTACTAATTTTCTTGGGTGTTTCTTCCTTTCTGTTTATCTGTTTAAATAGAGCCTAAAACGCTGACTACACTAATTTGTAAATAATTCTTACCCTCTGGCTACTCATATACCACTTAAACGGCAATATATATTAGACAATGGTACAAGACACTCATCAATAGAAGTGCAATTACTCTAACCACTCTGGGGTCAAATTCTACTTAGATTTAAGATTTATTATGATTAATGAAGGAAATTCTGAAATGATTATAAGATACCCACTATAAGAGCTTATTAGAGTACTGCTCCTTCCAAATTAAAATTTTGAGATAGGTAAAAAGCCAAGAGTTCCATGTTACCTGAGAGCCTATTCATAATAAAATTTCTTACTGAGACAATCAATTTAATTTGGTAAAAAGAAAGAAGTAGAGGTCACTGAAAAACTATGTCTATATAGAACCTAGGCTGCTTTTATAAACACTCCTGCAAATACTATTTCATTAACAGCTTAACAGCATAAGAGAAGCAGTATCTGCTACCATTATCCATAAGCTTCAACCAAAGTTACAGTAAAGGATAAAAATAGCTAAATGTACAGGTAGGCTTTTTCCAAGTTTTCAACTCTGGGAAGATTTCTAGCCTCATCTTACTGGAGACTTAGGCAACTTTTGAACTTCATCAGTTTAGAAGATCTTCATCATAATTTTCTAAACCATAATCTTACCTATTCCCAGATTTGAACAGTGGGGCCTTTCACCTATTGTGTGTGGTTACTGATACTCAGATGGAGGCTGTAAGGGCAATATAATAGGTTTACAAAATGCATAGCAGGTTGTCTTCTAGGTATAAAAGCATGAGGAAGACCAACTCTGCCTAAGCAAAGAGTTACTCCTCAATCAAATCTAGTTTCACCTGCTTACCTCCCATGATGTATTGGCAAGTGTTTGCGATGGATTCCATGACTTCCTTCCACAAAAGCATTGGGAGGCTTGTGGTACACAGAGGCCAAAGAACCAATGTGACAGATTAGCTCATCCAGCAGAGTTGGCTCAATAAGATCTGTCTCCTCAGAGATCAGTGGCTTCTCAGACAAGACTACTTCTTTGGCTGTGACAGGGTCCGTTGAGAGAAGGCGCCAATAAATATAGCCTCGATCTCGAAGGTCAGGATTATCGGAATCCTAATGGCAAAGGCAGGAAGGTTTGAATGAAACTTTTCTTCATACAGAAACCCAAATGCTGAATTTATTATAGAGGCAATGTAGTGATTTATACAGAGTTGATGATTAAGACTCAATTTAGACTTAATATAGTTTTAATATAGTCATAATTTTATAATCTCTAATGCTTCAAAGAATTTAAAAAAATTGAGATGGGTTAATCCTAAAATTCAAATTCAAAGGGGAGTTGGGAAAAGTAAAATAAAGTTTAATCCAGTGAAAAGTAACTGCTTGAGATGGCTTTGGGACATAAAATTTTTTTAACTGCTATAAATATTAGCAAGATTATTCATAAAATATATCATATATATTTCACCCATACTTCCTTTCTTCATTTCTGTGGAGACACTGGCTAGGCCCTGGAAATAGAGAGATAACAACCAACAGTGCCTGAATTTAACGAGCTCACAGAGTATTCATTATTATAATGAGATATTATTATTATTATTTTTTTAAAAAGCTGTTAAAGAGAGCACATAACTGCTTCCAAAAGAGGTGATACTTGAATTTAGTGGTCTTGTTTTTCTGTGGTAGTTTTAAAGTAATTTTTACATGTTCATGGCTAAAAAAAATGATCATCAATGCCACATCATGATTTAGAAGTATATAAAAATAAGTCTCCCCCAATCATCCAATCCTAGCCCACCTAAACTCCCAACCCCAAAATAGCCATGTTAACAGTGTGATATTTATCTTTCTCAACAGCTCCCATGCAAACACATATTTATTTTATACAAAACCAGTTTGACATTATATACACTGCTCCGCAAGTTGCTTTCTGTATTGCCACATACACCTGGTTTTCCTCTGTATATGCAACACTGCATCATTATTTATTAGTGCCTCATTAAAGGACATTTTGATTGTTGCCTTTTTCTCCTTCCTCCTCTCCTCTATCCCTCTCTCCCTCCCCCTTCCATCCACCCATCCATCAATCCATCAATCAATTTATGTTTGTGATCATAATAAATATCCTGGTATCTACCTCTCAGAAAAAGTCTATATGGTGGCATTTATTTATGCACAAGTTGTTTCAATGGTATCATGTTATTAAAGGCAACGATCAGTCTGTTTCAATTTCTGATTTAAAACACACATACAAAAATATTTTCTTTAAACTAGGTCAGTTTGAGGGCTTCCATATGAGTTTATTAGTAAATAGATGAACTGATTCATGATTTAGCCACTTAAAGCATATATTCAGCTCAATACAGCAATGACCCTCAGTTTTGACTACATAGTTTTAAATGGTTTTTCTTAGTCACATATCATTTAACTTGCACTCCTAATGAATTGCTAGTTAAAAAAAAAAAGAATACTGAGATAGTAGCAAGTTAACAGCATAAAAATGGTAAATTTTACCTCAAAATAATCTTTATCACATTCATAGGTTACATTATTCTAATAGGAATGCATATATGTATATGTATTATGTAGCATACAAAATGTTTACAGTATTTGAAAAGCCAAAGTTTAAAAAAGTAAACAGTGATAATATTCATTTTAGATGATTGTTTTGTTTGGTTTGGTTTGGTGGGGGGTAAATTGCTCCTGAAGAAGTGTTTATAAACAGTAGACTGAAACGTCCTTGCTTTGATTTTCATTTGGAAACAAAGCATGAACATTATAAAACATAAACAAATTGATTTTTTTAAAAGAGTGGAATACAAGTTTCTTAAAATATCAGGTCAGAAAAGCAACACCCACCTCTGTTTTTGTTGATACATAAATTAAAAGTTCAATTTTAATCTATATATATATATGGTCCCCAAAGCATGTCATTTAAAATTCATAGACCAGCTATGCTTTTTATTACACAATTAAAATGAACACTGCAAATCACAGAAGTGGAGAAATTTAGTTTGTCATTATAGATTAGTAATATTGTTAAAGGTATTAATATAAACTTTATATTATAGTTTAATTATATACTGGTCAAAATAAAATATCTTTTACTTCAAATTTCTCATATATCATGCAAATATTTAACTAAATGGCCAAAAAAAATTCCTGTGGGGATTCTATTCAAAATTACATATTTCTATGAAAAAAGTTTGAGTCCCTCACACATTTAAAATACTGCAATAGGGCAAACTGCTCGAGATAGAATCACTGGATCAAAGGGTAGACACTGACTTAAGAATATAGTCCTATGAGAAATAAGTGTAAATTTTCCAAGACTGAAAGTCAAGAGTAGGCAAAGACTTCCACTGTTTGAACTCTGCTGTTCTGCGGGCCGACTCATTAGGCCAACTCTAAGCTGACCTTCATTGCCTCACTATCACATGAAGGCCACAATAAATCAAGCCAAGATTTGTGGCGGGGGGGTGGAATATGATATTAATGTGCTACTTACTATATGTTTGGTGACTCGGAAAATTTGCTTTTGGACCTACTGTACTGCTAGCCCCATAGGCCCTTGTCAGATCTCAAGAAAATAGTTATTAAAAATTTGAGCTTCCAAAACAATTCTTAACAGTCAAGCTCTAAAACAGTAATTCTTAATTTGTAATGTGCATCAATATTTTATTAACACACCAGGAAAGCCATGAAACTGTAGATTTCAATGCCAAATCACAGAGTTTCTCATTCATTATGTCAGAAGTGGGGCCAAGGAATCTGTACTTTTAACAAGCAGCACAGGTGATTTTTATAATGGTGGTCTTAAGTTCACAGATAGAAAAACTAAGATAAAGACTTCTCTTCCATGTACAAAAAGCAATTACTACAGTCTGGACATTTCTGTGTATATTCTTTGCTAAGTACTCTAAAACTATCAAAGCAAAAAAGATAAATCTTTGAAAGGAAGCCACGATTCAAGGGTAGGTTTTCTTTCCCCCTAACTAATAATATTTCTAATTATACCACCATTTTATTTAAAACCAGAAGCACAAAGATTTCACATATATGTCACATGAATTCTCAGCACAGATAAAGAATAGAATCAATTACTCCACTGTAGAGATAAGAGAAAAGCAGTATGAAAAAGGTATTTGCTCAGTTGTGTCTTGAATCAGTGGATGTAGCAGAAATGGAACACCACTACCCAATTTGAATTAACACAATTCAGCAGATCACACTGTCCTCAACTTAAATTGATACTTACAGCCATAAATATTAGTTTCTCATTTCACAAACTAAAGAAAAAAATCCCAACATCCACTGGAAAAGATTTACATAAATGTGCTTATTCTTTTATGCAAACTACTCAGATCTCATCAACTGGACCAAAAAGTCTAGAGAAACTGCTTAATAATTATTTAAGCCAAATATGAAATCATCATCCATAATGATCTTAAAACTCCTAAGTTCATTTATACGTACTGGTTTATGCACAATAGTGCTTCAGGCATGGAAAGCAGGGAATAAGTATTCTCAAAGTCATTCTTAACCTTCGGACTAGAGAAGTCAGCATAGCACAGTGAATAAGGGCAAAGACTTTGGAGCCAGGTTACCTGGATTTCAGTCCTAGCTCTGCCCTCATACCAACTGGACCTCTCTGTCTCAGTTTCCTCATCTATAAAATGGAATAGTAGCAGTATCAAATCCTTATTGAGATTGAATTAACATGTAAAGTGCTTACTAGAATGTCTGGTACATAGTAATCACTATACAAATGATTGTTGTTATTAAGATTCTATACTAGTCCTTGTATACAAAGTCTAGTATCTGGACTGTCTGAACCTTTATTTATACCCTGCCCTGTTCTAGAAATTCAGCAAAGCTTACAAAATGCCTCTAAGGCTAGAGAGCATAAATTAGAAATAGAAACAGAAAAATGCATGCCCAATGACCTACACATTTCCTACAGAAGATCTTTAAAACTGATTCTAAGGTTTTGAACAACTGATATGAAAAAGAAATTTAGTCAGTTAAGCCATTCAGAGGGGCAGTTAATTACACAACAATGTATAGGAGAATCCAAAACTGTCCCATACCAACTGGGGCAGAAATTTGTTTAATAGAGCCTCTTAAAGAAGAAAACATATAATGAATAAACAATGACTTTGACAACAGATCCAACTAGGATAGTTTCTCAAGACAACCCTTATTATGGCTGACATCAGTATTACTGAGCACAAGCAAGTCTATGAGGGGTCAAATACAATGCAGTTTAGATACCCAGCTCTCTACTAATCTTCTAGCTTGATTCAGTGGTGAATTTTAACTATCTGTAAGAACAGAGAGTTCTTGTATTCTTTAAGCAATACTCCCTAAACACTTTACCGCAGGCAAATTTTGATAAATACTGGGAGGTAGTAAGATTGAGTTTGAACTCTGACAAAAATAAAAAATACAGCTCCTCCTTATGTTGCCTGTTAAATAAGGATAATAGCCATTAATAAGCCAATGGAGGCACAGTTGAGAACTTGTGAATACAATGAAACTTACCATGGACACTTGCCTGATTATAAGACTACCTCTATCTTTTTAAAGATGAGCAGAAAGGAAGGAGCAAGGCAAAAATTCTCTTTAGAAAATTTTAAAAAATCCATCTTAATAGAGATACAGATGGGTGATCAAGGGTCTAGACTAGGAAGTCTAGAAAACTCAATTCAATACAGAAACTATTAAATAAACACAATATTACATAAACTGCCTTGATGTATAGAAATTACTTTGCTTCAGGCAAAAGAAGATGCTTAAAAGGGAAAATTTAAAAAATACTTCAAAGAGCTCTTACAAATAAACTTTAGAGGATGTGAAATTAATAACAAGATGACAGCTCAAACTAGGCAAAGTACTGCAAAAGTTTAAAATTTTGATAATATACCACTATAACAATATGAAAAAAAATGGAAAACTGAGTATCTGAAGCCCGTTCCATGTGTAGATACACACCTTAACTCTTGACAGCCTGCTAAAGTCAATCTGTTTTCAAATTCGATTAAAAACATTACTAAATCATGATAGATTGGTGATCATTACACTTGTTACACTAGGAAAATTAATTATTTTAGTTTCTGTGGATATAAAATGGTGACCTGATCGCGAAGGCATTTGCCACATTCCTAAAACCAGAACCCATCCTAAAAGAGGACCAAAAATATCAAATAATTAAGGGAGCAGCACAAGCATGTTAAAATTAGTTTAAAAAAAAAAAAAAAAAGCTACTACTCAAGAAGGCGGAACACGTGAGATCTTTCTCAAGGCATTTAACATCTCTACATGGCACTTTTATTTCAAAGCTGATATTAAGTCACCCAGAAGGAGGTACTGTGAGACTCAATGTCATTTTAACACCGGTATGTCCTTTAACACAAGTCTAAATTCAATTTTCATAAATTATAAAAACTAGAGTCAGTGAATTCATTTAAAAGCCATACAATCAGCTAATTTAGTGGAATATGTATAAGAGATGCTGTTTTTATATTTTAACAGGATCTAAAGACTGAACCCTTCCAATTAAAACTTCCCCAAAGGAACTTTCTTGGGGAGTTTCATAATTTCCTACAATTTAAAACAAATCAATCCAAGCTTTTCCCAGATTTCTTACCTGTGTTGCCAAACTCAAGACCTGCTGTACCAGCTCCTGTGTTTCTGATGGTTTCTTGAGAAACAGCTTCACTATGGCAGTAAGCAGAGTGAGTTGCACCTAAGCAGATATAATTTAGTAAAAGATATTTGCATTATCCATACCATCATTTCCAAAGTGGCATTTCTCCAACTATGAATTACTATTACTATTTTGATTAAGAGACAAAGGTTAAAACTGATTCAATAGCAACAATAACAGTGAAAGGTTTTCATCTACTGAAAACTCAACAGCCTCCTATCTCCAAACTGCATTTCTGGCATCAAAAACAGCTTCTTTGTCTCTGGTCCAGAAAATCATTTGTATTTCTTAAAATATATGCTAACACTGTGACAGCAATAAAACTTGTTCCTGACCAAGTCCCTTATTATTTAATTCCACTAAAAGTTCAACTCTGAGGGAATCAAGGAATCATCTGCCATACTGAAGCAAAAGCCAAGACAGCAGAATTATGCCAGATCATAGCCAATTAAGAGTAGGCTGCTGAAACACAAAGCTACTGGCTTGTATGTGTTCTTTGTAAAGGCCTATTAAAATTACTATGGTGGATTACATATATTAACCTCAATTTGCAGTGAGTATAAATGTCAAAGGGAAAGGGTTTAATAATTTATCTGCTTCTCTGGACCTGTAGCTCTAAGGTCAGCTCTCTCAATTTTGGTAGAGACAGAAAATGGGAAGAAGTCTAACCACAGGGAATCTTTTCAAACTGCACATGCCAGCCCTCTCCTCAGCGCCTATGAAAACCCCACTGCAATAAGCCATAACCATTACTAACAGGAAGGGGTAATTATTTTCAAATAACAGAAAATCAGAAAGTGTTAACTACTACTCTAAACCAGTAGTTGTTAAAATGTGGTTCTGGAGCAGCAGCAGCAGCAGCAGCAACAACAACAGTAGCATTACCCTGAATTCTGTAAGAAATAAAAATGCTCGGGCCCACCTCAGACCTACTGAGTCAGAACTCTAGGGATGGGGGCATATCAACCTGTGCTTTAACAAGCTTAGCAGGTGTTTCTGGGGCTCATTAAAGTTTGAGAACTACTGGTCTGAGTTAGACAGGTTTGTTCCACCAGAAGTCAGCGCAACTAAAAAAGATCACTCTTTTGGGAGAAAAATGAACATAACACTATATGCATACAAATTCTTCCTCCACTTCACCCCCTAACAAAACT
>NW_006443570.1:15411283-15451390 GCF_000325575.1 Pteropus alecto
GATCTATGACAGAGCATATACAGATGAGAACTTACCTGGGTGCTTTCATCATGAAAACCCTCCAGGAAGCTCTCTAGTAACTCATCTGCATTGTCAATTCTCTCAGCATATTCTCCCACAATCCAAATCATAGCTGCTCGAGCGTCTGGCTCATCCAAGGAGTCTAAGTTCTCACACAGAGTGGCAATGATACTTTCATATCTGGTAAAACAAAATGAACTATGGTTACTGAGGGCAAAACTGAGAATTGCATTTAACAATGAAGGCTAAAGGCAAAACCACAGACAAGGTACCCTAAACTAAACCACCAAAATATAGGTTTTTTTGGGTTTTTTTTTGGTCAAGAGAATGTACAGGCTTTAAGCCGGAAGATTATAAATGTCTTAAATTTCCCTTCAGTTATGTTTGAATAACTAAACCTTAAACTTTTATAAAAGCTCACCATTCTTTTCACAAGGAAAAATTAACCTGTGGTGTAAGATAATACCACTACCTTATATTTCTAACAATCCCTCTTGTAACTAGATCAGAGAATTTTCTTATCTATTATTCCATTTTGCTTTCATGGCAGAGGAACAGAAATCCCACTCTACTTTTAGGAATGGAGTTAGACAATTACAGAATCCAGACTAGAAATGGAAACTGTCTCTTAATCCACCTGTCTCTGCTTTTTACAAAAATCTTTATTTTTTTTCTTCCCAAGGCACCTGCGCTAATAATTTGTTTCTCCAAAGAAACAAATAATTCAAGTATTTATAATTTTAAGGCTCTATAGCTCTCACTTTTACCACGTTGAATCCATATCCTTAGTT
The DNA here is from genome assembly GCF_000325575.1 of Pteropus alecto. Lineage (NCBI taxonomy): Eukaryota > Metazoa > Chordata > Mammalia > Chiroptera > Pteropodidae > Pteropus > Pteropus alecto. Next base: position 15,412,096 of record NW_006443570.1, read on the forward strand.
AATGTAGTTTTAAACATCAAAATGACACTGTATATTAGATATAACAAATAAATAGTACACTCGTTTTGCGCTATTTCCACTAGTTAAATCGAGTTTTGAATAGCTCTTTCTTAAAATTAAACTGTTATAATCCCTTACTAATATAAGCCAGAAATGAACACATTTCTCTACCAATTATATTGTGATATACGTCTCCACCCTTGATTAGGAAGTTTAGAAACCCAACATTCCTCTTTTCTGAAGAGTGATAAAAGTATATGGTTCTTTTTCCAAAAGTACCGTTTCTAATATTAAAAAATATATATATTGCTTAGTAAACCACTACTTAGCTAAAATAATTTTTCTAATTTTGAGTTTTCTAATCCACCACTAAGCTAACTTACTGCAAGTGGCTTCATTTAACACTATCTTTAAAGACTAATCAGAAGCTTCAGCACGAGATATCTCTATAATTTTAAGGCAAAATGATATTTAAGATGCTTACGAGATCTGTTCTTATTTCATTCTTTCATATTCCTTAATTGCTTGCTTTCAAAATCAAATCTAAAAACTTATTTTTGCTTCATAAACTAAGAGGCCTCAATGTGAAAAATGTGTGGAGTGATAATGTAGATTTTGCAGCTACATACATGGGAGACGCTACAATACTTCAGAAAAAGCCTGAGACCCTGATAATTTATTGAAACCTGGTCTATAATTTTCTACAAAGTACTAGGTAACATGCAAAGTAAACAGGGCAGGTGTCACCTTCCTGGTTTCTACAATAGGATGACCAAATAATTTATCATTTAAACAGACACTGCTGAGAGTGAAAAGGGACACAAGCATTAATTGTGCCTGGTACATGCATGAACTAGTATCATACTCAGACAACCTGGAATATGTGAGTATCCTATTTAATAGTAACTACCATCCAAGAACCTGGTTAACTTCAATAAATGCCCATCAACGTACATATTCAGACAGAGCTTCAATTCTCCTAAAAGTAATAAAGCAGAGTGAAAAATCAGGTTTTAATCTCTGTGCTAACCACCTTATAAGTTTCTGATTTTTAATTATCCTATTATGACCAGTTCCATTACAAAGAATAAGTCTTATCTAGCCAACTTCGAAATGCCTTACTTAAACATTTCCTAAATGATTTGAGGAAGAGGAGTAGAAGCATTTGGACATACTTGTTAGGGTACTTGCGGAAAATGTCTCTGATGACAACAATCGCCTCTTGGACCACATAATTTACTTTGGTCTGGATGAGATCAAGCAATGTGCTTACACAACGTTCTGCAGATTGCTGTGAAGAGGAACATAATAAATGAGAAGTGAGATGATCTATCCAAAAATACCTGAATATCAAAAAAATTTTGAAACATACAGGTGCATCAACTAAACTAGACTAAAAGATCGGGCACTTAATTTGACTAAGCTATACAAGAGGCTGGGCTATCTAATGGAGATATACAGAAATTCTAGATATACCCCAAATTTTACTCACTACAAAATATATTGACAGATGACTCAGTTCAAATGAAAAGAATCACCTTGGATAGCCAAGAACATAAAAATGAGAAAAGTAAGTCAAGGTAGGAGGGAAAAATAAGAATGATAGAATAAGCCAAGGCAGGAGGCCTTTGTCTGGAGTTCATGGATGAGTGGAGACAGCAGAAGGCAACTTTAAACCTCTTGAAATGAAATTGCCAAATTTCACATGTGCGTATGGCTTTTTTTTTTTTTTCCCTCCAGGGAGAGGGTCTTTCATTGTATTTTCAAAGTTATCTGTGACTTAAAAAACTCTAAGAAAAATTTGCCATCTTTTGGGCTATATAACTATGGCCTTAGGTAAACTGCAATTTTCCACAGCCTAGAGTTCATCTATAGAATAGAATTTAATCTATTAACTTTTCATTAATGAAGGGAATATGGGAGAATACGAGAGACAAAACTAATGTACTGAAACTATATGTCATAGTTTTTAAAAAGAGAATGGCTCCAGAATAGAAATCCTAAAAATGAAGGACTGATTTATCATATATTACAATCTACCATGATGGGTCACTCCAGTAAATGCCTCCTGATAGGATGCAAGAGAAAGTACAAAGCAACACCTAAGAGGTATTCTTGCCAAAAACACTGAACGTGAATATTACTAAGCCTCCAGATCTATTTATATGAAGGGGATGGAGGAATGAAATAAATGACACTAAAATACAACCAGCCAATCTAGACTCTGAGGAATTCTACAAGCCTAATGACCTAGTCCCTTTAATAAATGGCACCCAAATAAATAGAGACTTAAAAGACACATTAACCAAATGCGATATGTAGATCTTGTTTAGACTTTGATTTGAAAAAGCCAACTATAAAAAGAAATTTAGACACAACTAGGGAAAATTGAACGTGGACTGGGTATTCAATGAGATTAAGAATTACTATTAGTTGTTGGGTATGGTAATGGTATTGTGACAATATTTTTTTGTAAAGGACCTTATCTATTAGACATACCCACTGCACCACTCTAGTAAAATCATACCTGGGATATGCATTAAAATACAATTGCACTGCACTCTGTTTTAAAAGGAGAGGGGGAGAAGATAAAACAGGATCAGCAACATACTGATTTTTGTTCAAGATGGATGATAGGTAAATGAGAGTTCATTTGTCAATTTTACTTAAGTATAGACCTAAAAATTTCTGTAATAAAATCTTTTAAACATATTATAATAATTTAAACCATTCCAACCAATTTAATAAAAATTAAATTTCATTTGGAGGATATTCATATGAGGCCATATATATATATGACGTTTCTGTTGTACCATGAAATGATTCTGCCATTTTTTATGTATTTTTTCCATTTTTGGATTCTGTTTTATTCATTTTCAGCTTGAAATTCCTGTGCTGTAACCGCAACAGCAAAAAAGTTGAAAAAAGTTAAAAATACATGTTGTGATAAGTTACAAAGTATGTAAGATATAGGCTGCTGTTAAGAATTATATTATCATAAATTAGATAATACAAATAAAGTGCTTACCACGGGGTTTGGTATAAAGCTAATATCTAGTGAGCCCTTAGGATTATTATTATAATAAAGACAAACAAAAAGACATTTCTCATAATGCATGAATATCAAAAAACATTTAAGTCTGAAACTGTAATTTTCCAGCAAACAGTCATTGCAACTATATTGCTTTCGATTAAAAAAAAAATTACTACCAATAAAAGACTATGGCACAAGAGCGAGAATAAACATCCAATCATTGTACACACAAAAAAGTCCAGAGAAAGAGAGAAGCCCATAGATATAAAATTCAGCATATGATAAAGACAACATTTCATAACACCAGGGATTATTCTGGTGATTGATCCCTACACTCATCTTTCACCAAAATTATTTCCAATTATTCTAATTACTGATTAAAAACATCTTTAAATGTAAAAAAAAAATCATTGCCATACAAGTAGAAAATAAAGATGAATTTTACATAACTTTGAGGTGAAGCACAATGTTCTAGGTGTGCTATTAAAGATACTATTGAGGAAAAAACATGATAGAGATCATTACATAAGAAAACGTAAACTTCTGTGTATCAGAAAGTCAAATGAAATCAAAAAGAAAACAAATCGGAAAAATAACTTTTAATGAAATAAAGAATTAATATCTTTAATTATAAAGAACTTTCAAAAAAATAGAAGAGATAAACCCATTGGAAAAAGGGGCACAGGACATAAACAAGCAATTTCAAATGGGTAATAAGCATTATGAAAAAAATGTTCTCTTCAAATAGAGATCATAGGTTTGGCTACAATTCTCCTTATACCATTATTTGGAAAAAGAGCAGGAACAACTTTAAGGTCCTACAATAAGGGAAAGGCTAAATAAGTTATGAAACAATCACATATTGTGTCTACAAACCACTAAAAACAAAGTAAAATGTTATCAGCAACATGGAAAAATGTCCATGTATGAAAAAGAAAAAAAAAGACTAATAAAGTAAATGGCCTATATAGAATGATGTCATTTTTGTAAAAAACAAAACCAAACAAAAAAACACCTGTGTAGAGGACTATAAAAACGAAGATTTAAAATCATGTTCATATCATCTCTGGGAGGGTGGAATGGGGACAGGAGAAAGCGGAGTGTTCTATTTTCATTTAACTTGTCTTATTTTATGATTTTATGTAGTAAACACATATGGCTTTTCTAAAAGAAAAAATATAATTTTTGTTTGTTTTCAAATTAAGGGATGAGGCACAAATCCATCTCTTATCTTGATCTATAAAGATTTGAAATGGTAAACACCAAAGAAGATTAGAAAGTGATGAACTCATGGTATTGGCTTAGTGTCTTAATCTCTCTCAAACAAATATCACTTGATTTTATGTCAAAGACTAAGAAAGGCCAAGGTTTGTTTATCTCCTCCTTAAGGAAAAAGGTATATATATGTAAGGGTATACAATTTTAATTTATCAATCGTACCTTAATAAAGCTGGGGGGAGGGGAAGTAAAATCTATTTAAAAAACAAAAAGAAATAGGCAAAAGTTACTGGGGAAAAAAGTACTTGGGATTGCTTTTTCAGTGCTATTTATTGACTCAACAACTTACTGCTTAATCTTTAACTTAATATTAATCAACTTAATATAACAAAATTATATATTTTCTTCACCCAAAGATTCTTATAGCAACATAGAACGCCTGTATTTACAGTCATGATAAAAATATAACTGCAACTCTTAAAGACACCTAACCTTTCCAGCAGGCCCTGTTCTCTTAGCTAAGCACTAAACTAAAATTCATTTTTTTCTCATTCATCATATCTTTGAAACCAACTATACATTAAAAAAAGGGGTAAGACGCCCTGAAAGAAAGCAGCGGCTCAGTTTAGAATCTATACAGAAAATTTATTACAATTCCCTCACTAGTTCTTCCCTTTGTCCAACAAATGCGTTAATTAAAAACAGCATCAGTGCCTCTCCTGCCCCAGTAACTGTTTGAACTAGACAATCCTTTCCAACTCATAACTTTCATGATTGAAACAGTTCTAGGAAAAGTTCTAAGGCAAATCCAGGCAACTTGAGATCACCAGTAAAAGAGAGCACTAGATAACAGGCAGGACTCCTGAAGACTGATCTTAAGTTTACTGAGAAAGTTCATTCCTTACATACTCCCACCAGGGCACCTTAAGTCAAAGCAAAAAGTGAAAGCCATCATAAGCTTATCTTTTCCAGATGATTATGGACAACTTTTCAATTAGTCACAATACACAGCAGTAATAACCTCTGGGATTTAGGTGCTTTGAGAACACTTTCTAGTAATTCCAAGGATAGAAAATCTTTTATGACTTTGGAATGGGACGTAACTTTGTATGACTCTTTAGAGCTTTGTCAGAGAGGTCAATAAGACAATGACAGTCTGGAAGTGACAAAGCACAAAATGACTCCTATACTACCAAAATCTCTCTGAAAATTGTCTATGTTAACAGTAAGCAGGTGGCTATACCTTCATAAAAAAAAAAAAGAAAAAAGAAAAGGTAAGTATGTGAAGTGTGGTGATGAAAAAAGATGTAATGCACCAAGATTCAATAAACAGACTTTCCTATTTCTAAAATGGAGCAACAGAAGTGAATGAAATATCTGAAGCAACTGAACTAGCAGAACGAGGAGTAGAAACCAAGATTAACTTCTTGGTATAACTACTAGTCTACTAAATGATTTATCAATGTTAACTTAACTTCAGGAAGCAGTACTAACCTAAATAAAAACAAAGGCAAATTAGGAGCTTGGCTTTCATAGATGCTTCTCTGACACAGAATCTGTTTCCTTCTGTTCCCATGAAGTACTGGTCATACTGTACGAATTATTTTAGTATCCTTGAGAAGTCATACGGTCCAACCCTCTGCCTCTACACAGAATTGTATATAGTCAAGTAGCAAGAATATGGAGCTCTGAATATACAATAACATAGTGAACAGAGGCCGTCACTAATTTTAACAAATTTATGAGTGGAGAGAAACAAATGGAGGACTGGAGACTGAGAAAGAAGTGCAATGTAACTTGTAGCCCAAAATACCTACTGAAAGGCTATAACCAAGCTAGAAACGAATCTGCCTTCTAAGACCACAGAGGGGTTCAAGAGGACTTAAATTCAAGAGGACTTCCAAGTAAAGATCACCTCCCTGTCCTAAAGCAGAAACCTGCCAGCTAACAGCCCTGCCTATGTGCACAGAAGTCCTAATCAACTTTTCTGTTATCTCATTGTTAAATATAAATGGACTGCACTTTGCTATATGCATGGTATACACCTCACTTAAAAACTGTGTATTGACATGCAACCATCACTATATAATAGTCCAGATAATTAAATTCAAACAAAAGAAAAAACTGTAATTCTTATCCCCAAAGATTCAAGAAACTATCAGAATCACACACAAAAAAGGAATGCTATGAAAAGAGTAGCAACAGTAAAAAGAGCAATGAAGAGAGGCTGTATTGGAATGATGGCTGTGCAGAGGGCAAAAAAAAAAAATCAGCAAGACAACAAGAAACTGGAAGAAAAAAGGGTGTAGAACAAAAAGAGGTTTACAGATTTGATATTATACTTGCAAAGGTAGAAGAAGATAGGAATGCAATGAAGACGCAGTGCAAAAAAAAAAAAAAGGCCATTATAGAAACTCCATAAAAAACAAGTCTGCAAAAAAATATTATTTGCACTATATTGGCCCTATACATTTAGTCATAATATGCATAGTAAGTTTTGCAAGCCTATAGTTGACAGAACAAAAAATACAGGTGTATTTTCTCAATTTACAAAGATAATCAACACAGGAACAAAAAAACCTCATGGTATATGGGAAAACAGGAGAGGAAAGAAGTAGAAAAGGTAGGGTATATGAACTAAGCTGCTCATCTTACAGGAGAAAGTTAACAATGTCTACAATTGGTAAATCAGTAAATAATGGCATAAGCATATTATTTAGAGAGGTATGAAAATATCTCTAAAGAATAACTAAAATCAGAAACATGATTAAAATATTCCCCTCTGAGAAGAGGGACTAAAGATAACCACTTTTCATTAAAAATCCTTAATATTTTAATTATGTGCTTTATTATTTTGATAAACTTAAAAAATGTATTTTGAAGAAAGGAGTAAAGAGAACACTTAGAATCCCATAACATGATCACAACGACCATCAGACACTTGCCTCCACCTTGATGGCACATCGTCCAATGGCCCGCACTGCTTTGCGAACAAAGTCAACATCCACCTCTGTGGCATATTCCTTCAGTTCTGCGAGAACCTGTTAAAAATCCAGGACATGGACAATCATTAAAGATTCTTAAATTGTAATTTCATGGCCTAGCTTTTTCTGAAGGCTAGACCTTAAGATCTAAGTCATTATAAACATGAGTCCACTTAAAGTCTGACCTGAGCAATGTTGGCTTGGGATGCCAAACGAATCATGATGTCCAACTTCTCAAGTTTAACATAGATGGGATCATTGTACTTCACAAAGAAGACTTTAATTTCCTGCTTCAAGATTTCAGGCCTGTGATACATAGAAACACAAGATAAGGAAGGTGAGGCATATATGGATATATCCTTCTGAGTATGTATTAATATCTAATCTACACCTCTCTGCTCTCCTCCCATTCTACCCCTCCCCACCAGAGGAAGAAAACAAACACACAAACTTCCCCTACACCCCTTTATTCTTATCAGTTCAATTTAGCAGACTTTTTATCACTTTAAAGGGTAAGGGTACATGTTGTCAAGAATTGCTGAAGAACAGCAATCTTGCTCTAAACTACGACTGAACCATATTAAGTAGGTGCTAGCTAGTATGCTATTAAGAGATCCTTGAGAAAAACAAATCGAATTACAGAGGAACAACACGCATTTATTATAGGAATACTCCAAAATCAACTGTTAGCCTCCTGATCGTGGGGCAAGTTGCTCTGCCATACAACATTTTCATTTCTGAACACTAAAAAGAGCTCAACACTGGCCTCTTTAATAGTGATATTATTAAGTTTAATTTAAAATTACAAACACTCTAATCACCAATTCATTTTTTCCCAACCTTTTCTGGACAATTAGGTTGATGTTCCTCAGGGCAACGTACTGCACCTCTGGCTCCCCAGAGAGCAAAGTGACAAGTGGAGGGGCCAACTTCTTCAGTAGCATATTGTAGTAGTCAGAGTCCTTGGGTAACAACTCCAGAAATTTCATTAGAACTTTTACTGCTGAAAGCACCACTGCTGAGTTGGCATGAGATAGGCGGGGAGTAACCCGCTCACAGATGCTGAGGGCAGAAAAGGAAAAATCAACATCTTGAATTACAATTTCTTTGTTCAATCCAGTTTATATGGCAATGTGTCAGAGTCCCATGGCCCAAGTATCAAGAAATTAGAGAATCAGTTAGAAAAGTCAAAGCTCCATGCGTAGGTAAAATTGGGATCCAACACTGCAGAAGCCTCATTCCAGCACACTACAGGCAAAGCAGGGACGTAAGAAGACTCTAGGAAATCAGCAATAAGGGATGTTCAAACTGGAAGGAAACTACTCAATACCCAAAAAACTTGAAGCTCACACCATTTACCTTCCAGTTTTACAGTCCTCTCTGTCTCCCCATATTATGTAAGGGCTCCCTGCCTCACAGCCCATTTCTCCTTAACCTACAGGAAGTCAAATTAAGCATTCTGAGAGTTATTTTCATAGTGAGAGATAGCAACCAACTGTGACTGAAGGTTTCACTGTTAAGATGCAGGAAGAGGTGGGTTGACAGGGAAAACCACGGTACCCCTTGCCTTCAGGATAATAAAAGAATCTCTAAAAGGGTTTTTGCCTGTTTTTAAACAGTACACCATTACAATATTCTCCCAACCTCTTCCCCTTCTCCTAATCCCTGCTACCTACACTTAGATGCCTCATGTAATCTTTAGTATTATCTGTAGAGGATTCTTCAGAACTTAACCTAATTTCAATAGTTCTTGAGCAATGTAAGTGGCTACTGACTATATTCAGTTAAGAATACAAGATAACTAGGCTGTGTTTCTCTCCCTCCCTTCTATATCTGCTTGGCTAACTCCCTGACCTCCTTCAGGTCTTTACACGTCTTTACACAAATGCCAACTTCTCAGTAAGGCCTTCCCTGAGTACCCTTTTATAAAATACAACTCATCTCCAAATGCCTAGAATTTCTTAGATCTCTTCCCTACTTTATCTTTCTCTTTAGCACTTATCATCATTTGACATATTACATATTACACATATGTATTACATATATTTCTGCTCTATACCTCAAAATAAGTGTTTCATGAGGGCTATGATTTGTCTGTCCATTGCTTATCCTCAAGGCCTAGAATAGTACCTAGCATACAACATGGGCTCCATAAATGATTCCTGAGTGAATGAATAAGTGTGAGATGTCAATGACTGATCAATGACTGACAGAAAATAAATTCTACTTAAAGTTCTTTGCAGAAAATAGTTGTACTTTCAATGATGGAAAGAAATTATCAGAGTGAAATTTAGCTAAGTCTAGAGGGAACGACTGCCCAGACAAATGAAGAGCGCTTACTTTACAACAGCTTGAACAACAGCCAGGCAAGGAAGGTTCTTATCTAATGAAAAGCCAACATTTCCTCAGAAGCACTTGGCCTACTACGGTGCCGTATACACAAAATGCTCAATAAAAATGGGTGATAATTCCAGTTCTGTAAACTAAAATGTATGTATGTGTATATGAAATTTAGTTGTCAATTTCTGATAGTCACAGAAAATTTGCAACACTACAATGGTAAACGCCTGAGCAGAACAATCCAGGTGTGTCTTCCAAAATCTCCAAATTCAAACTGACATGATTTCTATAGCTAAAGGAAGACATCATATATTTTGCTGGCTCCAACATACTCTCTCTAGTACTGAATTATAGGTATAGCTCAGCTCATGCCACTTGCTATATATCTAATAGAATGAAAAGTGTGTCACTATAGTGAAAGACACCCAAAAACCTTTATTTGTCAAGTGGCCAGGAAGTGCTAATGGGAGATGTGAGACCCTGGTAAGGGAGATTTTAGCAAAGCATATCTGTACTTCTTTGTTTCATTTTCAAACAAGAAATGAAAAACGCACATCTCTTAGGAAGAGCTATTTTTGCATTGTTTACTCTACTACCTAAAATGTTTCTAGATCCAGTGAGAAAATACTGTGGGATAGTAATATCTATCCCATAAGCCATTGTTCTTCCTCAACCTAACAGACCCCTATTCTAATACAGACACTAGAATATATTAAACCAATCAAGACTCCCAGATACTATCCAGAAAACTGGACTGACCTCTGAGCCTCCCGGTCATCCTTAGGGTTGTAATTAGACAGGCAGTCCAGGATGAATATCTGACCCCATTCAGTGCACTCATTTAGGGCTGTCAGCAGCTTATTAATGTTCTGTGGATTCAGATCAAGTAAGTTGCTGTTTGGGTGAGATTCACTGATTTCAGATAATGCTGCTACAGCATTAGCCACCACCTAGGAAAGAAGCAGATATGAACTTGATTTATCAAGAACAATACAACTACAGACAAATACTTAATCTTCTCTGGATCACTTCATAGTTCTCAACTCATAACCATTCCTGAATATTTTAGTCAGCTAAAAACAGATAAGCTGTTTTCAAAATATATATTAAACCACCAATGATGGCATATATAGCTTCCTACTGGGCAGACAACCCAGAATTAAAACAATTCATATAGTAGCAGAAAGTCACACATAATTTACTATTAAAACATTAACTATTTTAATAGTACTCAGAGCTGTCAATAGAATCAAGACATATAAACAGCTAAAAAAGCAGTGAAGTTTAAATATGAAACATGTACATTAGGCAATGGGGATAAAAATCTAGGCCACATAACCTTACAGGTGTGTGGGTGTGCATGTATGGGGGAGGGGGAGGTAACACCATTAACCATATCATGAATCCTGGAATAAGAAAATCTGAGCTTGAAATCCTCGTTCCCTATTATATACTGTTGGGACACCACATAATCTCTGAAATTCAGTTTCTTCATCTGAAAACTGGGAATAATTAAATCTACCTCACAGATTAGCTTTAGTTTGAGGGTGAAATCAGATGACATATGTATAAATTCTTTCTACAAAGCCTTATGCAAAATGAAGGTGGTGATATTGTCATAATTCACCAGGACTAACTTGCAGTTTTTCACATTAACATCTCTGAAATTTTATAACCAGAGGCACGTCAGTTTAATAGAAAGTATTTCTTCTTTCTAGGTAATACAGAAAATAATAATGCATCTTATAATAAATGGAATCTTAGAGTCAATGAAATACGTATTTCGGATGTATCCTTCTTTAAGACAGTATGATAAATGAAAAATTGCTACTGAATATAAGAAAGTAAACTTGTATCCTGACTTACACATCTGGGAATCAATTACTTTATAAACATTCATTGTTTATAGATTTGTTATGTTAGAAATAATTTATAATGTTGATAAGGTATTCACTTTTTTCTTGCAAAAATACCCCCAAATAACCAAAAACATAAACAAAAGAAAACCTATACTATGGCCCTGTACAAGTGAATTTAAAACCACATTTTGAAGTGAGGCTCCCAGTTGTTACTAAAGATTACAAGGTAATGCTGCATATAAATATTCTCTAAGTATAAATGAGATGTGATGGGAGAGAGCAGCTTTAGTAATTAATGTTTAAAAGATTCTCAAAAATGTCAATTCATTGTTAGTTCTTACTAAAGTCCCTTGCTAAAAGTTTGAGAAATTAAGAGTTGTATGATTATCCTTTTGTTAGCAAGGGAAGAAACAATGCCACCATTTAGCTGTTAATTTTAATATCCACATTCTCTGCATAGTCTGCAGATTATTGCAGCATATGATTTTACCTGGAAGATACATATCTAGAGAATATGATTTTTTAATCAAATAATACACTTATAACAATATTCATTATTATGTTAAGGATAATAATGCCACAAATGAAATCATCTTCAGCTATAATTTAACAAAAATTTCAAGATGAAAAATCAAAGGCTCAGTTGGTTAATTATGATTTATGGATATAACATTTTACTGTTATTAAAACAAATCAGGAAGAATTATCTAGTCCGCCTACCACATGATAGCATGTATGAGGCTCTTTCTGACTTAATTTTTGTTTGCTAACTCTACCATCAAACATGAGATTTAATTAAAAATAAAAGTCATTATTTAGTGAAATAATAATTCCGTCCATCATTTCAGTGCTTTACATGCAGGGAAAAGATGTTTTACTTCCCATGAACAATACACTTGATAGACTTGCTTATAGTATAAAGGATCAAAATGTCATACAAAAAGATCGAATGCCTGTTTTCATCTACTGCTGCCAACACATGCCAAATCTTTGTTACCAGTTGTCCAAAATAAATACCCTATACAACTTACCATTTCTGCCAGTCAAACCCTACTGTTACAACAAAAAAAGTAAATAAGGTCTGTTGATAAGAAATGTCGAAGAAAAGGTAAGAATTAGAGGAATTAGAAACATTAGGGAGGAAAGAGAACAGAAGGATGCTGAACAGAATGAACAATTAGAATTCTGTTGTTATTATAGTAGGCAGTTAGAAATCAAACCAAGTGTATAATGCAGCTAAAAAAGTATATGTTCTGAAAAAAAAAGTATATGTTCTGGTGATAAAAAAGGCAATTTCCACGGATTATCACATTAAAACAAGAAAGGAAATAGGGAAAAGTCAGTCTAATTAAAAGATGAGGAGATCAAATTATATGATTATGTTTAGAAAACTTTGCTCTGAGACAAAAGACTACTGCCAGTCACTGAGACAATGACCGACCAAAGGAAATGCATTCCTCAATAAAATTCTACTGTTCCTCTAAAATTCTTTTATGTTCCTTCTATTCTACCTGTCCACTTTCATCTCCTAACTATCACATTCAGATTGTTGTTTTCAGAAACAAATTGAGGTGGGCCCATAAGGAACTGCTTAGAGTTCTCCTGGTCAGTAAGCCATGTTTCTTTAATGGAAACTTAAAATAAGTTAGACATATTGACTCTAAAGTAGACAAAGAAAAAGACTGACTTCAAAATAGCAACTAGGTGGGTAGGGTATACAGGATAATTCACATGTCAGTGTTTATTCTCTGTTCCTCTTAAATTTTGTACAACTACATAGTATATCTATTTTCTATTTAAAAAAATAAACCTTTCCTTTTTCCAAAAAGCCTTCTCCAAACAATAATATCACAAAGGAACAAATCTGATCCTTGAAGTAAATGCTTTGATTTATTGGTATATTAAAACAAAGGTTATCTCTTTCACTTGAACCATCACTTCGAATTGGAACTAACACATGTAACATTTTTCCCCTCTAGAAAATTGACATTTCTTTTAGGGGAAACTATCATAAAGAGAATAATGGCCTTTTAACTATAATCTCAGAAAAATTAGAGTTCCTAAGAAAAAAAGGATTTCTAAAGCAAGTTTTACTTTAAAAGTGAATTTATAAATAGGGTTAGAAAAATTCAGTGACTTGCTTAAAGTCAACATAGCCAGAAAGGGATAGTGCTTGAATATGAACTCAAGGTCTTATCTGATTCCAGTGTCTGAATACTAATCATTCTACATCCAGCATTTATAATGTTCCAAGAGCTGTGAACTTCAACTGAGGGAAAGGAAAAGAAAAATGTGAATTGGGGGAGGATAATATAATCAAAACATTATTTCCAGGCAAAGGTAACATGCAGACTTATACAAAGAGAGAAAAATTTATTCCTCTACTTTATGTATTTCAGAGATAATCATATCCTGGCAGCACTTAAAAAGGCAAGATTTACTATCCAGCTATAAAATCTGATTTATAAGCTACCCCTATCTTATACATAGAAATTCTGAGGACATAAATTTGACCCCTTTTTCTAAAAAGCAAGCTGGAGCAGTGGATATGATTAGAATAAAAATGATCCTGTGAAAAAGAACTCTAAAAGGAAACCTAGATATACATTGGGAGCAGAATATCAGAAAGATCCTTTATGAGATACCTCTTGCCCATTCCCATCCCTTTGAATAATTTTCATTCTGCACTAATTTCACTCATTTTCACAGTCTCGGGATCCAAGAAAGATATCACTTGCCAGTACAGTGACTTCCTCTTATTAACTAAATTACTACTTTGAGGACTTTCATTTCCAGCAATGACCTTCACGGGTTTCACACACATTGAACAGATTAATGCTTCTGTTTTCCTGTTCAATTTACAATCCTTTTGGCTGGTGCCCCTGAAGACTTGAATAAAGTGAAAGTGGTAAGCAGACAGACCAAAACTATTATGATGAAATATATAGGTGGTTTACATAATCTTATCCTCCTAAAATCAGCAACAGTTTGGAATCTCACTTTCTCCTTTAGGGAGTTGTCTCAAGTGACATGTTAAAGGAAAGGGCAAGATGTTATTTGTTCTAAGCATGTTTCCATCATTATTATCTCTTTAAGGATACAATGACTACATGATACAAGCTAATTTTTTTTCCTTCAAAAAAGTAGAACTTAGAGTTCATGCTTTAATATAAGATGTTGTCCAGAATACCAACTGGTAATATGACTATACTACATTCTATAATGTTCTGTTTTTTCCCCCGTCTTCTTCCCCAGAATGAAGAAGTTGAGTCAACATATCTCATTATGGTAAGAAAGTCTGAATACACGGTTAACATGGTTAATCTATAATATTTACAAATAAGTCTTAATAAAAGTCATTACTTAAGTGGCTTAAGGTGTGGTCTGACAAAACACAAATATTCTCAAAGCCAAAACACCACAAATAAATATCAACAAATAGACAAAAAGCATTCCTAATAATCAGTTACTAGGCCCATAAACCCTAAAATTACAGTAAAGCATGCCATTTATTATCTCCCTTTTGGGGGCAAAATAATCCCCTGCCAAATTAAAGCCTTGACTTCATCTTAAAGAAGACACTAAGAAATGAACCATCCATGATCTTCAGGTACACAACTAAATTACTATGTACAACAGATCCAGTTTTCAGGAAGTTGCTGATGAAAACTGCTTTAAAGGTATATCCTTGAACAACTACCTTTTAAAAGTAATTCTTTTCATTCAGTTATGTAGTAAGTAATACTGTAAATAGACTTAGCTTCATTTGTGGGTAAGCTACCCTTAGAATTGCCCTAAAAAATAATATCTGGCTTTAAATAACATACACAAAAGAATTAAATCTTTTAAAAATAAACTTGCCAAAGATTAACCCTTCTAAAATCATAAATATCCAGCCCACAATCACTATACAATACAGAACATAAATGTTTGTTATTATTAAGGACTTAACTCTATACCAGGTTCAGTATTAAGTGCTTTGCAAGCCCTCTATTCTTTAATGGTTCACAACAATCCTATGATAGAAGCACTATTTATAATCTCCATTTGGTAGATGAGGATACTGAGAAGATTAGGGCAACCACACAGTAAGAAATGGCAGAACCAGGATACATACCTAAGTCTGGTTCCAGAGCAAGTTTCAACCACTATGCTATAGTATTGAGGGGGGGGGAGGGAAGGGGGAGAAAATGCCACAGTTACTAAGTACTTTTCAGTTTATGAGATACTTTCATACAGAGTGAGTCAACTCTATATAAAAGAAAGTAATTAAATGCAATTTGGTATCCTGGACTGAACCTTGGAATAGCAAAAGAACATGTGTGTTGAAACAGGTGAAATCCAAATAAAGTCTGTACTTCAGTTAATAATAAGGTGCCAATGCTAATTTTTTTAGTTTTGACAAATGAACCATGGTTATGTAAGATGTATGAAACTGAGTGAAGGGTATATGAGAACTTTCTGTTCTATCTTTGCAACTTTTCTGTAAATCTAAAATTACTCCCTTCCAAAATGAGCTTAAAAAAAAAAAACAAACCCTAAGTTAGTAATAATTGATAGAACAAAAATCAACTTAAAAAAGTGAGAATACACAGAAAAAGATTTCCACAAAGTTTATTACAAAGGAAAACAAAAATCGTTTGCTTCCTCCATAGAAACAAAAGAGCACTCAGATCAACCAGTGGGAAACTCAGGAGGTGAGCGCAGTCAGCGTTTTATCAAAACAACTTCCAATGATTCCACTTACTCAACACTCCAATCCTGCAGAAATTAACAGTAGCTCCTCTTTTAGTACCAAATATAACATTACTCACTTAGGAATCCCAGACAAAGACTCATTGTATTATCTCCTACAAATACCCTTACCAAGTGCCTACTCATATTGACACACTCACACATGCCTAAAATTCTACCAGCTCTGGAACTCCTTTATTTGACATGAAGAGCATTATGCATTTCTAATTTCACTTATGGATAATATTTTAATTTTATAACTCTCCTACTCATTAATATATATTTATGGATAGCAGAAGTCATATAATTAAAGTACTAAAGTGAGGTCATTAAGCTTTTCTGCATGTTCTAGGCCTATCTTTAATAAACAATTTCACGTTGCCCACGAGGACATCAAATAATTTGATAAAAATCCTTCTCAAGTTTTCAAAGTGATCTAGAGAGACTTGAGTTTTTAAATATTTATCATCTCAGACTGACAACAAACTACAACAAAAGTCCTAAATAAAAATAACGATAACTGAAAAGTACATGTTAGATCTGTTCCTCAAGAATAGTTGCAGTTTATGAAGCATGTACTGTATATCAGGCATTATAAAATGTTAAATAATTATTCCTGATGTTTAACATAATATAGTAAAATAGGCATTATTACCTCTATTCTACAGATGAAGAAGATGAAGCTCGTGTCAAATAACTTGCTCAAGGCTACATTTCTAGTAAACAGCCAAGACTCAAAACAGCAGCCACTCTGGCCCTAAAGGTTCTATGCTATCTCCATAATCTAAATGTTCACAACCTTAGCACTACTGACATTTTGGGACAAAAAATTCTTTGTTGTAAGGGGCTGCCCGTGCACTGCAGGATGTCTAAAGTATCCCTGGACTCTACCACCAAGATGCTAGTAGCACCCCTCCCATCAGTTGTGACAACCAAAAGTGTTTTCAGACATTGCCAAATGTTCCCCAGGAAGCAAAATCGCCCCCAGTTGAGAACTACTGCCATAATCCCATGCTGTTTCTACGTGCTAGCTAGCACACAGTTAAAATACACACTTTTTCTGAGAAGAAAAATGTTATTTTTCACAAACAGCTTTCTAGAATAAATTCAAAATAAAAGAAAATGGCAGTTTAACTAGAACCTTTGCTAAAGGCTATTCTGGGCCAGGTTGACGTTATTGTAAGAGCATGCTACTTGTGCAGAAGAACACTTCACAAATGAAAATATATGTTTTTTCCTAAGTCAGTAGTTCATTCTTTAGCAGAGAGGACAGCAGTGGAAGACAGGTATTCTCGTGGATAGTTCTCAGAATGGTGGAAGCAGAACAGAGAAGGTTTAAGGTTTAGAAGACAAAGACCAAGAGTGAAGTCCCTAAGCTATAGGGACTTAGGAGAACTGAACACACAAACAAAAAGCACAGCATATGTGGTGGGGCTGTCAAAAGAGTCTCTAGACTAGCAGATTCTCACATAAATGTTAACTATTAACTGAAATGTTAACTGAAGTTGGAATACCTCAAAATGCCTCAGAGAAAAAAGAAAAACCATAGTAAAGAGAGAAAATCCTCATATATGGGTGGAAAACCAGAGAATAGTCACTAACACTCAAAAGTACATTTTCCTTGCAAATATAAACTTGGTGAGAGAAAAAATTTTTAATTCTGATATTTGTGAAGAAATCATGGAAGCTATTTTCCTATAGCTCAAAAGTGTTTTCTCATTCTGACTACAGGTTTTCTTTCAAAGTAATGGCCTGATAAAATCTGCATCTGAAAATAAGTTTAGCTCTAATTCCCCCAGAAAAGACTTTATTGCATGAGTTTATACAGATAATCAAAGAAATAAGAACTTTTAAATTAACACTATAGCAATGTTAACCTTTGCCTAATGTCTGCTTCATAATTATAGTAGCAGCAGCCATCATCTCATGAGCTCTAATAAGCCAGACACTTTAACAAGTATTTTTTATGCAACAGCTCAAATAATACTCCCAGCATCTAAGATGGTATCATCCTTCATCGTACAGAAGAGGAAACTCAGGTAAGTTAAGCTAGGACTTAACAGTGAGAATATTTTACTTCAAAGTCTAGCTTTTCTTTCAAATAGTAGCTCACTGAAAATGAGCTTTAACTAAAGTACAAATGGTAAAAAATAATAATAATAATAATGCAGGAAAATGAAGTGTGAGTGATCACTCCAAGAAGACAGGAAATGAAAATATAATAAAATTTTATTGCTTGTAGCAAGGTACATTACCAGCTGCAAACAGCCTGGTCAACATAACCCCAAGAGTAGTCAGATATTGATCAACATTCTACTCAGATTTCAAAGTCGTCTCTGCAGATGTTCTACTGCACTGACATCTAGGATGCCCTTTTGAAGTGAGCTACAGGATACTAAGGCAGAACTCCCTGAAAGCATTAATTTCTTTTGCTAGAGATTCTAATATTTGCTGGTGCGGTGCTGCCCCCATGTGGAGCAACTTCTGAAAAAGTGGAACAAAATTACTTCAAGAGCAGTGAAACAGGACTCATACTTATCATCAGAGTAAAAGGATTAAGGTTTCCATATTAAAACAGTTCTCAGATAATCAAAGGTTCTTATATGTTCAAAATTTTAACCACTTTAAAAAAATGAAACAGTTCTAATTTTATTGTATACATACATCCATGAAGGTAGTAACCAGTAATGCATATGGGGACTCAGAACTAGGTTAGAATCCTGGCTACAATACCACTCGCTGTTTGACTTTGGGATAATTTTTTAGCCTCTCTGAGTGTATATTTCTTGACCTCTAACATGGAATAACCTCTACTTCACTGGGAAGATACGAGAAGTAAATTATTTTAAGTAAAAGCATCTATCACTGTGCCTGGCACAGAACGCACTTAAATTTAATGTCCCCTCACCTAATGACACAGGGTCATCATAAGCCTTAGGAACTTCTCAAATGTTTGCGTTATTAAACCTTACATTCCACCACTAGACTTTGGACGTTACTTAACATTCATGCACTCATCCGTTTCCTATCAGCAGCATCTGATCCAATGATCTAATGACAGTTGAAATACTTTTTGGTAAAAAGCAGGACATACAGTTAAGATCAAAGTAGGCATTGTGTGTCTGTGTGTTGGATACCTCTTAATTCAAGCTTTTCAGTTCTTCACCAAAACACAAGAATTAAGAGCTCACAAAATTATTTGAATGTGAGCAGATGAAGTGAGGCCAGTGCAAGAGTAAGGCAAGCAAGGCACTCCAGGCATAGAATTTAAGGAAGCATCCTACTCTCGGCACCCAAGTGTGAATGCCTCCTTAAATTTTGCACTCTGGGTGCTTTGCTAGCAATAAATCAAACATAATCATAGGAAGTTCTGCTACTGAGAAGTCTAACAAGAATCAGAAAGATTTTCTATTTAGGGCAGTAGGTCCAACAATTTAATATCTAATGCTGACACATGCTCTAGGAAAATCTGCAATAAAAATACAATAAAACAAAAGGCATTCCCCAATTTACTAAGTAACATTAAATTTCCTCTAAAAGTTCTCAAAGATACTTGTGAAAATCTCCCCAAATCACCTCCTCACCTGTTGTAGTAATAACAGATTAGGAATTATTAAGAACATTAAATTCAAATTAATTAAATTCAAATAGAGACTCATTCATGTGTTGCCTGTTTAAATTACTTATACATAGGTACTGTTTGGAGAAAGAAAACAGGTAAATCAAGACTGGCATGTATTAATAATTATTGAATCTGGTCACGGTAAATGGGTTCATTTACTTTGCCACTCTAAACATGAATGTGTTTGAAAATTCCCACAATAAAAGTATAAATAAATAAAAGGCATACTTATATCACTTGAGTACTGGGCGAAACCAGCCCTCCCTCCACAATGCAAACCCTGAATAAATCAGAAAAATTAGGTTTGTCCCAGAATTGCTCCATCCTCTCAATTGACCTGGATAAAGATCTCTAAGTGCTACGTGGGTACCAAAAAAGAAAAAAAAAAAAAGTGCTTTTACTAAGCCCTCAGTTAGTTCCTATCCCTGACCATCTAATTTTATAGGTTCTGACTTGAAGAATTTACATTTTTCTACCCAAACTGGAATTACCTATATGAGTCAGAATTCATTTTCACTTCACTCAACTCTACATTCTTAGCCCCTTTGGATATTTAACAAATTTCCATAGGGTACATGATATCCTGCTCATCTGGATGCCCAAAACTTAGGAATATAAAGCCCAAACACTTTCCATCTTCTCATCTGTCCTCAGGTAGAAAATTTCAAATACAGTTGCTCAGAATAACAGAGTGAATCAAAAGCCATGCCAAAACCATAACTTGGTACCAGGTAAACATTCTGTAAAATAGATATTACTGCCTTATAAATTTATTTCTTTATGAAAATTATTAAAAAGTGCCACATGGTACTAGCTTGAGGGAAAAAAGGCAGGGCTGAATTGTCTAATATTGTTGGGTGATACCCAGTCAGAAGTCATGGTTTAAGCACATACACACCCATACCCACTTCTATGCCTTGGAGGTGGTTGAAAGATTCCTGATAGTTAATACCACAGTAATTTTAAAAAATGTGGTTTGCTTCATCCTTTGATCTTGATTTTAAACTTGAAAGATAATGAACAGAAGCCAAGGCTACCCAAAGAATAAGATAGACCAAATGAAATGTCAAAGCAGAGGTATGAGCAAGTAAATTTCAAGTGAGAGACGATGTCTATTTCGAGACAAATTCCAATTCTCTATTTCAAAAATTTTTTTTTTTAATTCAGGGGTTACCCACTGATAAACTGTTAATGTTAGACTACTCTAAGTAAACAATGTATTAAGCAAAAAAGGAAAAAGAAAGTGGCTATATATTTCTCCATCTTCTTGTAATGATACTTAGAGCTCAATTCAGTTACTAAGAGTCAATGTACCACTTGGGACTTGGCTTTTCTTTCATTATATAGGCAAAGTTTAAAATGTCAGTAAAAGAAATAAAGGTCCCAAAACTAGAAGGTGTTATAATATGTTCTGGCTGCCAAACATTTATAACATGATCAAGTTGGCTAAAAAAGAATCTTGTCCTAGAATTCCCATACAGAAGAATGTATTATGATAATTTGGCAATAAATATAACTTTGATTCAGTTTCTATTCTCATACTACCAGAAAATACCACAAACATCTATCTGAAAAAATAATCTTAAAAAAATCTGATGTAAATTTAAGGTAAAACCTCTTTAAGAAAATGATGAAATAATGGGTTTGTTTCTAAGCCAATACAGAGGTGAGTATGATACAAAGGTTTGCTTTAAGACCTTTGTATTTCACCTCAGAAACACCCAGGGTAGGAGACAGACAATCTGTGAAACACAAAGAAGTCACGCTTCCCACAGCAAACCTATGGTTCCATGGCCCAAAGGTAAGATTTGCCTTTTAAAGGGATGAATTTTAAATATCGTTCTCTTTAGAAAAGCAGAAGCTTATTACCATTGGATTTGAATCTGCTATGAGATCCCGCAGAGAATCCAGAAATCCCTGATCTTCCACCATTTGGGCATTGATATCATGGAGTTTTGCCACGCAAACTGCGGCTGTTTTTCGAACATAGGGATCTTCATCCTTCAGGCACTTGCGGAGGGGCTCACAGAGATATTCTGTGATCTTGTCCACCCGGATGCACCCCATGGTTCTGACTGCCAAGGCCCGAATCAGAGGATTGGGATCTTCACAGTCCTACAAAAAACAACCATTGACAGCTATAGATGTACATAGTGACTAAAAGTAAACAGTCTAGTTTGCATAAGCCATGAAAGAATATTTCATTAATGCAAGCTTCCAGTTAGAGTCTACATCAGAACCCAAATCTCTCATGCTATTCCTTTTCTAAGTACAAATCTTCGCTGCCTATTTAAGAGTTTAGATTAAGAATTCATTTAATTGTTTTATATATATGATAAAGAAATGCCCAGCATTCTTTCCAGGTCTGAGCAAAAGCCTAGTGAGCCGGTGTTACCAACCCCATGGCCATTTGTGGACGTGCCCTAAAAACAAAAAAGGCCTTTGGGCTTACATTCTGGTACAGGAAAGAAAAAAAATGAGGAATTAGAAAGATGTGTCCCACTCCACAGTTAGTTCGCCAATAGCAAGCCAGGAGAAAAAAGGGCTTGGCCTACAGCCAAAAAGCAAAGTAGAGCACAGAAGCTGGCTTGGGCCTGACATCTCTTGAGATTCTGATTAACATACATTCTCCTTTACTAGCAAGTGCTCTTCCAAATACAGTACAAATAGAATACTTAGTAAAAAGGTATCCTCCTTAAATTGCCCTCCTTTAAAAAATTTCAACATTATAAACCTATATGTGAGCTAACTTCCAAAAAATGTAAACTAAAATGTAAACTTCCCAATGACATAGTCTATCCAGACAGAATGAAATATTCTGATTCTGTACAATGTAGTCAAACATAGGAAAAGAACAAAATTTCCCTAAGAAAGCATATTGGTTATTTTTCAAAATGGTTTAATAGAAGCTAATTTTAGAAATGCTTTATCTATAAAAATGCAGTCTAAATTCCAGATGAAAAAAAATAAGTAAAAAAAATATTAATAGGAACCACCTCATTATGTTCATCTAATGAGCAAATATTTGACTGAATAGTCATTAAGGAATTTTTTTGCATTAGCTCACTTTTTTATTTTCAATTATACAGTACATTGGTTAGACAACTATATAGTTCATAAAACGATCCCCCCAATTGCACCCTCCCTCCTCTGACCCTCCAACGTATTAATGCTAACTGCATTCCCTATGCTGTGCTCCCCATTCCCATGACCATCCATCCACTACTAATTTGTACTTTAGTCCTTCACCCCATTCTCCCAGCCCTCCAAACCCCCTCCCCTTTGTCCGACATCAAATTGTCCACTATATTTGTAAGTCTGTTTTTGATTAGTTTGTTCTTTTTATTCCCTAGATTCCGCATATAAGTGAAATCATATAGTGTTTATCTTTCTCTGTCTGACTTAAATACCTTCTAAGTCCATCAAAGCAATATCTTTTTCCATCCTCTTCCTTTTCATATGTAGGGGTCTTGTTTTATCTTTCAGCCACTCTATCTTTTGGTTGGAGTACTTAATTCTTTTTCATTTAAGGAACTTATTGATAGGAATGTAGTTGTTACCATTCTTTATGCTTGTTCTTGATACATGTTTTTCCTTTTTAAAGAAGTCCCTCCAACATTTCCTGTAATACTGGCCTGGCGGTGATAAATTCCTTTAGTTTATTTTGTCTGGGAAGCTCTTTATCTGTCCTTCAAGTCTAAATGATAGCTTTGCTAGATAAATTACTCTTGGTTGTATATCCTGGGTCTTCATCCTGTCAAATATTTTTTGCCAAGCCCTTCTGTCCTGCATAGTTCCTTTTGAGAAATCAGCTGCCAGCCTTATGGGTGTTCCCTTATATGTAATTATTTGTTTTTCTCTTGCTGTTTTTAATTTTATTTCTTTGTATTTAAACTTCAGCATTTTAATTATGATGTGTTTTGGTGTGGGCCTCTTTGGCTCCCTGATTTTTGGAATTCTCTGAGCTTCCTGGGGTTTTATGTCCATGTCCTTCACCAGGTTAGGGAAGTTTTCCATCATTATTTCTTCAAACAGCTGTTCAACATTTTGATTTTCTTCAGTTATGCTCATCAGATGAATACTTGGAGCCTTAATAGTGTCCCATATCCTCCTTAAATTATTTTTATAGTCTTGGCATCTTTTTTCTTGCCATCAGACTGGTTCCCTTTTATAATTCCCATTTTCATTTTTATGTTTTCTATCTCTTTGTTGAAGTTCTCACTGAATTTATCTACACTTCCCAAAAGTTCATTGAGCATCTTGATAACCAGTGTTTTGAACTCTGCATCTCTTAGATTACTTGACTCCATTATATCTGGATCTCCGTTCTGTTCTCTCATATGGTTTCTGCTTCTTTGTCTTCCCATTTTGGCTGCCATTCCGTGTCTGTTTCTATATACTAAGCAAAGCTCCTAAGTCTCCCGGTCTTATTAGTGTGGATTTGTGAAGTAGGGTCCAGT
This sequence comes from Pteropus alecto, assembly GCF_000325575.1. Taxonomy (NCBI): domain Eukaryota; kingdom Metazoa; phylum Chordata; class Mammalia; order Chiroptera; family Pteropodidae; genus Pteropus; species Pteropus alecto. Next base: position 15,436,347 of record NW_006443570.1, read on the forward strand.
GGCACAATCCTGAGAGGTTTAGCTGCAGGCCAAACTTAGCCCAAGCTTCTACCCCTCCGGGGCCACCTGTTAAGATTCAGCAAACAATCCCCAAATGCTATGTTTATAGTTGCCTCAAAAGGCCACACCAGAAACCGAGGCCAGCTGTCTCCAGTGTGAGTCTAGGTGCTGCTGAGCAAGGAGCACCTGACTCACTGAGGCTATACCAGGATGTGGCTTGGGTGGAGCCCTGAGTTGGGGGAGGCGGGGTTTAAGGGAATTCTCTGGGCTGAGCGACTTTTGTTATCCAGTTTGATGACGTCACAGCCATGGCGGCACTGTGTCTGCGCACTAGGAGTGGGGAGGGCTCAATAGGGAACAATGGATACCACCAGCACTTCTGTACAGAAGGAGTCTCGCCTGAGCCCTCTCTCTGACAATATCTCCCTGTAAGTCCCTGGTGGCCCCTGCATGCAGTCAAATCGGCACTGGTGCTACAGCAGCCTCCGTCTCACTCAGTCGCTCAGATGAGGCAGCCCCGCATCCTTGCCCCATACAATCTTCTGCCATTGCAGGGTAATTTCTTGGACTTCTCCCTAGTTGTATGACTTGTTCATCAAGATCCCTGGTGATTTTTCCTTGCTGCTGCTCCTTGTTTCCATCACAACTTTGATTTGGTTGCCAGAGGGATGAAGAGAGCCTCTATCATCTATGCCATTTTTTTCTCTCTCAATATTAAGAAAATTTTTAATGGTCAATTATTTAAGATGTGACAATGGTATTATGGTTATGTTTCAAAAAAGAGATCTTATTCTGACAAATATAAGGATGAAATGATTTTTCATCTTTACGATGTTTGGGGTTTGCTTTAAAATTATACACTAGGAAAGGGAGTGAGGGTCAGGAAAGTATGTATGGGGAGTATAAATTAAACAAGACTGGTCATGGGTTGGTAACTATTGAGGTGGAATTTATTATACTATTCCCTTTAACATGTTGGAAATTATCCATAATAAAAAATGTAAGGGTGTGGTTCCATAGTGTAGTGGTTAGCATGTCTGCTTTACACAAAGAAGGTCCTGCGTTCGTGCCCTAGGTGGAGCCACGGACCATACCCCGGGTGCACCAAGTCCTGGGTGCATGCCACGAGCATGTGGGAGGAGATGGCCCGCCTTCAGAGATCCAGTTAAGAGGAAATGGCAACATCCATAGGTTAGGGGTGGAAGTGGGGGCGGGGGGGGAAATTTAATCAAATGTTGTAAGACTTATTAATACAAAATAAAATAGTAGCTCCTGTAATTTCTACTACTTCTGACCTGCAAGCATAATTTCTACAAAGATAAAATAGAAAAAGCCCCAGATTACTGACACTACAATAATATGCCCAACCTTTGACTGCCTTGGAAGTATCTGTCAGCTCACAAAACAATGAGGTTTCACCTGGTTTTCTTCTTCCATCTGGCAAGGATGCACTAAGCCCAGCTAACAGAAGGCTCACCATATGGTCTGAATTGGATTATAAGTGCTGGCATACAGAATGCCTAAAACACGAACATTCTTAGTCACTGCCAGTACTTCTCTGGAAGCCCTCTTTTGGAACAGAGATTGCTTATTTGCAATGCAGATGCTATATCAAGAGACACTTCTAAAAAGGTTATTTGAGGTAGAAGAGATTGCTCTTGAGTCTTTGGAGAAAAGCTACCTTCACAAAGCTGTTGACGGCCATGATGGCCATGTCTGGCTGACTTTTGGCGTAGTTCATCAAGTAGAGATACACAAGCTTTTTTAGTTCCAGGTTGTCAGTCTGCATACAGTTCACTACATCTGGAAAGAGAGAGCTGAGAGAAGGGAAAGTGAATTAGATGTTGGTGCCAAGCTGTTGGATAAAACACGAATAAATTGCCTTATTTTACAAAGTGATCTGATGCAAGGACAAATGTCCACTAAAATGATGATAATAATTACAGAAATAATGTAATTATTAAATAATGAATCACTCAAGAAATTATAGTACTGGTCTCAAAATCTCTAAAAATAGATTTTTAAAACTTTTTATCATGAAAATTTTCAAAGTAAAGAAAGGAGAGAAAGCAATATAATGAACCTCATGTATCCATCACCCAGCTGCAAACAAATATGAGTACATGGCCAATCTTGTTTCATACACTCTCCCTTCCCCATTCCCTACCCCATCTAGTTTCTCTGGATTATTTTTAAACAAATCCCAGATATCAAATCATTTCACACATATTTTAGTGCATATCTTTAGGAATTTTTTTTTAAATCATTACCTTTATCACACAGAAAAACTAACAATTTTCATATTATTTCATTGCAGTTGCAAAGCATTTACAGCTGTTGTACTTTTTAATGCCTATATTTATCCATACTTGACCAATGGGAACTTATTCGGTTAGCTCCTGAGTCCTTATTATAGGACCCTCTATTTTCAATAGCTTCCTTGCTTTTTGGCAGAATAAGATGCTCCACCCAGATTTATTTTGTATAGTTCTAACTCCACAACTGGAATCAGTAATTTCTCTAAGACGTCCTGATTCCCCTTTAGTAAAATTTATTTATTTTTAACTTTACACATTCAGACAAATGAAAATTTCAATGTACTCAAATATAAAAGAAGTTTATACTTTTCCCAAGTTCAAGTCATTTCATAATTTACCATTCTCCTAAAGCCAAAGAATGAAATTTATGTTTCCATTCACAAAGTAGCAATGTTAGTTTGGAAGGGCTGACTTTGTCAGATTTTTAAAGCATAATCTGTATCTTTTAATATAGGTTAACTATATTTTTTAAAAAATATAGGTTAACTATAATTTTATGGGAGGTTAGCAATTAACCTCTCCCCTAAGGCTTTATCAAAGTACCTTATACATTTTAAATACTTCTAAATATCTTTCTACTAGTACAAAAGAAAATGAGAAGCAAATGTCCATATATTTCTACAGAAAAGAGAATGACAGATTAACTGATCATATGGTATAGCTCCTGCACACACATAAAAACAATATACAGAAATAGAAATTATTTACAAAAAAGGAAAATGGACTGCAAAGTCAAAGAATCTACCATATCTCCAATGAACAAATGACCTGCCCTGGCAGGCAAACTACTTGTTTAACTTGCATGAGTGCACCTCATTCAGTTTCATGTACGTGTAGATATTTAACAAACTTCTAATAAACACTCCAAAAATGAGTGTTCTTTCCATTTCCTAGGAGAATAGCTCAGGTGCAAAAGAGCTATAAAACAAGTAAATACAGGTGAAATATTAACCAATAGTAAATTTAAGATCCTAAAAAATTTCATTCCAACAATCTGCACAAGAAGATCTTGATCAAGAATAGTCAGTTCTAGAGGTAAAGACTGTTAAGTACCAACCTATAAAGCTAGAAACCTGAACCTTCCCAGATGGTAGCCATTTGTCACATGTGGCTTGCAATGTGGCCAGTCCGAACTGAGATGTGATGTAAAACACACCTGTATATTGAAGCTTAGTATGAAAAATATAATGTAAAATACCTTATTAATAATTTTCATATTAATTTTATGCTGAAATGATACTATGTTGGGTATAATGGGTTAAATAAAATATATTATTAAAATTAATTTCGTGTATTTTTTACTTTAATTTTAATGTGACTACCAGAAAATTTAAAATTATATACGTGGCTTGCACTGTATTTCTATCAGATAGTGCTGAACTTGAGGTTATCTGCAGTAGAGACTGAAATATCATAATGTACAAATAGCTAATCTCTATTTATTGTTTCTTTGAGCATCTTTTTAGGCACAGCAGAAATTTCATCTCCATCAAGAAGGGTTCTGCAACTATTCCTATTTACATGGATCTCTCTTTTACGGAACTCTTATTGCTTTTAATGTATACTTTCAAGTACCTAGAGTTAATTACTTAACTATTTTATAATTATGAAAGCTAAAAGACATCTACTATCCTTTTGTTTGAATTATAATATGTGGTACAGTGCTGGGCACAAAATAAACAATCAGCAATAAGGAGATTAACAAATAGCATTTACTAAGCATACAAAAGGAAACTCAAAGAGTTTTAAAATATAGAAATAAACCTGGTGAAACCACAAAAGCCCCACCAATGAAGTACGCTTTTACAAGTTCATTTATACTGATGCTCTCAATCTAGATTTATTCCTTGGCAAAAATAAATAAATAAATGGTTTTCATAACTAGATAGATCATGGGTAGAAAACCTACAGCCTTAGGCCAAATTCAGCCCACCACCTACTTTTCTGACTCGTGAGCTAAGTGGTTTACAACATATGAACACTTACAACTAATTTTGCTGCTAGAGAGAATACTAACTTTTAACCTCAATTAAGCAAAATGTTATCAACCCAAAAAAGAATCCTAACTTCTCATTAGGAGATGTATAGTACCAAAAAAAACTGTCCTCAAATATATTTTTAATTTTATCAACAAAATATTTGTGGGAAATTTCTTCTCTCTTGTTATATAATTACCTACATAATATCCTCAAATTTTTGCCTCAGGGCCTGCTAAGTCTAAAAAATTTACTATCTTGCCCTTCTCAGAAAGTCTCTGTGTAGGAGTATTTTAATAACTTTTTCTTATAACTGGATATCCTTCTTTGATACATTAGAGCTAGACAAATGGTTGTTTTTGTCTCTTTTAAACCACAAATGGCAGTTTCTTAAAAGTCAGTTGCAATGTGGAATCTGAAACCATATCAATAAACTTTCTGTACTTGGTTGCATTAAAATCCATTCATTTATCACTTATTTTGAATGGATCTTTTACTCATGCATAATTTTGTTACATATGCACTGGTCATCTGGAAAATATTGGTTCAATGACTTAAGCAGATCTTCTCGATGTTGGGACATTTTCATTATATAACAGCAAATAATCACATTCATTAATTTCACCACCAATCTCATCAGAAAAGTCTGTAAGTACTGGGAAGTTATCAAATTCAACAGGATACAAGTTTTCCAACATTCTAATTTTACTTTAAAGTTTGAAATTTATCTGTCAATTTTTTTCCTTTGAAGTGAGATTCTCTTTGTTCGTTTTTGATAAAATGTCTCCCAAATACCAAAATCTAATTAATTATAATAACTCCTTCACATAAAAATGGTGTTCCCAATTCAAACAATCATGCGAGGGCTTTTTTTCAAGTCAACCATCACTTTGCTATACAGCAGAAGTGCTTTATGCATAATTCCTATTTCATCATACATATTATTAAAAATGGTCAAGGTTTAATAAAATAAACTTTTAATGCTTCATAAAGGGCAGTCCTAAGTGAAACTGCCCTTTTTTTCCTGTAAGTATATGGTGGTGAAAACTATGACTACTGTTACAGTAAATGGCATCACTGACTTGATTCATGATATGGTATCAACACAATGAAGAAGGCAAAGAACACCTAAGAATAGCTTTGGCTTCTTGGAACCCCTAAAAGGCTCTTGGGAATCCCCAGGGGCCCGCAGATAATCCTCACTCATTTCCAAATGATCTTGCCAAACTATAGAAATAAAAACAAACAAATAAACCCGAATGGATTTTGTTAACAACGATTTTTATCTTGACTTCAGCAAATGAATGTAGAATTGTAAATCTGAGAGCACTGACTTTGCCAATTAAAGAACATATGAACCTCTGCTTCTCAGTATATGCTAATCATCTTTTAAAACTACCTCAGCAACAGATTTGTAACTGTGCCAGTTTTCAGGTTTTATATTTGTATGCGACAAAATCAGACTGGTTTCACTCTTCGAAAAACAAACAAAAAAAACACGTAAATCACAGAATTAATATAAAAGCAACTATGCTTCCTGATGATGTTATCAGGAACAAACCCATTCTTATAGGTTCTGTAATCATAACACTTTTAAATGAAAAGCAGTAAATAAAAACCACAAAATAGGGTATGGGTCTAAAGTTAGCAACAGTAGGAGTAATTAGCCTTACCTAACATCCTTCCCCACAGTCATAGCAGCAATCACTTTCTTCACAGCCTCTTTCCTCTTTTCTTTTTTTTCATTGTTGAGTTCAGCCTTTAATTCAAAGATTTCTCCTATAAGAACAAATAGATGAGTTCCCGAGATCAAAGAACTAAAGCAGAATACTGCATTATGTAATGAGTAACATCACAACAGCTGACCAGAGGCAGGGCAGCAACTGAAATAAGATTATTTAAAAATATATAAAGTAGGCACGATTCAAATCCCTAGAATGTTAACTGACCTATTCATAAGGACACCATCTTTCGGGTTATAGCCAGAGAGGAAGATGCAATCCAGCTGTTAGGAGTGGGAAAAAGCAAATCTCATGATATCTTACTACAATGGAGAGAAAATGGCATTAGAAGGATGATCTCTCATCAGAATTTCAAGGTCCTAGGGAAAAAATAAATGTAGGCAGAGAACAGGTTCACAAATAAGTGTTTTCAAACCCAAAAAGACTACAGATATCATCTCATTCACCCACTCTCAACTTTACAGATAAAGAACTGAGGCTCAAATGCCTCAGAGTGAGTTAGAGACAGAGGGTCTCCTGAATCCAGAGGTTCTCAACCTTGGCCACATATTATTACCTGGAAGCACTTAAAAATAACAATGCTTAGACTCCGCTTTGACCAAATAAATCATTATGTAAAGGAGTAGAACTCTTATGTTCATATTTTTTTAAGTTCTCCCAAGTGATTCTAATGCACAACCAGGGTTGAGAATCACTGCTCTACTCTAATTTAGTACTTTAAGAAGTCAAAGGGGCGAGGAGGGAGAAGCTAATGGGCTTTAAGACCCCATCCTAGTCAATCAAATAACATAAATAATAATCTTGAGAATAGTACAATCTTCAAGAATAGTACAAACCAGAGTCATTTCTAAAGGTACAATCTTGAATAACTGCTCAGGCCCTGCACTGTGAAATGTCATGGCTGTTACTACTATTTTAAGGCCAAGGTTCATTTACCTTTAGAAAGGTGGAGCTGAAATAAGATAACATACTTCAACTGGTTTTAAAAGAAGAAATACACCACTGAGCCATGAAAAACAAGTTGACTACTCCCACTTCAATCTTCCATCTATACCCTTAAACTCTTCTACAATAGTGCCTCATTTTCTACCCCCTTTATGACTGTTTTTATGTTCATTTTAACCAGACATCATTCATCTTCTAGAAATATCTGGGATAGCAAACTATGTGATCTGCTGAAGCCTCTAAATGGGAAGGATGAAACTGGTAAGAAACACAGAAGTTGAACACTAAAAAAAGCATGTTACCTCAATACCCATTGCCCACAAGGTAATCAAATTAATGTTACAAAAAAATGTTTTAGTCTACAACTCAAAAAAAATAGTGCAACCAAAACAGCTGGAGCCTGTAAAGAGTCATTCTCCTCTTCACCAAGTCCTCTGCTGCCAAATCCAGCTCTTAAAGGTCCTTCCATTATTTACTTGTGGAAATAGTAATAGACAAGCAGCAGGATTTCAGAAACTCTAAATTGTGAATAGCAGCAGGAGTTGAAGTATCAAAACAGGATGTAACTGAAATTATTCCAACTCCAATAGCAAAAACTTAAAGAATATGTTCCAGTGGCAATTCTGGTGGGTGGTGCAGGAAGTAAAAGAAACACAGTCTATCCATTTTTTTAAAATGTGGTATTTACCCAGCCATGATTCATCGGTAAGTCTCAAAATTTTATAAATTCCTCAACAGAAAAAGGTTACCAGGACCCATTACAGAGAAGGTTTGAAGAGTTAGGTGAGTTTTTAAATTATAACTTTTTATGTCATTATAGACAATATCTTGGTCATCAAAGCCCACAAAATGTTAACAGAATACATACATTTCAGAAAGAGAATCAGGAAAAAAAAAAGCTGAAAAAGCAAGGGGTCAAAGGCTTTTGTGAGGTATAAGCAATAAAGATAGAAAAGAAGAAGATGGGAAGAGCCAAGAAGGGGACACTAAGTGAAGTAAGATATCTCAAATACTTTATTAAATTCTTATATTTTTTTCCCTCCTCGTCCCCTTAAACAAATGTACCAAGTATTGCCAGAAGCTAACAACAGTTCTCAATCTTGGCTAAGCACTAGAAAAATCTGGGGAGCTTTTAAAAATCCTCACACTCTGGCCATATCCCAGACCAATGAAATCAGGATATCTGGGGCGGCGGCGGGGCGGGGGGCGGGGGGAGAGACAGCAGGGAGAAACTGGACATCAGTATTGTTTTAAATTTCACTGGGCAACTCCAATATGTAGATTGAAAGCCACTGACTAGTACGTAGTTGATATAATTAAGCAACTAACCATGGAGTTTCCTGTATTATAATAGAATAACTTGTTTACTCTTATATAATTCCAAATGACAGACCCAGACAGATATGCTTGTGCTTTCTAGAAAATGTTCTGGTGCTCCTTGCTTAGTCCAGGCCACTATAGTGTGCTCCCCCCCTTTTTTTTAAATCATTTCAATCTTACAGTTGCAAGATTCCCCAACTGTTAACATTATGCCACATTTACTTTATATTTTTACTTTCTAAATATATTTACTGTCTAAATATTTACAAGTTTTTTCCTGAATTATTAACAGTAAGCTACAGACATGTCTCTTTGGTTCTAAATGTCAGTGCATAATCTCTAATAACAAGGAATTATCCTACATAATCATAACACGGTGATTAAAATCAGGAAATTTAACATTGATACATCATTATATAGACTTTACTCAAAGGTCTTGATAATGTCCTTATAAAAATTTTACACCCATTTCCCTTGAGCCAGGATCCAATTCAAGATCACGCATTATATTTATCATCATGTCTATTTAGTCCCATTTAATCTGAAACAGTTCAATCTTCATCTTCCAATGATTTTTTTTTTAAAGCACAGGCCAGTTATTCTATAGAATGCCCTCAGTTTAGTTTTTTCATGGCATTCCTTCATAATTTCATTGAAGTTATGCATTCTAGAAGGCATAATTCTTAAATGACAGTATGTTCTTCTCTACATCACATAAGAGGAAAATGAATTTAATTCGTTCCATTATTGGTGATGTTAACACCAAATACTTGGTTAAGATGGTAAATGCCAGGTTCTGACACTATAAAGTTACTATTTTTTCCACTGTAATTAGTAAGTAATTTGTAAAAGAATGCTTTTGAGACTATTTAAATATCCCATTCCTCATCAAATCTTTACCTGTTACTTTAGGATTCAATGATGACGCCTGCCTGAATCAATTACTACCAGGATTTATGTGTATACTTGTATTTATTGTTCAATGGGTTACGATTCACTACTATGATCACTTTTTTAAATTCTCAAATTATCTCAAATTTGGCCAGTAGAACCCCTTTCAAACTATGCTGCTCCTTGATATGTGCAATCATTTTTTGAGCACTTCCTTGTTTTACATGTTCATGTTCTTCTTGTACTTTACCTTAACTCAATCCTGGAATCAGTCATTTCTCCAAGGAGTCCTGATTCCTCTTAGTGGGAAATGATATTTAGAAACCAAGATCTGGGTATTAGGTGTCCTTCTGCATCTATTCTAATTTGAAAGAAATTAGGATATTTAATCCAAAACTCCACCAATGTTCAGGTGTTGAGAAAATGTGACTCGTACATAGTAGGCACTCAAATATTTACTGAAAAAATGAATAAATCAAAGTAGAAGGACTCTCCAGAATGCTCTTCAAGACCAAACTTAGTTAAATCTGGTCATAGTCAGGAGGCTGAAGCCAGTAAACATTATAGGGGAAAATCAGAAAGATAAATTTGGGACAGAAAAGTTGTCATATTTTAGCCACCAGAAAAGAGGAGAAAAGGTACATTTGAGGAGGCAAGTTGTTGGAGAATAAAAGGAATGGTAGTCAGTGTCATGCCCAGAATAGTTCAGTAAACATCAGGACTACTAGATACAAAAGCACGGAATTCTGAGCCAAAGGAATAAGTAAAGCTCAGCTGAGGGGCACAACAGGCTGAGAAGAGCTAAACCGGTCTATTTTGATGGGAGGGCCATCCACAGCACTAGAAATGAGCTAATTTTTATAAAAGATGAGGAGGTTGGACTTTCCCAAGAAGAATCCTTAGTTCCTAGGCTAACACTCAAATGTAAAAACCAGTATCATATTTCTGTTTACAAAGATGATGAGGTTAATAAATTTGAAGCTACTTAAGTAATCTATGACCTAAAAATTATAATATTGACTTTAGAGGTTTCCTGTTTTAAGTACAAAAAAATGTATCTAGACAAAGCCTAGTCAAATAATGATGAAGTAGATCTATTTGGAGGGATATAAAAAGATCAAGTTCCTATGCATTGTTTTACATGATCCTTTTTTCTTTAAAGATAAATTTTTTAAAATCATATATATTAATATATGTATGTATATTCATAGAAAAAAATTGAGGATACATATGAGTTTCCCTCAGAAATAGGAATAGAGAGGGAGAGAACTTTCATTTTTACTTTTTACATATCTATATTTAATAGTACTCCTTGTTATGTTTATTTTCCAGTAAAAAAATGAGAGAATAAATGTGCTCAGATCTATTAACCTTCAATGGCTCAATGTTGGAACCCTTTCTTTCACTAAAACTGAAACTTCAAGTCAAATTAAAAACCTATACTTTAATAAATTCCTCAATACACTTTCTGTAGAAGTAGCAGACCCCCAATGGAACTGTTCACGACATGTATGTCTTAGAAGCCAGGACTATTCTATGTGGGACAATCTTATACCACAGCTTCTGAAGAATCTCAAAGTTTTGATCAGGTTCTCATTCTTACCTTTTTTATTGGTTGTGAAGTATTTGGAGTCAGTCATGGTGTTTGGAGCTTTAATGTGAACCTATAGCGAGAGAAAAGAATTCCTTTACTCAAGTTATTCATGTCCAGTAAGCATTCAATTAATTTTAATAACATTTATATACAAGAATTTTAGTATTCGAAATTGAGTAACTTCTTCCTTACCACTATCATTGGCGAGTCAAGGGTTACAAAGATAATTAAGAATGTAACTCTTGCCTTAAGGAGCTAATTGGGGCAAAATCTAAAAGGCAAATGGAATAATCTGAACCTATCCTGGCTTTGTGATTTTATCCACAATTATCTTTTCAAAGCCTCCAAAATCTAATGCTAGACATTCCTGTAAATACATCTTCAGTTAGTCACTCAAATATTTAAGGAAAAGTTTGTTTTGAAAGATCTCTCCATTACTTTCCATTCAGGAAAATCTGATTTACTTCTCTGCCTTGAGGCAGTCACTCTAAAACCTGTATTCTGAAGCAGTGTAAGGTCAAATGAAAACAATTCTGTCAATCTATTCACCATTACATACAACTTTTAGTAAAAGGAATCTCAAAAAAAAAAAGCCTAAATTAGTAGAATACTCTTTCATGACAAACATCGAGAGGCAAACATGCTTTATGCATGGTTTTTTAAAACTAGTTTTCATATTTTCAACTATCTACACTTAGCCTGACAGTATTCCCAAAGAGTATCAGTTTACAGTTTAAAAAAAGGCAAAAAACTGAGATATTCATTCAGTCACATTACACACAAAAGATGATCAGAACTGGCATTAAAACTTAAAAGAACACAGATCTCAGCCTCAATTTTAATTCTTCTGTTCCAATATTCAGAATTATCGAGCTAACACATGGCTCAACCAGTAAAACAAATAGGGCACGAACTGGTCACACAATGAAAAAATGTTTTCTGATTTGAGAAACTCTTAAGACTTTGTCCAATGTACTTGACTTCTTTGAATACTTTAAATTTTTCTTTGAATAATATTCCTTCTGCTCTGAAAAATGAGTATCCTCTTCCTCACCACCATCATCAACAAAACTTATTAATCGAATGTAGGACAGATGCCCTGGTACCTGCTCATTACTGTCAAAACAACACAAGTGAGAATATATTTGGCAAACCTGAATAAGAACACATTTGGCAAACAATAGTAAATATGGATCTGAGAGAAAAGACCTAAGCACTAAACAAATCAATGTAATTAAGAACAGGAAAAAAAGCCAGAAAACATGAAATAGTGAAAAAAGCCTGGCTCAAATCTCATCTCTAGCATGTGCTATTTGGTACATGCTCATTTGGTATCAGACTCATTTGCTATCTTTCTAAGCAATTACTTACTATTTATCGTTTGATCTTTATACAATAGTGCTTTAGATTTTACCAGAATTTCACTGAATTATCTGTTAAGAAGTGAGCTAGAACTCACAAACATCATCATAGAATGAAATTTGGTTTTGATAGTATTTGTCGTAATTAATAATTAATCTGTAACAGAGGCTTGCCTTACAGAATATTTTCATAATGCCTTTCTAGCAAAAATTCAAAGAATGTTAAAATCACTTAATCCACTCAAAATATAAACTAAAAGTGAAATAGGCAAATTGAAGAAAGGAGTCCTTCACATAAAAAACGTGGAATAAATTTGAGGTTATTACCTAAGAATTTACATATACAAAGAAAAAGAACAGTATATAGAAATGGTTACTAGAGCCTGACAGAAGGGCCACAGCTCAAGGCCATTATGGTGTGTTTAGAATGTTCTTATGCCATTCGAAGTCCTATAGGATCATCGAAACTTAAAACTTACTTAAGATTTAAAAACAAAATCTGCTTGGAATTTTTCACCCAGTTTCTTTGAAAAAAGGCACAAAAATCCATCGTTTGCCAACGCTCTCATACACATATGTTAAATTCTTAACAATTTTCAAGACAATCTGTTAAACAATAAATTAACCTAGTCTTAAGTCCTATCTTTATTAAAAAGACCCACACATTTCATTACTCCCCCTAACAAAGTTCATTTTCAAGGAATATATTTCTGTCCTATTCATTGTATTGTGTTTCTAACCAGAAATTAATGTACCCACCCACAAAATCTCCAGGAACAGGAGAGAATTAAGTAATCTTAGATCCTAAATTAAGAATACCTCCTCTTAAAGAGAAGGGAGAAACATATCTGTCTCAACTCACACTGTTGTAAACACCAATAATGAAATATCCCTTACCCCATATTGGCAGAAAAATACTGTGTCAAGTTAGTTCCTGCCTTAAGCCAAAATTCCAAGAAAAATGAAAATAGTCTAAACAAAAGCAAATAAGAGGTAGTGGTTGCACGACACTGACTGTTGTGCATTTAAAAAGGTTAATTTCTCTGGTCAGATAGAAGAGTCTTTGCTGAGGGTCACACTGAGCACCCAGCTGCTTCAGGGGCGTCTTTAGGTGTCAGTAACATGAAAGAAGATATCAAGACCAAAATCAAGAGCTAACAGATTGCCTCTTTGGAAAGCTGCTTCCCCAACCAGAACCAGACCAGGAACTGCTGGCAGAACCACCTAGACTGCCACCGCTGTAAGGCAATGACCACTAAAGGGGATGATGTCTCCATGTGCAAATGGTACCGGCATGTGTACAAGACCCTCTGCCCCATATCCTGGGAAGATCTGAGCTGGTTCTACTTCAACCTTCTCTCAGGGAGGTGAAAGGGGTCCTGGGTACATCCCACCCTGGGATCCTGAATCATGGCTTAACTAATGATAATTACTTGTTGTTAAAGTTTTGTTTTGTTTTTTTAAAGAAAAAAAAGTTAATTTTATGTGAATTTCACCTAAAAAAAAATATTTTTAAATGATACTCTTAATCACATGCCAGAGATGGACATAACCATATTCTCCAAATACAGGATAGTGAAAACTGTTGTCTGCATTAGGAGCCAAAGAAAAAGCAGCCAAGATAGAGCCCAAAAAGCAAAATCAAGTATTTGCTGAAGAGACTCAAAAAATCAAACTCTTGGAGGAAAAAAAAAAATACATTGTTCCTTCAGGAGAGTCTCAGGAAAAAGCAAAGCTATCATGGAGTTTGAACTCACCTTACCTTTCTACCAGATCAAACTAGACAAGTCCTGGAAGTTCTGAGGACCTGCGACATGGCCTAGGGACATTGTTGAACAACAAAGCTGCCAGTCAAAGCACACAAATCACTCTTACTTGTCCTAACCCAGAGTGTGATGTCACTGCATTTCAGAGAAGGCTTTTCTGCACAGGATTATACATCTAGATTTAACATAACCTAGTTTCTACTAAATATAGATTGTGGAAGTCCCTTCTCTCTTTCTATTCCTTCCTCCCTCCAGTCGCCCTAAAGAGAATAAGGCCAAAAAAAACTTAATAGGGTCAATATTATACAGTAAGAAAGCAGCTCAAAAATTTTACATGCAAATTTTAACTGAACTACCAATAAACTCTGGAAAACTTAAACCTAGAAGAAGAACATGTCCTATCTTATTCAGTCTTTGTTCAGCTTGGTTCAAACCTGTGCCTAAAATGAAATATTTTAAAATATGGATCTGTTTAAGAGAAAAAAAAAGAACTGGACTTTATCAAGTATCTTAATTCACAGAATGTTAGCTTTATATTAATTTTACCACTCAACTTTCAGTAAGTCTGTTTGCAGAACACACTACCCTTTTGCTTCCTTGGATGTTTAAACTGTTAAGACACCTGCAAACAGTTCTCACCTTACAACTACACTTAGTCATCACTGGAATGTGTTACACGTTTTCTTGTACAGCTACATCTCCTTCATCTGCTGCTTTCTATTATTACTTTGTAAGTGTACCCTGAGGTTAGCAAGAGAAGTACGCCAGGAAGGTTATGAATAATTTAAATTATTCCTTACTGAGACCACCTTCTTTGTCATTCTGCCTTTTCTAAATTTACTGCTTTTTCTTTACTCTAAAAAAAATTACATTGATAACAGTGTTTAGTATTTTAAAAACACTTTTTAAAAGTCAAAGTTTAATGAAGCATCCACACTTTATTCACATGGCTTCACAATGAAACAGCCAAGAGTTCAGCAAAAGACTGTTCCCCAAATAGAAAGAAGACTGCTTTGAAAACAAACAGCATAAATAAATTCTTTGGATTCAAAGAATTTGGAAATAACAGGAAGTTCCAGTTTCTTTGCCTCCGGCTTAATCTTCAGCCTTTCTCAAACCAGACCATTCCTG
>NW_006443570.1:15451415-15455883 GCF_000325575.1 Pteropus alecto
TACCCCGACTTGCTTCTCCCTCTTTCACATCAGGTCAGATCTGGAGGTTCGTCTTCCCTCCCCATAAGGAATTTGTTCTTTTCCCAGGTGGTCACGATTCTAGGGATTTGTTCCTCCATTACAAGGTGGGGAAGAGGTGTCTCTTAATCTCAAATTACAGGAGACCAGCGAGTTTTGCCTATCAATGGGCAAATCTTTGAGGGAATCCCGTTTCCCCTTTACTAGCTGGACATGTCGCAGGCTCTCAGTGAACGACGCCAAGCTGAGAAGGTTGGTTCACTCCTCGGCCTTCAGCCTCTACCCGCCACACCCCTGGCCGCTGTCGTTCCTAACCCCCTAACTTCGATCATATCTATCCCCATCCCCGGTCTCCCCCAGCTCCCAGCTGCCACACCCGAGGATTCCCTCACCCGCTACAGCGGTGGAATCCTTTTCGTCAACCCTCTTCCTCACAACGGTCACACCCGACGGGCTCACTCCATCCTCAACGGTCACGCTCCTAGGATTTCCTCTCTTCTGCCCGCCTGCAACCCATCCTAGAGTTTCCCCCATCCCCATCAATGAGAGACACACCCCAAAGTTAGCCGGCTTTAACTCACCGGAGGCAAGGGCGGGGGGTGGCGGCAGCAGCCAGAGAGCACGGCCCGAGTGGTGTTGTAATGGTTTCCTGCACGTCACGGCTCCTTTTCCAGGTCTAAGCCACTGCGCAAAACTCACTTTGCCAGGAACAAAGATGGTGGACAGGAAACTCTGGCGACAGATAACCTCTCCGCGTGACGTCATTCCCGCGCGCGGGAGAACCAAAAGTAGGTGATCTCTTTCGCCTTGAATGTGGAAGGATTATTTGATACGTCGGGAAGAGAACTGAGACCGGCGGCTCAGATGATGTTCAGTGTCTAGCGGAAGGGATATGTTAAACAAGCTGACATTCTCTGAATGTTTCCTCGCACAGTTCTCTAAAAACCTTACACGGAGAGGGTGAAATACACTGCTCCTTTCTTAAAGAAAAAAAAAAAAAAACAACTCTGCTTATTTCCCAGGCCAGTTCAGGAGTGTGGACAATGGTGATCAGCCCAGAACTATGGCAGTGGGACTAGAAGAGAGTGGTGCAAGGAAAAAGACTGGTGGTATCAGATCTGAGTTCAAAACTCTGCCCTGCACGTGACTGGGAAAGTTACTTAATGTCTCGTCAACCTTAATCTTTTATCTGTGAAATGAAGTCTCAAATGACTTCTTTTGGGTTTGTGAATCTTAACCAGTATAAAATATGTAAAGCGCCTAGCATGTAATAGGTGTGCTTATACAAAGGTTTCTTTTGTTAACCACAACCTCAAAATCTTTGTACCTTCCCCTCGATTTTGCTGTGAACCTAAAACAATTGCTCTAAAAGTCTTTTAAAAATGTGTTGAGAGAGCATGGGGCAGAAGCTGAGGAAACCAAAATTCCAAAGGGACTGTGGAGTAGTCAGAGAAGTAGAGGAAAGGAGACAGTTTGAACGTTTAAGGGGGCTTTTAGAGCTCCATGGAAGTAGGAACTATATTAGTCTGTTCATTCTCCTATCTTTGAGACCTAGCCTCCCACTCCGAAATTTGATGAATGAATAATGTAGTAGTCAGTTGCCATAGAGATAGAGAAGGGTTGAAAAGTGTCCAATGATTTAGCAACACAAAGGTCTTTGATGTCACTGTTGAGAACATAAGTAGAGATATGAAGGAAAAAGCCATGCTTCAGACGTTTGAGGATGAATGAGGCGTGGAAATGAAATCAGGAGTTATAGATAACTCCACAAGAAAATACGGCTGAAAAGAGAAGAGATATAGGATAGTATTTGAATGAGAGAATAGCAATATATATATATTTAAATATATATAAACTTAATATATATATATTTAAACTTCTATACTCACATTTTCTTTACATTATCCCTTTGACAATTTCATAGGTCCAATTATCTTTCCTAACCATATGACTTTATCTATCTCTAGCCTTGACCTATTCCTCAAACTTCAACACCGAATTGCTAACCATACACAATTACAGAATTGGTAATTCTGTAATTATGGCCTACCCAAATTAAGCAAATCATAAGGGGATGGAAGGATAGGGAGGTTGAAAAACCCATTCCAACTACAACTCTCAGAAGACAGAGGTGGATTGTATCAAAAAGATGTCACCAGAAACATCTTAAAAGAACTTTGATTCCTATCTCTTCATTCAAAAACTTTCAACAGCTCCTCATTGCCTAATATTTCTGAAACCTATTCTTACCCATTTTACCCATCTCTGCCTTTCCTTTAGTTTTCTCATCTATAAAATGAGAAAAAAATAATAGTCAATCATAAATTGTTACAAGGATGAATTAGTATATGTAAAGCACTTAAAACTATACCTGCACATAGTGTGGACTATGTAAATATTTGCTATGATTTTGATTATTTCAATAAATTACCATCAACTGCTCAAAGCAGAATCCTAGAGGTTATTCTTCTCTGCCTTAACTGACACATCCAATCCATCTCCAACTGTCAATCCTACCTTCAATATATATCTCAAATTCATCCAATCCCCTCTATTCTACCTCATTAGTCTAAGCCAGGGGTCCCCAACTGGTACCGCCAGGGCCACGGACTGGTACCGCCCATGGCCTGATAGGAACTGGGCTACACAGCAAAAGGTGAATAGCAGGTAAGTGAGCAAAGCTTCATCTGTATTTGCAGCCCCAGCACTAGTATCACCGCCTCAGCTCCACTTCAGATCATCAGGCATTAGATTCTCATAGGAGCATCATTCCCTGGTGCCAAAAAGGTTGGGGACCTCTGGTCTAAGCCACCATCACCTCTTGCCTGGACTACTAGAAACCTCAACTCTCCTCCCAACCATTATCCATACAGCAGCCAGGTTTTTGTTAAACTTTTTTTGAAGTATAACATTCAATAAAGTGCACACATCATAAATGGAGAGCTTGATGGATTTTCTTTACTTTTTATTAATACCTACAGCACCTGGTATTCCTAGGTGGTCTCCCATCCAAGTACTAACCAGGCCCAACCCTGCTTTGCTTCCGCGATCAGACGAGATCAGGCATGTTCAGGGTGGCATAGCTGTAGACTTAGATTTTCATAAAGTAAACCACCATATAACCATTATGGGATCATCTTTAAAATATAAACCTAATTATGACTTTGGTGTATAAATCCTTCAATGGCTTCCCATTGCACTTGGACTAAAATCCAGGGTCCTTCATATCGCATATAGTCCTATCTACCTCTCTAACATCATTTTATGCCTTTCACTTATTTCCTCATTTCCCCTTTTGCTAGATGTTGTAACCCTCAAATACACCAAGCTCTTTCCCATCTTAGGGCCTCCACAAATACTGTTCCTACTGCCTAACATTCTTTTTTCCCAAACTCCTCACATGGTTAGCTCCTCATAATTTAGATCTCAGTTTAATTGCAATCTCCTCAGAAAGGCACTCCCTGATTACCCAGTCTAAAAGGTTCTATCCTCCCAGCCCCCACTTTCACCCCAGCCCTTACTCAATATATAAATTATGTTATTTACTTATTATCTCCCTCCCTGACTAGACTATAAATCCCATTAGGGCAGACACACATCTGTTTTTATTACTACTTTAAACCCAGCACATAGCATAATCCCTGGCATATAGGAGGTACTCATTATTTATTAAATGACTGTCCACAGGCAAAGTACTAAAACTAGCATTTAAGACCCTCCATAATGCACCCAAATCCACTTTTCAATACACTTTCTACAATTCCTTTCTATGGCTCTAGGGTTAAAGAAAACTGAACAATTTCCTCCTCATGTCCACTTCATGCTGCTCCGTTAGCATGGGAAGCCCTGCCACTGCTATGACTTCCCCCAAATGTACTCAATTTTTGAGGTCCACCTAATCCACAAAACTTTCTCAGTGGACATTTGCTATGAGAGGTATAGGAGGTACCAGGTTGCAAAGTAGCATACGATATAAAAGCATTTTGCAAACCGCAAGGTAAATTACATTAACTTTGGTACCCAATGAAAACTATCTTTTCTGTCAAGCCTCCCCAGTAGAATTCATCAGGATCACTTCATCTTAGCACAGCATTCGTATTGCTAATATGGCACAACTTACCACAACAAAAATAGGAACGGTTTTTATCTAGTGTAGCAAGTGCCTAGAGTTATGCTCGAATGTAATCAAACCTAGAATACAGGTAAGCTACCAGTTGGAGGATAAGTTCTGAGAGGCCGCAGGAACATTTCTCATTCTAATCATCTTTCCTTGTAATCGGCGGCAATAAAGCTAAGGCTTCTATCTCCAGCTATGTCGCTAAAAATCTTTCCTGGAAGGTGGCAAAATATAAATTCACCACCACCC
Organism: Pteropus alecto; assembly: GCF_000325575.1. Classification (NCBI taxonomy): domain Eukaryota; kingdom Metazoa; phylum Chordata; class Mammalia; order Chiroptera; family Pteropodidae; genus Pteropus; species Pteropus alecto. The sequence goes on from NW_006443570.1 coordinate 15,455,800, forward strand.
CTATCGCGCGCGCACGTAGTCTTTCCGTCTCCATATTCCCTTTATTCCTCCACCCCTAACTTTATCGTCGCGGGAACATAGGCC
>NW_006443570.1:15455894-15497998 GCF_000325575.1 Pteropus alecto
TTTCCACCCAGAGTGCGATGCAAAACCAGCTAAAACTAAAACGAACCGAGACACTCCCTCTCCATGCGAATCACCAAGAGCCTCATTTAATTTCAGCGGGGGCGGAAGCGGAAGTGCTAGTGGGGTAACAGCTTTCTACTTCCGGTGTCGGGACTAGAGCGTCTCTCCTCCGCCGCCGTTTTCAAGCACAAGCGACTTCCATTTCCGGGAGCGGCTTCTGTCATAAAGCTGAGACCTCTTCTTCATACAGTGTCGTGGGTCCTTTGCGTCTCGTCTGGGGTCAGCGCGCAAGGACGGGCGCGGGCGGGGGTATTTTGCAGTCAACAGCTGGAGCCAGTCCTTGCGTACTGGGCTTTCACTAGCATCTCTGATCTCTTAGAGCCGTCGGGTTTTTGACCCTTCACGATTGGGAGTCCCTGATTCGCAGCCTGCAGGACTGCACCTGGAGAAGACAGCAATTCTTCGTCCACACCTGTCTCCCATAGTCACGCTCTGCCCAGTGAGGTGCAGCATTTAACAAGTCACCCCTTCCCTACTCACTTTCTCCTACTTCTGCGTTAACTTCGTTAACTTCCTTGAGACCCTTCCCCTCGGCCTCTAGGTCTTTTCACCCAGTTCCTATTAAAATTGAGAGAAGCTTCGGGTATCCTGCAGAAAGATTACCTCTACGACTGAGCACCCATTTGATACCAAAAACAAGTTCATGCTTACTAGAGAGTTTGTGGGCGGATTGAAACCCAGTGCACACAGGAAGCTATGGCTGAGCACGGGGCTCATATCACAACTGCTTCTGTGTTGGATGACCAGCCATCCATCTTTGAGGTGGTAGCACAGGACAGTTTAATGACGGCAGTGAGACCTGCTCTTCAGCATGTGGTCAAGGTAAGGTATAAATTCTTTGAATGCTTATAGGGACTGGGTAAAAACCAAACCAATAACTTGGGTTTATTTCGTAGCCTAGATTTGAACTACCAATTAGCATATAGTTCATATCCTATGACTTAATGGTTATTGAGTCCCTGTTATGTGTAGAGCCCTGTAATAAGTACTCAGCACTTCAGAGAGGATAGGGTAGACCCCAAAGGAGTGGCTTATTTAATCTCAAAGTGTAGAATTTACAGGGGGAAAGGAAATGTAACTACAAGACAGGAGTTGTGAAATGGAATGTCATTTATAATTTGCTTTAGGTTCTTGCAGAATCAAATCCTGCCCACTATGGCTTTTTTTGGAGGTGGTTTGATGAAATTTTTACCCTGCTAGATCTTCTGCTCCAGCAGCATTATCTTTCTAAAACCAGTGCCTCATTTTCTGAAAACTTTTATGGCTTAAAGCGGATCGTAATGGGGGACACACACAAGCTTCAGAGACTGGCCAGTGCTGGTCTCCCAAAAAAGCAGCTTTGGAAGTCAGTAATGTTCCTGGTTCTTCTTCCCTATCTGAAAGTGAAGTTGGAAAAGCTCGTTTCTAGCCTGAGAGAAGAGGATGAATATTCTATCCATCCCCCTTCTTCCCGCTGGAAACAATTTTACAGAGCCTTCCTGGCAGCCTACCCATTTGTTAACATGGCCTGGGAAGGCTGGTTTCTTGTACAACAACTTCAATACATCCTAGGAAAGGCTCAGCACCACTCACCACTACTAAGTCTAGCTGGAGTTCGGCTAGGTCGGCTTACAGTTCAGGATATACAAGCTCTGGAGCACAAACCAGCTGAAGCCAGCATGATGCAGCAACCAGCCAGGAGGTAAGGCCTTAACATTTTCCCCAAAACTTTAACAAACTCTAAAATCTTATACTAATTTTATGAAATTCACCTCCTTCGGTCCACCTTGAGGTATTTCATAAAATGGTAGAAAAATTCTTGTATCCATAAAACAAGGATTGCCATCCTGAAAACCTTCATCATACAGCTACATTTTTGTGCACACTAGCTATGTGCTAGGCCCTGTGCTAGGTGTTTGCTTTATGTACATTATCTTAAGCCTCATCACAACCCAATGAAATAAATGCATTATCCCCATTTAACAGCTAAGGAAACTTAGCCCTAAAAGCTAAGTACCTTTCCAAGGCCACATAGCTAAAAGGTGGCAGAGCTGAGATTCAAGCCAGATCAACAAAATTTTCAAGACTGTGCTCTTAACCACGATGCTATACTGCATTTAGTGTTCTCCTAAAAGTTCAAATGCACATTTCTCAATACTGCTAAGTTATTTTTTTAAGTGAGTTGTTTTTCTAGATATACTGTCTTCCACCAAAAAAAAAAAGTCTGTGTAATCAATGTCTCACTAATCTTTCTTGAAACAAAGTAAACGAAACCCTAGTCATTAAAAACAAAGTTTAGCTCCTACGCTCCTAAAATACTATAAATCAGAATGAGGGAATCATTTAGAATACAACCTTAAGGAGACTGTCAATCTAGCAACCATTCAATTCTCAAAATGAATTGGTGTTGATAAGCATAAGAACTACATTTATATTAACCATTCTGTGATTATACCTAAACAAATACTTTTTGTTTTTGCCTCCTTGTTCTATTCTCCCAACAGTGTTAGTGAGAAGATAAAGTCAACTCTGAAAAAAGCTATGGGGGGTGTTGCCTTATCCCTCTCTACTGGCCTTTCTGTGGGTGTATTCTTCCTGCAGTTCCTTGACTGGTGGTACTCATCTGAAAATCAAGAAACCATCAAATCATTGACTGCTCTGCCTACTCCACCACCACCTGTGCACCTAGACTACAATTCTGATTCTCCACTGTTACCCAAAATGAAGACTGTGTGTCCACTGTGTCGTAAAACCCGGGTCAACGATACTGTGCTTGCCACCTCTGGCTATGTGTTTTGTTACCGCTGTGTATTTAATTATGTGAGGAGTCACCAAAGTTGTCCCATCACAGGTTATCCAACAGAAGTACAACATCTAATTAAACTGTACTCCCCTGAGAACTGAAAAGTATTAGCATCTTACCTCGAAACAAAATCCATTGCACTATAAGGCCACAGGGCTGTTTTTCAGCATGGTACATAGTATCGTTTGATACTTCTCAGCCTCAAATCATAATTATATCAATTTTAAACAACTGTATTTCTTTAAAAGGATATACCATTGATCTTAACCTCTAGCCTGTTCTCTAGACCCCTAGAGTTGACCAAGCTGATTAGAGTAAGAGAATAGGGATTGGCAAGGAACATGAGGGTCTGTGTAGAGGAAGTAGATAAAAGAGGATAATTAGTGCAGAAGCTTTTTCTTAAAGAACAAAGAGGTATAGAAGCTCTCAGGAAAAACCCAAGTTAGACCTCAAAGTGGGTGGTGAAGGGGAAGGAGGTCTTTTCTTGACAAGAAAGGTTTATCTGCCTCTGAGAAAGAGGTTTTATCAGTTTGCAAACAATGTGAAAAGTGGGCTTGCTCTTTACAGAAACACATTCGAAAAACAACAGCTCCTTCCATGTACTGTGACCCATTTGTTAAGTAATATTTGCTGTAGTTTATCAACTTTTAAAGATTCCTTTATGAGCCATATAGCTCTTTCTTGGGAAACTGGTTAAAGGAAGATAGGGGTTGAGTGTATATATAGTCTGAAGATTTCCGTGTGAAAGCAAAGCTAATAAGCAATAAAAAGATGAAGTAAAATACTGATCTAACCGTGTGTAAAGAAAAGACCTTTTAATAAGTTCTTTCTGCCTGCTGTTAAGAGTTTGCTAAACTGACATGAATTATTCTGGCTATTACTAAAGTTTCTATGAAATGCTTAAATACATTTTAAGAATAAATGTTTTTGGCAAAGAACTTCCATGTTGTCATGATCATGTGGAAACTTAGAGATTACTTGAGGTGTTTAAAGTAAATTTTCATTCGGACCACCTTTGACTTTTTTGGGTATTTTTGTATTAACATTTTGCTTCTTTTTGCTAATCCAGTAATGGTGGGGGAGAGATCCTCTACTCCAATAGCAAGAATTCAGCCTTTTTTGAAATATCTTGTATCAGAAATACTATTGAAACACTTAAATTGCCTATGTAGAAAATTCATGCCACTGGATTGGCAGGTTGGTGAAAAAATACGGGTAAAAAAAAATCGTCATGACTGGAAGAAGAATGAAAATAACTTGTAAGTGCCTCTGCTGTGATAGGTGGTTGCCAATACTTTAACTCATTTTAGCAATTCAAAGCACATTCTCTGATAGCACAAAGGTGATAAAACTAAATTCTGAAATGGAATATCCTATTTTAAAATATTAATGCTTTTATGAATCAGAAGAGGAGCATAAGGGACATTTACAAAAATTTTTGTTAAACAGCAAGGTTTTACCACAGCAAATACCACAGTTAATTAAACATCTTTAATACAGTAATAAGTCAATAAGGGAAATGAACCAGAATCGAGATTGAAAAAATGGTAGTCCTCCATGAAGTTATCAAAGCCGTATTTTTTTACTTCAACCTAAGAAGGAAAACATGAAAGTATCAGTAAAATTCAAAAGAATATAAAAAAAAAAGCACTCTTATACATAATAAAACCAGTATCCAAATAGATTAGAACATACCAATATGAAAAAACACAATCAGAATCAGCTCAGAGAGAAGATTAAGTGATCACGCCCTGGTCAATGCCAACACCGAAGCAATGGCAATACCAGGTCAGACTATACTTCACTCATCATCGCATCACTGCATTTCACCTCTTTCTAAGAGCATTTCACGTGCTCTTTTCATATCCAAAAAAACTTAGGTTTACCTACGAAAAAATAAAGCTTCGTTTTAGATAAGTTTCAACCATGATTTGAATAATCCTCCACAATGCTTTAAGCCACTCTGCTGTACAAAAATGCAAATTTGAAAACGTTTTGTTTGGGGGGAGCTTTTTGTTTTTGAAATACAGAAGCAAGTCTATAAGCATTTACAGTTGATAAACTTGTTTTTTTCATGAGCCAAAACACTATGCATGATAAAATTTCAGGGATGCCTGTGAAGGCATTTATAGTCTAGTACTAAAGCAAAAGCTTTAAAAAGATTTTCTAAAGATTATAAATTCCTTTATAAAGGAATAATACATAATTTGATTTACAATTCTGCTGCAAAGATTAAAAAGTATACACATAAAATGTTTATATCCAAATCTATCTTAAGAGTCCAAGACCCAGAGAGGTTATGATTTGCCAAAGGTCCTTAGCAAATTAACAGCAAAGCTGGAAAGAGAACTGAGGTCTGATAATCAGATTTATATTATTTCATTACCAGCTAAATATGTTTTAACTTCATTTTTCTCCAGGCCATGAGCAAGATAAAAGAAGCAACGCAAAGCCTGGATAATGCAAAGCAATTCACACCCTGAATAATCAATTTCTGAATGAGAAAGCTGACTGCATTTCATTTATCTAAATGACACCTTCAGGTGCTATACTATCACTGACATGGAAAAGTACTAGGATCACAAACAATGTCACTCTCCCCAGCCTTTCAGCATGGTATTGTCAGTAGCTAAATAACAGTTCTGGAGACACCACATGCTTCCTCCAGCCATCTGTAAATGTCAACAAATTCATACTCCATAGTTAAAAACTGATGGCTGTTGGTCTGTTTGCGTTCAGCAACTAAGCTCCATGGAGGGAAACTAACAAAGTGCCTGTTTTACAGGAGCTATGCTTGAGTCTTTATCTTATCATCCTGTACAGGTGAAATAGTACACGTTAAAAATGAGGAAACAGGCCGAGAGAACTTAAATAAATTTGTCTAAAAGCATGAAACTTGTGAACAGAGCTCTAGTGTGCTCCAGCCATACACAGCAAGCATATTCTGAGAACATTCACTCCATGTGGAGTGCCTCCCCCACCCTTTCAATGTGGAGAACGCATCTTTCAATGTCGAGAATGTGCAATTAGTTTTAAAACTTTACTCAGATGTAACCTCTGTTAAGTGGTCTATAACTCTGTCATCCCCTCCTGTGACTCCCACAGCACTTTTTCCCACCACAACAGGGATCACATGCCAAGTATTTACCCATTCACGTCTCCCACCTTCTCCTCTCTCCCACCAGCCTCATCAGAGTTCGTAAAGAACCAGGTCTGTCTTACCATTACACTCAGAATGGTGCCTGGTATATAGGAGGAGGCTCAATTAATAAGAGTTTAATTCAGTCAATACGCGAGCTTCCCTACTAAACTCTAAGCGCCTAGATTATAAAAGCATTAGCACAATTTATAAAGCCGACTTACCTCTAACATTTCACGTAGGTAAGACCATACCTCAAGCATCTCTAAGCCCTGCTTCCCCCAGCTTCTACCTCATGGCGCGCTGCACGGCGTCCAGTGCAGGACAACCATTGCTTATACACAGTGGACCCTCAAAAATAATAAGGTCCAAATCCCACCAAGTTCAGGAAAGACAGAGAAGCCGTCCCTGCGGATAAACGCGAGAAAGGCCGGAGCAGGGCTCACATCAGACCCAGGTAAGAGTCCTGAGCTCTCTTTCCAAACTCCTAACTCCTACGCCCTCTGCTCGGGCCAGCGGAGGCTGAAGGAAGCCGATACTCCGCCTTTGGGTTCTGGGCGATACCCGCTCCCATTCCCGGCTCCATATCCACTTCCGCCCTACGGCCCCGCAGGCTCCCCACCGCCCTGTGCGGCCTTTCCCGGGGCAACCAATCCCGAAGCGGCCAGTGGGTCACATGGGCCTCAGCCTTGAGAAGGGGGCGGGTGCAAGGAGCAGCCAATCGGAGGGCGAGGCGAAAGTCAGGGGTGGAGCGGGCGGGCAGGCGGAAGCGCCTTTTCCATCGCTTCTTTGCGTGGCTGTCAGAGTTAGGCCAGTAGCTTTCCAGCCTCTGAGCAGTTCCTACCCGCCCTCGGACCACTAGGTGACTGTTAATGCTGAATAGTTCTGCCGGTGCCTTGTTTCACAAATAGGGAAGGGCGACTGAGGCAGTTATGCCCTGGGTTTCCGGGAAGAACTATTGATTGAGTGATCCAACAGTGTTTATTGCACTTGTCCAGATTCCCTCGAGGGCTAGGCGTTGGGGGCGTGGAGGGAGGGGAGACTCAGGTGCACGTGTCCCTCTCCGTTCAGGGTGAATTTATTGGCTGCTCGGGCGCTTGGACACTTCCTAGATAAGCAAGAGGTGCCGCAAGAAAAGTGCATCTAAATATCAAAGAAGTGCAAAAGAGAGCAGGAAACATTATCTGGGAGAGGTGGCAATTGATCTGGGTCTTGAAAGATGGGTGAGATTCGAGAATTAGGAGATTCTGGGAGAAGGAGTAATTTAACTCCCAAATCAAATAAGAAAACATGTAGGAGCTTACCAAATTTAGATAAAGTTTAAACACGTAGTGTTTCTCAAAATTTAAGAAACTTTACCAAATTTAGGTAAAGTTTAAAGACGTAGTGTTTCTAGAAACACCAGGAGGAAACAGCAATATAGATGTCCTTCAGCACTAAAAACAAATCACAAAATAAAAATGCCTGGGACAAAACCCAGATTTACTGAATCAGATATTCTGGGTTTGGAGCCGAAGCATACATATTTTTAACAAGAGCCCCACAGGTGATACTGAGTCACACTAAAGTTTGAGGACCAGTGATAGTGTTAAAGAAAAGGGGTGGCAGAAATTTGAAAGATAGGTCAAGACTTTGTTAAAGATTGTAGCTTGCTGGCTGTGTAGTTTAGACTTCTGGAGAAAGAGAGATTTGAAGATTTCAGAGCCTGAGATGACATAATCAGAGCTGTACTTTAGAAAATTCAACGTGCAACTGTGTTTTTAAATAGAATGAAGGAAGGCAAAGGGATGCTATTGCAAGTGATTGCTATGGTCCAGGTGAGAGCCAATAAGAGCCTAAATTAGGACTGTGGCAGTGGAAATGGAGAGATGGTATAGAATAAGCAGCAAGGAGCAGCCAATCGGATAGGAGAGGTTAGACAGTGAAGAGAATTTGCATGAGCCGTTTTCTCTGCCTGGTTTTCCTCTTCTCCATCTCTCTTTCTCAGCCTGGTATTCTTACTTACAGGTTACAGCTCATAAACCATCTCATTTATGAGATCTTATCTTATTTTCACAAGCAGAGTTATTGTCACACCTCAGAACACTCAGAGCACATTGTTCATACATTGCTAGCTCTCCAGAGTGGCACTAGAATGTAGTGATCATGCACATGGACCATATTTGTAAGCACCATAAACTCTGTTCCTCAGTTTTCTCAAAAAGGGAATAATAATAGCACCTAATATTATAGCACACAGAGCTGTTAGATAAATTGAATGAGAACAATGCCTAGAACATAGAGTGCTCAACTGATGTTATTATATATGCTGTATTACAATGGTTTGATATGTGTTTTCCCTCTCTAGATTGTGAACAGGATATGTGTCTTATTCTTCTGGCTAACAGTATGGATGCATGACAGAATTATGGTAAATGGGTTTTAGAATCAGATAGATAGTGGTTCAAATCCAAGCTACTTACTAGATGTGTAACCTTGATCTTTACTACCCTGAACTCAGTTTCCTCATTTATAAGATGATGAAAATCATGCATGTCTTACAAGTTGTTATGAGGACAAATCAAAGTAATCAAAGTTGCTTGTCTGGCCCAAAGAAAGCAGTCATTAAATGGCAGTTTTTATTTTGTCATGTAGCCTTACAGCATAGCACCATGTTCAGAACACAGTAAGTGCTTAGTAATTGATTATTGAATGAAAAGCTGACATTATATGCCAGGCACCATGCTAAGCTCTTTATGTATATCATCTCATTTCATTCTCACCAGAACTGTATGGAGATTAGTTTAACCAAGGTCTCGAATCTAGAAAGTGACAGAGCTAGGATTTCAACACCCTAGGTGCTCAAAAAATAGGTGATCGAATAAAAGAATGGATGAAAGTTAGGAGACTTACCAGAGTCAGGTAGTAGCATGGTAGAATTAGCATTATTGCTCTCTAGATCATCTCTATGAATGAATTGAGGGTGAGGTGGAGGCTGGTATTTGTCATTTTGTGTCTAGTGTGCATGAAGGCTGTGTACACCGACACAAAGGACTTCTGATAAATTGAAATTCTTAGTGAGTAAATACATCTTAAATACATTGGGGGCTCTAGTTCTTAGCCCATTGTCAACAGAATGGCCACATCACTTTCCCAAGACCTAGGAAAAAGCAAAGTTGGTTTTGAGGTATCAAAACCAAGATGTGAGAATCTCCCTGGTGTGATAATCTAACTATTCATAACCAGGGGACTCAACTAAGGAACTTTGAAGAAGGAAGAGAAACTATTTGCTTATCTTTCACATTATCCCTGCTTCTCCAGATTTAGTCCTTTATAGTACATTGAAGAAGAATAAAAGAAACAATCTGGTTTCTGGTTCTCCTGTCCAAATAATGATCTTCCTGTTGAGCAGGAAGAAAAAGGGTAGATAGTTAGGCGGATTTCTGATTTTGGAGACTCAAAAACAATCTAGAATCCCAAAATGAAAGGCAGGAGAAGGAGTAGAAACATTTGTATTAGACAAATCTGACTTTGAACCCTTGCTCTTCCACTTATTGGCCATGTAATCTCAGTTTCTGTGTAGTATGGAAAGCTCCCATCTCGATGCCTTGCACCCAAATGTACATGTTCAGTAAAAGATGGTCATTTTTATCTTTCTTAAGGTAAGTAATATCAGGGATTTCGATGCAAGAGAGGCTGGGAATTAAGGTAGGTTGTAAAACTAAAAGTGAGACTGAATTTGGAAGTGAAGTGAATGGAAATAGGTTAAAGTTGAAGCTGAGGGCAGGCTTTCGGAGTTTATGGTGTTGCTGTGTTAAATATTCATCATAGTATCTGTTCTGCCTCCTGTCCTGGAAACTCTGTTTAGCCAACATGCACAAAGGGTAATATACCAGCAAAGCAGAACTTCATAGGAACAGTAACCTCGGCAAATCAATCAATCAATCAATCAATCAAATCTATTTTTTATTATAAAAAAGGTCGTTTCATCATAAGCAAATTGAGTAGAAACACAGACTTGTTTGTTGGTTCAATTTAGAGGGAGACAAGTATATCAGTTTCCTGTGACTGCTACAACAAATTATCACAAACTTGTTGCTTAAAATAACAAAAATTTATTTTCCCACAGCTAAAGGTTTGACATCAGTTTTATTGGGCAAAAATCAAGGTGTCAGCAGGGTTATGCTGGGGAAGGGGGGAAGGGATACAAGGGGAGAGAGAATCCGGTCCTGCCTCTTCTACCTTCCAGTGGCCGCTGCATTCCTACACTGTGGCCACATCACTCCAATTTCTGCCTCTATGGGTCATGTTGCCTCTTTCGTGTATATCAAATCTCTCTCTGCTTCTCTCTTATAAGAACACTTGTAATTGGATTTAGGGCCCACCCAGATAATCCAGCATAATCTCCCCATCCAAAGACTTTTACTTAATCACATCTGCAATGACCTTTTTTACAGGTTCCTAATAATAATACTAATAATAATTGGTGGCCATTATTCGGCCTACTATAGGAAGCTTTATCCAGTTTAACCAGCATTCCTAAGTGAGATAGTTCACCTGTTTATTTTTTCGTTTTTTAATGATAAAAACAATTCCTATTTTAATGGTAAAAACAATACAGAAAAAGTTTTTTTTTAAAAATGAAAGGAAATTAAACAAAAATAATCTGTCGTTCTCTCACCCAAGGATAGCCAGCACCTCATCAATGTGCATTTTTCTAGGCTGGGTTTTGTGTCCAATAAAAAAGAAGAATAGGAAAAAGAGAATAAAAGTAAGTAGAATGGAACAAGCAATTTTGGAAGGTAATGGAATAACTTAATATTGCTCATAATGGATACGTGCAGAGTGGCCTAATTTAAAATGAATGTAGAGCTTTGAAAAGAAATTAATGAGGACAGGAGGTGCTTATATGATGTGTGGAAATGACACTTGGCCCCTTAGAGGTGAGAAGTTTAGCTTTAGCCCCTCACTTGAAAACTTCTGAATTTTCCCATTACTACCTCATTCACTCCCAGAAGTCAGACCTCGGCTTGCTAATCTACCCTGTCACAGGCTTTACTTGAGTCCTTATCAGCCTTCCTCAGTGGGTCAATGTAATGAAAACTGGGGGAGTCTTGCAGAGTTCCTGCTCCTCCCAGGCTGATATCAAAAGGGCAACAGGGACTGCGACAGAAAGCAAACAAACATTCAGACCAAAGCCAGATGTGGAACTGAAACAAGAGAAGAAGCAAGCACATCAGGTAAAAAAAAGTTTAATTTGAAAAATCTCATCCATCTCATCTTAGGTGCAGTTTATGTCTGAGGGCATGAAGGGCTTAGTTATATAGTAGTTAAGGAGAAACTTGTAAAGGAAAATGAGTGAGAAATTTTGGGAAGAGTGGAAAAGATGTTCTTTTGAAGCTAGAATCTCAGAAAATGATATCTATCACAGTTGTTAGCAGCATCTAGCAGCATCAGTATCAATGAGACTTGGGAGCCATGAGAGTACAGTGTACTAGATCAAAAACAATTGGATTTGTTCTGTGAGCCCCAGCAGATGGAAATTACAGGGAGACAAATTATAGTTGAACATAAGGAAGCCATTTCTAACAGAGTTGTCGAAAAATAGAAGGACTAATTTAATAGTGTGAGTTACTCATCATTGGAGGTGTTCAAGCAGTTGCTGGAAAGCAATTTGTTGAGATTTGGGAATATTATAGAGAAGATTTAAGAATCAGATGGATAGTTGGACCCAAAGATCTTTAAAGTCCCTTCCAGCACTTCTGTGATTCTATGATGTGAATAGAATGTTATCAGAAATTTCTCTAAGGGGCCATACAGTTACATTTACCTGTAGGAGATGCTTGCATATGGAAAAAAACAATTCATCAGGTTGATTTTGGTTTACCTGGTGGACGAGAAGGCAACTGAGAGCAAACTATGACAGAGGAGGGTACACATACTGCTGAATGCCTGATTTTTTTCCTTTTGGTGAGTACAAACAACACTTATATGGCCTCTGCCTTGCAAAGATCACACAGAAGAAATGGGTTCTCTTCTTCTAGAGGAAGAATTTTGGTTTGGGTTAGTAAACATTTTATTTTTTTAACAAAAGCTAAGAGAGTCATGTCTGAAATATTTGCTTCAGTGCCCTAATTTTGACCTAGAGTGCTCTATTTGTGAAGCAAAAGGTGATTGGCCACAGTTTAATAACCATGTCCCTACATTCATATTCTTGTCCAAGTCTTAGAGGTTCTCACAGCACTGGCAGAACTATTAGGAGGGCAGGAAAACACCTGCTTCTGTATCACTGTATATGAAGAAATGTACTTTTAGAATAATGTTTGAAGAGATAAAACAATTTCTGCATTTGGTGTTGATTGACATTCTTTCAGGAGTAGAATAAAGCTTTAAAAATGTATAAAATAATAATACCAAGTTTATGTTTGTTTTTATAGCAAGATATCTATATCACGTATACTCTCAAACTATACTCCATTAGTTCCCTATTGCCCCTCTTTCTTTCTCCTTTGAATTATAAATAGGAGGATCTTCTGACTTTAAGTTCTGCTTCTACACATTCTCTAATAACTTACATTGGTTCCTGTGCCAACCCATGTTCTTTATATCTGGGTTCACTGTTGGTGCTTCCTAATTTTAAGTAAAAAAATGGCCAAAAATTCCAGTGCTATAAGTTTTCTGTTATGGCAAAATATTAAGCATTTACCTTTACCTATGCCCATTCATGATGGAAAAACTAAGGATCTTGACAAAGTTGTTAGAAAACAGTGATATCAAAGATTATTTCCATGTTAAAATGTATTGCCAATAACTTAAAACTTTGAAGAGAATATTGTAATATCTTGAATTCTTGTTAATGCAGAAGCAACATTTCTGTCCTGATTATTTATTGGAATCCATTTCTGTTATTGTTTGGAGCACAGAGGGGTTGCTGAGATGGAGAGTCTCAAGACCAATACGGAAATGCTCTATCCTGAGGTAATTGTAGAAGTGGGCAGAGTGACTTTTGGAGAAGAGAACAGGAAGAAGATGACCAATAACTATTTGAAAAGAACTGAGAATTCTAAAATCATCCAAGCTACATGTGCACTCTTAAATTCTGGAGGGGGTGTGATTAAAGCGGAGATTGACGATAAAACCTACAGTTACCCATGCCATGGGCTGGGACAGGATCTGGAAACTTCTTTTCAAAAGCTCCTTCCTTCAGGTTCACAGAAATACCTTGACTACATGCAGCAGGGGCACAATCTCCTGATTTTTGTGAAGTCATGGAGCCCAGATGTTTTCAGCCTACCTCTAAGGATTTGCAGCTTGCGCTCAAATTTATATCAGAGAGATGTGACTTCCGCTATCAACCTGAGTGCCAGCAGTGCCCTGGAGCTTCTGAGAGAGAAGCAGTCTAGAGCCCAAAGAGGAAGATCGAGGGTGAAGGAGCTGCATCCTCAGAAAGTTCTTGACAGAAACATTCAGGAAGAGGAAAATATGAAGACGTCTGCCTCAGAATTTTTTAAAAAGGACAAACTCATGTATAAAGAGAAACTCAGCTTTACTGAGTCAACACATGTAGAGTTTAAAAGGTTCACTACCAAAAAGATTATCCCTCGAATTAAAGAAATGCTGCCTCATTACATTTCTGCATTTGCCAATACCCATGGGGGATACCTAATTATTGGGGTGGATGATAAGAGCAAAGAAGTGTTTGGATGTAAGAGAGAAAGAGTAAACCCTGACCTATTAAAAAAAGAAATAGAAAACTGCATAGAAAAACTGCCAACATTCCACTTCTGCTGTGAGAAGCCAAAAGTGAATTTCACTACCAAAATCTTGGATGTATACCAAAAAGATGCCTTGTATGGTTATGTCTGTGTGGTTCAAGTGGAGCCCTTCTGCTGTGTGGTATTCACAGAGGCCCCGGATTCCTGGATTATGAGGAACAATTCTGTCACAAGGCTGACAGTCGAGCACTGGGTGGCCATGATGCTGGATATTCAGCCAGGTAAAGCAGAATAGCAGCCATTATCCAGTCGGCAGGGAGAAACTCCCTTCTCTGCCTTCTGTGGGCATTTGGTCACAGATATTTCAAAGAATTAAAATGATTAAAAAGCTGTTTTGCTTACAAATATTCTCCCATTACAGGGTTCCTTTTTCTAATATGTTTACTAACTCAAAGAATATGAACTCCTTGAAGTCAGGAAATGCTTGGATTTCAGTCTACTTTGGGAAAATTATAGCATGCCATCAGCCATGAATTAGTGGCATTTCCCTTTTATGCACTGTAAAGGCCTGTTGAAAAAATTTTGCAGGCTGATATTTTCAGTCACAAACGTTCATCAGTAATCTCTAAGGATGATATTTCAGAGAAACATCATTTAAGAATGACTCTTCACTAATTCTTTCAAGGGAAATTTGTTGACAAATTTGAATTGTTTCAGTAACATTAGGAGCTAATGCCTTCAACCACTTTCCCGAAGTGGGGAAAAACTAACTGATGAAAAAGGAGATGCTGGGGCAGGGAATGGGAATGGGGACGAGGACTCCTAGTGTTTTCACGTCCCTTACAGTTTTGCCCTGCCTCACAGAATCAGCCCTGGTGATTTCTAATTAATCCATAAAAGACTCACCGGCTGAACAAAGTTTATCAGTTTGCCTTCATGGTCAGTATTTAATTTTATTAAAGAAGCTTGGATCAAGAGTTGAGTGATTGTATTGACTTATTCTCTCTCATTCTGAATTAGTTTGAGTTTACTTTACATACACACATACACCAAACTAGAGATCCTGCCACTTTTTATTCTATCTAAACTTTGGATGGGAACTTAAACAACTATAACAGTATAAAAAATACATACTGTGCTTAACTTTTTCTGCTCCCGCTAGAAGCCTTTTCCTCTTAGAGATGACCCGGAATCAGAATATTAAAGTTGGAAGGAGCCTTAGGGATCATCACCTCACCCAGTCATGACAGAGAGGTAAAATGACTTGCCCAAGATGAATCACACAGTGACTCAGAAAATGCATGGTCCTCCAGGAGTCCCCAGACTTCCTCTCCTAACATATGTGAACTGTTTGAGGCACAGAGAATGTAAGAGCAGATCAGGCATGATGCAAATCACATGTCAACAGTAGGAAGAACAATTAAAAAGTTCTGTTTCTTTTTTGTCTGAAACAACTCTCCATATATTTGTTTAGCTCCTTCTAGTCTGGCCACAGACTACAGCCTTCTCCCGGTTTCACCAGCTTCGTCTGCACTAAGAAGTCCATCATGTCCCATAAAAGTCCTGAAATTTAAAGGTGCTCTACAACAACGTTTGTTTCCAGGTATTTCTTTCTTGATTTCAGCCGAGGGGGCTTTTATTTATTTATTTATTTATTTATTTATTTATTTATTTATTTATTTATTTATTTCCTAAAATTATGTTGGGAGGAACTGATAGCAATTAGTCCAAATTTTTCTCCTCAGAAAGAAGGTCAAATATAGGACTTAGCAGACATAATGGTCCTGAAAAAGCTAATTTTTATTTCCCAGTCATCAAATTCACACAATATTTCTGTGTGCTTTTGGGCTTCTAGTCGCTTATGGTTTTTGTTCCCCAAATTGGAGATAATTTAGGAGTTCTCCTAAATTCCTTAGGTCTATAGCCCAAGAGACTTGCCCCCTGGCTTTCCAATGTAGAAGGAGGTGAGCCATGGGATTCTAAAGCAGAGTTTCTCAACCTTAGCACTACTGATATTTGGCCACGTAATTCTTTGTTGAAAGGGGCTGCCCTCTGAATTGTAGGATGTATAGCAGCATTCCTGGCCTCTACCTTCCAGATTCCAGTAGCCCTCCTCCAGCTGTAACAAGAAAAAATGTCCTGGGGGTGGGGGTAGTAAAATTGCTGCATGTTAAGAATCATTGTTTTAAATTAAAGTTCTTAGTTCTCTCAAAGCCTCAGGCACACATGCGCACACTCACACACCTCTTTAACAGGAAGGAGTGACTGCCTGATTTCCTAGCAGGAGTGGACCATTTGGGGTTGAGAAGAGGGTGCTAGGAGGCTGTTCTGTGAAGACCTCTCCCTGATTGCCTTCCCTGTATGAGAGCAGTCAACAGTGGGAACTTCACAGTCCTGGCCTGTGAAGAAGGGGTGCTTTTCTTGCAGACAAGGAAACCTATGGTTCCATGGCTAGACTCATTTCTTTTATTTATGTTGCAGGAATACTTACAATATGCTTTTGTACATTTTAGTAATTTCTATTCCTTGGATTTTCAGTGACACAGGAAGAGATACAATTTAAACCAGAATCACTCTGTAAGAAGCTATTCTCAGATCATAAAGGACTGGAAGAATTAATGAAGATGCAGATACATCCTTGTTCTCAGGGGATTGTGATATTTTCTAGAAGCTGGGCTAGTGATGTTGGCTTAAAAAAAGAGCAGGATGTCCTGTGTGATGCTCTCCTAATAGCAGTTAATAGCCCCCTTGTACTCTTTACAATCTTAAAACACCCCAGTAAGAGTGAAAGCCTTGAGTATGCCCGAAATACTGCTCGTCAGTTAAAGCAGAAACTAGGAACTATTGGTTACACAGAAAAAGTGTGTGTCATTCCGAAGCTGATATACCTGCCCACCACACAGTGCAGACCTTGTGAAATCCCTGTATACTACCCCCAAGCCTACCAGCTTGCTAATGAGGAGGAAATGGAAGACTTGTTGCAGGCCCTTATCGTGGTCTCACTGTGCTCTAGATCTCTTTTGAGTGACCTGCTGGGCTATGAATTTTTCAACTTGCTCATAGCAGAGCAGTGTGAGCTGCTTTCAGAGAGCCTTCAGGAGACCCGAGAACTGTTCATCTACTGCTTTCCAGGAACCAGGAAGACAGCCCTAGCCATAAAGATCATGGAGAAAATTAAGGACTTATTCCACTGCAAACCAAAAGAGGTTCTCTATGTTTGTGAAAATGACTCCTTAAAGAATTACGTGGTGTAAGTGTTTCACTAACTAAACACAATAAATGTATTTAGTTAGTCTTTCAACAGTATCACAGAAGTAATTTGTATTGTTAATTTAAGATTTTGCCTTAATTGCATAAGTGCTAGAGCCCAAACTATGTTCACATTTCCAAGTGATTAGGTAGTTGAGCTACAAATGAGTACTTTGCAATTTTCAGGCTTAAACATCTCATTATAAATTAGCCAAGTGTGCATAACATTATATAACTAGAAACATTTTTTCCCATACTCTGTGGCCTGAAATTTTAGTAGAAACAAACCTATCTTTCTTTAAATAAACTTTTTGCTTAATATTTAATACTTTAAAGCCATAGGGTATTTCCTTTAATTAGACATACATAACAGAATTTTGAATTTAAATACCATTTGATCTTGTTTATAAAATATTTTCATTTGTTTAAATTGTTATGAATCAATAATTTTAGAAAACATGCAAATTTGCTTCTGATTTAAATCTTTAGCTTTCAATTTACTAAAAAAAAAAATTGGTTGCTTTATAATCTGGCAAATGAAGGCAAACTCATTTGAATTTTTGGTTCGGTTTACTTATTTATTCAACAAATCTTTTTGAGCACCATGTCTATGTGAGGAGCTGTGGATATTTAGTGTTAGAGAAGAAAATATATTGAAGACCTGGCCATAAACAGGGACAAAAGAAAAAATAAGCAATGTGAATGTGGTGTAATTAGTATGATAATAAAGATATGCTTATCTTAACTGGGGTGAAGGTTGGTCAGCAAATACTTCCCAGTAAAGGAGATCTTTGAGTACATTCTTAAAAGTCAGTGAGAGAAGTGAATAAAATGAGGGCTTTTTTAGGCAAAGAGTATATAGCAAGTACAAAGGCATGGAGACACTAAAGAATCAGAAGGGTAAGTCTGATTGGAGCAGTGACGGGGTGTTGGTATGTGGTAGGTGATGATGTTGCAAAGGAGGCAGATGCCAGATGATGAAGGATGTCGTAAACTGTGCTAAGGGCTGTGGTTTTTAATATGCTTTATAGGTAAGTTTAAAAATACCTCAGTCAAAAGGCAAATTCAATCTAACAAATATCTATTAAACCCTATGTGAAGGGGATACAGAGAATGGCTACGAATCAGTGCTTTTCTTCAAAAACGGTACACAGGCCAAACTGGAAGAGAAGAACATCAATGGTTATGGTTCAAGGAGTAAAGCCCAGGGACTGTATATGTAAAATCAGAAAACCTGTAGGAATGAGTGATATTATATTACCTGGATCCAAACTGAAGCAACAACCAAACTTAGTTGTTTCTTGCCTCCTCTAATTTGTTCCTCCTCCTCTGATATGTTGAGCAAAGTGAACAGGTTCATAGCCACAGAGAGATACAGCCCTGTAGATTTGTTACCCTATCTGATATGTCATGGAACTTAGCAACCTCTTGATGTTTTCCTTACTAAAATCTAAAGAGGTTTCTGGTTTTGTACTATAAGTAAGTGGGGAAATAGGATTTGCTTTAAGGGGAATTTGTATTCGCCCATACCTCTTTTACATATAAAAATTATGATATGCCTCTAGGTGGCTGTTCTCTACCTCTAAAAAGGACAGAAAGAAATGGTAGTAACAAGTGTAAATTACTTTTGAGATTTCCTTTAGACGTAAGGAGCTTGTCTTTAGGGATTGTCAAGATGCAGAAATAGACTAATAGAAATAATAGTCTCTTATCCGGGTTTATTTCAGAAGTTTCACATGCAGATTTAACTAGATAACCCCAAAAAGTAGGGTTTGCAATTATGTATTCTGTCAGGTAACTTATCAGTAAAGCAGTTTTGTAGTATTCAGGACACCACTGAATCAGCGGATCAGCCTCCAGATGAGAACTAGCCTCTGATTCCAATCCAGAGAGTAATGAATGCATGGTGTTTCCTAAAATCCTATTCTCTCTCTTATCCTTACAGCCAGCAAATCACCTGCCAAGCTGTAACTCGGAAAACCTTCATGCGAGGGGAGTTCCTAAAGATTAAACACATAGTGATGGATGAAACTGAGAAGTTCTGCAGTAAATATGGTGATTGGTACATGAAGGCTAAGAGCATCACCCATTCAAAGGTGAGGGGGGCTGCAAGTGAAAACTTTCCCCGTGGGGTTCTCTGGTTTTTTCTGGACCCTTTCCAAGTTCATCATGCTGATGTCAATGGTCTTCCCCCTCCATCTGCTCAGTTTCCTCGTAAAACAATCACCAATGGGATTCACTGTTCTCTGGAAATAGCGATGGTCATGAAACAAGAAATGAAGAGAATCAAAGAAAATCCTCTCTTCAATATGTCTCCAGACATACTGTCATTGTTCAGGGAAGCTGCCTACGAGGAAGCAATATGTGCTCAGGCTCTGCCTGGGGTGTGTGAGACGGAGACTAACCTGACAATAGGGCAAATCGCGAATCGTGTGGCAGAAAGATGTCACAGCCTGTTCCAATGTGGCTATTTGCCCAAAGACATAGCAATTCTGTGCAGGAGAGTGGAGGACAGAGGGCGTTATGAGCTTGCCCTGCTAAAAGCAATGGAATTAATTGAAACTCACAGAGCAACGGAAGTTGTGTTCAGCCAGGCCTCTGATGTTTTGGGTAGTCACATCATTTTAGACAGTCTTCAGCAGTTTTCAGGCCTGGAGAGGAATATTGTGTTTGGGCTCAGTCCAGAATGTACCTTGTCAGAGGAAACTCATAAGCTCTGCTTTGCCTCAAGAGCCATTAAACACCTCTACCTGCTTTATGAAAAGGCAGCCTTCTGAAAATTATTTCAAACAATATAGGAATCCAGAAAAAGCAGAGTCCCTTCTTCCAGGCAAGTGGCAGCTACTCCCTTTCACGTGTACAAGTGAGGAAATCAAGGCAGAGTCAGTATGGCAGAGAGCCACAGAAATGTATCTTGGGACCCTGACACTCTATGTGCAGAGTTCCTATCTGTTTTCCAGTACACTTCACCTCCTTCATGTATGACAGACATATTTGGTCGCCTTCCTCCAGTTTTCTTAGCCTAATTTGGCTTCCATCCTATCAAACAGAGAGGTTCTCCTCATACGGAGAACTGATTTTGTGCCATCCCCTGCTAATGTATCTTCAGTGAGTCCCTGCAGTCTTCAAACCAAACCAATTTTCAGGGTTTTCCATGAAACACCCTGACATACTCTTCTAACACATTCTTTATTATACCTCCATTTCCCAATGTTTCTAATGCTCCCAGTCCAGGTGGACTATTTTGAGGGTGGGGAGTAGGGTGCCCTCCAGGCTACTTACTTTGACTGGGTATCTCAGGACAGCACCTTTGTTGGCACGTAATACTGGCTATGGGACTCAAGCTTTATAGGCTCAGAACTCGATTTCCTCTGTACCAAGTTTGGATCAGTCTCTTGAGGATGGCTTTATACTAATAAAGTTCACAAAAGACCAAGGCATAAAAGAAAATGCTACTCTGACAATTTACAGCGAGGATTGTAGTAATAGGTGGGCCGGATGCTTTTGCTAATCAGTACATTTAATAGTAACATAGGAAACCAAATTATACAAGCAAAGCTTTGCAGCAAGGGGAGTTGGTAATCTGATTCAAATGTATGAAGTCTTCAGGCTATGTTAGACTATTGCAACCATCTCTAAAATAGAAATATTTCTACCACAAGGGCTAGAGAGGTCAGGTTTACAAAAGAAAGCAAATTTAGAATGCTAAGAGTGACTAGTTTTTCCATAATCTCTGCCTCGGATGAAGTTTTTTTTCTCTCTTTAGTTTCTAAAGTTTCCAGGTTGACCACTAACCTTCCCCTCACTACTCCCAACACATAACATTTTTCTCATATTCATTCTTTATGTCTTAATACTTTCATCTAGGCTAGAAAGTGCTTACACCCGGCTACTGGCCTGGGAATTGGTCTCACTATAAGAGGTCTTTGCACATCCCCGATCTTTTCCATGATGATTTGGTGTTAATTTTATAATCCAGTGAGAGGTTACAGGGAACCTGTACAGCAATACTACCACCTACACACCCATACACATTCTTGGCTTCTGGCTGTGCCTATGCCATTTTCTCAGCCTTCAAACCTTTTTCTGCTCCCTCTACCTGTTGAAATCCTTTCTTGTCAATCATGTCTTTGTTCAAGTGCCAACCTTTTCAATTAACTTTTTTTCATTCCCCAAAATTAAACTTAGTTTCCCTTTCTGCTGCTATTCTATGGCTTAAATTTTTTAAAATGAGAATACCAAACTCTTTCTAAACTATGCCAGAGTAGTTGCTGGCATAGCAGAATCTATGCAATACCTTCCTATCATGTCTTCTTTCCAATGTATGTGCAATATATTAGAAATAAAATCAAAGGTCCTTTTCTCTAGTCAGCTCTCAAAATAGTTAAGCTAATATTATGCTCTGCAATGCAATCTTATTTTTCCATAGGTTTTTTTTTTTTTTAATGCTTTGGAAAGATTCCTATTTCCAGACTGTTTTTAACTTCTAGAAAGGTTAAAGACAACTTTATTGATGCTGGAGAGGCCTGAATGCAGGACGAAGTATGGAAATATTCTTTTGGCTATAATTTTAGATAAAGCCCATCAACTTTCTGAGAGGTAGGAGGGCAGGTAGGGCTTAGAAAAGTACTCTTAGCTGCCTTTTTTAACTGCTCGGGCCACCAGGCAGGCCAGTCTGAACCTGGACATGGATCGGACAGAAGAACCTCTCTCCTACACTTGCTGCACCAATTACTTGACATTTACTCCTTTTTACTGTTCCTTGGGCGGGTGGGGGCCGGGGGAGTGGTTAGGGTAATTTTAGGTGGGAGAAAATAAAGTTCAGCAATTAATATTTTTTTGTCTTTATTTTTTTAACTAATTTGTTTTTGATGACGTAAAAGATACCAGTGCATTAACAACTGGATAATGGGAGATGTGTGAATTCTTTAAAAATAATTTAAAGAGGCAAAGTGGAAGAGAATTGGAGAAATGGAGAGTACAGGGAACTGCTATATTTTAGTCATAAGCCTCAGTACCATTTAACGTTTTAAACTATATGCATGTATTATATAATTTTTGATATGGTAATTGATTTTAAAAATTGTTTTAAATACTGAATTTGAGAGTCTTTGCCAACTTTCAGTCTCCTGAAACAGCTCAGTCAGGCTCGAAGTAGAAGGCCTAACCCAGTGGTTCTCAACACTGGCTACTCATTATTTTTATCTGGAGAGCTTTAAAAAATACCAGTGATCTGGCAGACACTAGAGCAATTAAATCAGCATCTCTGGGCATGTGCTTGGATAGTGTTATTTATTAAAAATTGTGCAGATGATTCTAATATGCCACCAGGGTTGAGAACCATTAAGCCCTTCTCCTAGTCTTCTTTCTGTAGACAAATAGATGTGTACACATTTCTCTTCCCATTAGACTATGAGATCTTTGAGAGTAAGGATGGTCACTTACACATCTTTACTTCCCCAAAAGCAATTATTGTAGTGCCTTGAACATAGAGTGCTCAGTAATTATTTGTTGAATGGACTTGCCACTTTCGGAAAATCAGAATTTATTAGGGACAATGCTTCTATTCAGTGAAATGAATATCTAATTTCAGAGACTTCAAAGAGATCAGTGTGGAGAATAATCAACACGGCAATAATTAATAATAAGAGAATAAAGCAATTCGATCTGTTTTTAGGCAACAAAGTTAAAGGTTCATGTTGATGGAATTCATTTGGTTTGAGTTTGAGATTAGGAACTGGTAGGGACTAATAATAATTGACTAACTTACTTGTACTTAGAATTCCGATTTTTTTTCTACAGACCCTTGATGCAATGGATAAAACAATTAGTTTAATAAACTAAATTGCATCCTGTGAGATGCTTCTAAAACTTACTTTAAAAAAGAAGGGTAATATAATTCTCTTGTGTAAATTTGAGAAAGGGAGAAAGGCAAAATAAAAAGTTCTTGTTTTGGGGCATAGTTTCTTTTTTCATTTTGCTTATTTATTTCTATTCTTTGTTGATTCACAAAACTATTTTTACATAGTTATGATCAAGTTATACAATCAACTTTCTTGACCATGTGGCTTTATTTGGCCAACGAAATGTTAGTAGTTGTAATGTGCACAGAGACTTTACACATTTCGGCATTAGGTCTGCTCTCCTGGGCTTCCACTTTTGCCATGTGAAGACTATGCCTTGGGCAGCCTACCAGTCACTGAGGAATGAGAGACGTGAAGCAGACTTGAACTCCACTCATGGCCTGGAGCCAGGTTCAACTGATCTTGACCAGATGAGCCAAAACCTAGGTGACTTGCACTGCATAAATGAGAAATAAGTGTTTATTACTGTATGACTGAGATTTCAAGATTGTTTGTTTAGAGGCAGTAGCTGACTAATGCAGGCATTTCGCCACGTTGTAGCATAGTCTTCAAAACTAGCATTTTAAGTGGTTGCACAATTTCCCAGCTAGATCATACAAAATTTCAATAATCATCCCTCTATTAATTTGGGTTACTAGCAATTTAACACTATTAAAATTAAGCCAGGCACATGCTCAGTTATATTTGTATATTTATATATTTGGTATACTTATAAATCCCCAGAGAGGAGACTACTGGATCAAAAGGGTGGTCTAGATAAAAGATTCACCTTATTCATATTGGTTTGAAGTGTGATGGAAAGTGTGTAGAAAAACCCCTATCACTGTACCTGACAACACAGAGATTTGTTCAGACTTAAATAAGAGAACAAAATGCTGACATCAGGTTCTGATGGCAAAAATGGGGGGTCAGATCTCAGAAACAGGTGGCTTAGAACATGTTGTTTCTGCATGAAGAGTAAAACCAAGGCTATCACTTTAACCGAGAACCTTAACTTGGAGAATTAGGCAGAAACATGTATTATGTAACCCCAATATTATATAAGAAAAAAATTCTGGTCACTTGAAAATGATGTAGGGTACTATCTCAAAAAAAGAAAAAAAGAAAAGACAAGATGCATCTGACCATCAACAGGACTTTTTCTGAAGAGAAACTATGGCATGGAGAAGCCCATTTAAGAAAAGAGGAAGTATAGGGTAAACTAGATTTTCTATGAAGCTGAATTTTCTCAGTTCCCTCAAGGTTTTGAGAAGGCCAAAGATAAAATTATCTTTGAGAAGCTTCGACTTGAAGCTTCTCAAAAAATTTATAATAACCACATGTTACTATTTATTAAGATATTACTATAACCAGCTATTTGCTAATGCTTTGCATACATTCTCACAACTCTGAGGTATATACATATTATCTCCATTTTATAGATGAAAAAGCTGAGTCACAGGGAATTTAACTTTCTCAAAGGCACATATCTAATAAGTGGCCAAGTAATTAAAACACTTAAGTAGAATCCTTGATGTGTTAAGCTCAACTCTGAGAATATATCAATACTCTGAAAATACTCTCCAGAGCCAAGAATACTCACATTTGCTATCAGGAGCCTCTGTCAAGTTCATATCTCTAGAAAGTACTGGCCCTCATCATAAATGAAAACAGCTGACTACACTGTTTCTTTAATATTTGTCACTTCTCCCAGAGCCCCCTGATCATCTGGGAAAATCTGAGTTTCATCTTCTGCAAAGCTCAGGATCATATTCAGGTCATATTCCTGACCTGGCCAAGGTCAAGCACTCCTAACATGAACTGCCAGATCCCCTCCAAGGCTGCTGCATCTTGTGGGTTTCAGAGTTCAATATCTTCAGTTGATAGAGGCAACATGATTTTGAAATAAATGGAATTTTTAAATGTTGTTGCTTCTTTCAATTTCAGCCTAAATTGTAAGTGAAAAATAAGGACATGGCTATTGTGCACTTTCTCTTCTTATTGTTAAGTATCTCAGGCCATTTGCAGTTAAAGTCCATCTTCTTTAACTGCATTAATCAGGGAAGACTGTCTTCTTTGCCCCATTGTACATTGGAAGAGGCATGTGTTAGATGGCAACAGGGAGGCTAGCAAGGGGTCCCTTAAAATAGGGCCAGATATGGTAAATAAACCCCATCAGTCAATAGCTAATCCATCAAAATACCTCTACAACTCCATTCCTGTATCTTCTGGTATACAGTATAAGATTACAGCTAACATATAGTAAGTGCTTACTATGTATCAGACACTGTGCAAAATGTTTTAAATACATTATATCTTACCCTCCCAGCAGCCTTTGAATTATGTACAGATAGGATAAAGTGGTGTTAAGAGCATGAATCCTTAGGGTCAGACCGACTCTGGCTTTGAATTCCAACTTTATTCTTAATTGGCTGGATGACCTCAGGCAAAGTGAATTTCCCCCTTTAAAACTCAGCTTTCTCATCTGTAAAACAGAGATAAAATTCATACCAATGCCTTAAGATAAAGATGAGGATTGAATAAATAATACATTTAAGTGAAGCCTGGCATGTAGAAAGCTCTCGATAAATTCTGGCCCTATTTAGCTTTAATTTATAGTTGAAGAATCTGTAGCTTAAAGGTAAATACCTTGCCCAGGATCATAGAACTAGTAAATTCTGACTGCAAGGTCTGACCCCATGTCTGCCTGACTCCAAAACCCATTTCAGCTTCTACACCCTTCTGCCCTCCTACGCATTTATGTTAAAGGCATGAGTCTCCATGTCGACAGTAATTTATGTTAGTTATTGTTGAGACCAGGATTGGGTATTCTTAGAATATTTGTGATATTAAGCAACATGGTTACTCTTTCTAAAATTTTTCTACAAAACCAATTAATTACTAAAATGACTTACGTAACAGAAATGTTTAGAGAAAAGCGTGTTCTATACTAAGAAACTTAAATATACCTTTCATTACTAGGTCTTTGTGACATCACAGAAAGATTGAAAAATAAACAAAAGAAAATTCATCCTCATTCTTACCACCATATCACACAGCTGTTATTTTTGCTTATTCATTTCCAGTGTTGGTCCATTGGCAGATATATTTTAGCAGAGTTGTAATCATAGTGTACATTCCATTTTGTATCCCGTTTGGTTTGATTGTTCTGGAAGCCATTCGCAGTCTGTAGTCTGCCATACAGCACATGAGAAATTTTCCACACTGCAGCCTAGGATGGTGCGACTCTGTGCAGAAGAGCCTCTCATGCTGCATTTGGTTTCTCTGCCCTGCCCTACACCTACAGAAAGGAACACAGTGATAGGCAAGTAAAAAATAAGAAAGCTCTTCACCAAATTCCATGAAATATGAGGGTGGGGTGGAGTGAAGATGTTTTAGGGAACTCAGCAACAAAGTAACATAATTAGGACAGAAGCCTTCTTCTTGCCTGGCTTTCTTTGGTGTTTGTGCCCTCCCTGAAAAATGGCAGTTACCAGGAGCACAATCCAGGAGGTCTGTAAAACAAATCTCTCTTTGCTTGTCCAAAGCTACCTAAAGAGTTTTCCAAATTTGCCTAATAAGAATCCCCTGGTGTGATTGTTAAAATTCCAGATCCCTGGGCCCCTCATCAGCTCTAGGGCAGGTGTTTGAGACTAATTCGGAGATCCTATGGGAAACATTGTATTGAATTGTGAAATGGGTGGGGTCCGTGTTTGGATAACAGGAAAAACACCCATTCACTACTTAGAGTCCCACCCAGGAATGACCAGAGCTTCCATTTCACCAAGCTTTGGGGTACCCCTGAGCTTTGAGGCACTCATGTACTAGTGTGGGTTTCAGAGTCAAATGTGACAAGGTTCAAATACAGGCCCAGATGTGATTTGGGCAAGTTAACTGATCTTTCTTATGTAAAATGAAAATAATATTATATCCTTCAGTTGTTGTAAAGCTTAAATGCTTTGTTTCCTGTGCTTGGCACAAACCGAAGTGTCAACAACCAGTAGTTACTAAAATAAGTTCTCGGTGCCTGGTATATGATCAAAGACTCAGTGATTGGGAGAAGTTACTTTATCAACATTGTTTCTTGACTTTTCTTAGGCTTAGTTTCTTCCTAGGCATAACCAAGTTACCATGAAATGCTTAGCACAGGGTTTGACACAATACTTAATCCTCTGTGAACATGGTTATTAAGACATCCTCTGGACCCTACTGGGTTTTTCTCGCTGGACACTTTTTAAGTATGATTTTTCAAAAAATGCTATGTCTCTGGGGGTAATTTGTAGGTTGTAATACTTTTCTGCAATCAGATAATTACCCACTCTGTTTGACACATGTAGGTAAGGTCACGGAGTGATAATGCTGGCCATATTGGAAACAGATTTGGTATAAATTGGATTCGTGCAGTAGTCTGTAATACAAGTAATTTCTCTGACAGTCTACCATGAATAGTGGGCCTAGAGATTGTGATAATAGGAGACAGTAAATGGTCGTCCAGCAGTTCCTGAACCTGGCTAACCATTGAATCACCCAGGGATCTTAAAAATATAGATTCATTGTTTGATTTTGCATGTTTGGGGAGGAGCCCTAGAATCTGCATTTTTAAAAAAAGGTTTGCTGAAAGGTCCAGCTAAGATTAAGAACGAGGTTGTAATGGTTGTTTTTTTCTTTTTGTAATGTAAGTGACTGACTTAAGCTTTGACTGCCAGGCATCCACTTCAAAGAGGCATCTACTTCAAAGATGACTATCTCAAATAGCCAGGCCACCTCCCTTCACTGAGGCTCCTTTGTTTTAGAGATCTTGATTGGTTTCATAACTGACCATTTGGGCCGCTTTCCTTCCTGAATTTTAAACTCTCGCTCTTACGTTTTTTTTTTTTCTTTCTTTCCCGCTCTGTGTTTTAAATTCACCAATCACGAGACCATGAAATCCTGGGCTCCACCCTCAAGCCCAGGAAAAGCGAAACCCCAGGCCAGGGCGCTCTTTCTCTCCACCCGCAACCTCGCTGTGTATTTGCAAGTGTGATGTGTAATTTCCAGGTCCTGTAAGTAATAACTTTACGTTTTTCAAAGTTACTGATGGTTATTGTGGAAGGACGTTTTGCAATAATAATAAGAATCACAAGGACTGGTTCGAACAACATTGGTTATTGACAGGCTGAGACCGGCACAAAACACTGGTTCATGACATCTCAAACTCAATTTCCCCTAGTGCACAACACCTTTTCTCATCGTTAGAAATGATTACTAAATCCATAGTGTAATAATTCTTGCAGTCTATAAGGATGGACACCAGAAAGAAACCGTACAAGAAACCAAGCAAAAGCTCAAAGGAAGTGTGATTTGTGTGGGCTGTGGAGGGAAGCCGCAGGTCAAAGTGCTAAGTAGAAGAAACGACAATAACAACAGCATGAGCCGTCAACTCAAAAACAGGAAACTGAGCAGAAATTTCAGCTATAACTGTTAGGATTTTAGAGGCTACAAGAAAAACTGAGAAAGTCAATGAGATATACTGCTTCTCTACCTGGCTCTAGCATTGTTTTCTTTTTCTTAACTTCATTCCATATTTCTTTAGCTCAGGCTTATTGTTCAGAATAACAATTTCACCCTCTCCATCTTCTTTACAGTTCCACTCGCCACTGGACACTTTTCAAGAAACTATTATTAAATCCTTAATAATAGTTTGGTGTGTATCCAAACAGGCTTTACTGTAGCCTTGTTCACCAAGAAGTTTAAAGTGCTCCTTGTGATACACAGTTCCTTTAGAGTCAAGCCAGAACTAACTAGCTTTTTATTTTATTAAAATGGCAAATTTTTATTTTTAGACAAGAAACAGCTTTTTTCTTTCTTGAGGTCAGAAAGGCAGGCATTAAGAGGCAAGAGGATTCTAATTTAGTCTTCTGGGAAATCGAAACCTAAAAGATCTCAGCTTTCAGAGAAACCAACTTTAGAAAGGGAACAGTCTAAGTTCATCTTTCAGAGAAATCCATTCCTCTTGGGCTTGCTTTTCTCCAGGGGGCTGAAATTTCATTTCTTCTGTCTGAAAGTGACCATCGTCCTCAGTCAAGTGGCAGACACACGAACAGGTCAGAACTCCAGTTTTCACTAGCACCCTATGCTGAGGAATCTTCTAATTTCCAAGGTAAGTACAGACTGTCCGGAAAGACCCAAGCTGTGCCTGTTCAACAGAAACGATGGTCTCAAAAAGAGATTTAAAAAATCTCTAAGATGAAAATACATTATGGTTATAAACCTTCTAGATATATCTTGCCTATATATTTAGGCAAGAGAGGCTGAGGTGGACACAACCACGCTTTTCTTAAATAAGTGAAATAGACAGTGAGAACTGATCTGTAGATGGACTCACCTTCTTTCTCAGGCCAGGGACGCAGGATGCGGAATTCCAGACCAGACAACCTGGCTGAGGTATATGATGTAGACAGTGGTGTAGCAGCGGTCACCAACCTTTTTGGCACCAGGGACTGGTGATCCTATGAGAATCTAATGCCTGATCAGGTGGAGCTGAGACGGTGATGCTAGTGCTGTGGAGCTGCTGAAAATACAGGTGAAGATTTGCTAGCTCCCCCACTGCTGTGCAGGGGGTGTTAGAGACCCCAGGTGTAAAGGGTTATAGAGTGTTCTGATCAAACGTTCTGAGGAACTTTCAAATGGGACAGGGAGGAGCCAGAGTTTTGGCGGGAAGGAATGACTATTCGGATTCTTTGTCAGTTTTTCATAATATGTACTTTCGTTTTCAGGAGAAACTTAAGACATATTGACTGGGAAGCTCTGACCCAGTTGGATTTTCCAGATTACATGTGGTTATTTTGTTTACCAACATTAGAAGCACTGGAAAGTGAACTTGCCCAATTTACGTTGCTTCTTTGAATCCTTTTGGTGATGGGGGGCACAAATGAATAACTGAATACTTCAGCAGGTTACTAGTTGAGAAATATTTGCCACTCTATAATAGGAAAGCAATCATCTGTAACAACATATTTATTTTGCTAGAAACAGGCTGTGCTGGCTGGAAAATTACTGCTTGGCTATCGCCCATGGGAACATAACATTCTAACAATAAGCTTTCTGCTTCTGTACCCCCGCTTGCACAACCTACCTGTGGGTTGACAGTAAATAGAAGAAAAATAGACTTTTGTGTTCAGACAGAATGAGGAATGGGGTTTAGGGCTTAAAAACCCTGTACATCTACATTTCGGGGCTGCTTAATTTGGGGTCTGCGTACCCCTGGCAGACCCAGCTGGCTGAATAGAGTGTGTTTCCTATAACTCACTGGTTTCTGGTGGTCCGTGTGTCTATCGTGGGCTGGTGGCTACAACAAGGCAACACCTATATATATTCTGGACATTTTCTCTAGACATCGCTTGGCAGACACATTTTTACAACAAATGCTTTTATTCAGCCATAAGTGTAAGATGACTTTTTAGATCCAAGTTAAATGAATTATTTCTGTATGTATGTGAACAACAAAACTATTGGAGACCATAATTACAGCACTGAGGTGGGCGGGGTGGGGTGGGGGGGACGACACATTCCGAGCAGGCCATAACTTCTCTGGCTTAAGTCTTCATCTGTGAAAATGCAAGGTAGTGTAATACCTGGGGGCAGAGCCAGGTTCGAGATGCGGGTCTCCTAGGTCCAGTGTCTGTTGTTTCTTTGTGGACTGTAACTTTCTCACCCTACTTCCCTATTCCATTCTTCCTCTTGGGCCCACATGCAAAGGCACTGCTCCTCTTACCCCCGGCCATTCCTTACGCCGCATTTCCAAACCAGCACACACTCTCATGCAGACATACACAGGCTCTGGCCCCGGTACCCCAAGCTTCTCCTGTGGTGCCTCCGCTGTCCTGCAGGAGCCTCGGGGGCGGGGCTCGGCTGGAACGTTGCTGAGGTCGGACGCTGTGTGGCCGGTGGAAGAGGCGAGAAGCGCAAGCGCAGGGCTGACAGGATGGAAGTGCTCAAGCGTGAGGCTTGACGGGCGGGGAGGGAGAGGGAGAGTGTGGGAGAGCCCCAGCGGGAGAGGAACTCCGCGTAGTGTTACCGCAATGCTTTCCAATGCTGAAACATCTTCCTGTTACGTTCTTAATGCTTCCCTAGAATACTTTGTAAATATCAAATTTTGTATTCATTGAGATAATTTGGACTTTATTAATTGCAAATGTAATATTTTGCTTCATGGTGTTTCTTGTACAATCTGATATTCTGGGACAAACCCAATTTGGTTTGTATGGTGTGTGCGTGTGTGTTTAATAACAGAATTAAGTAAGCACAAAAATAATATGGCAAACACTTCTTTTGTTACCCCATTACCTCAAATGGACAACTGTTGGTATTTTGCCATAGTTACTTCACGTCTTTTTAAAAATTTAGTAAATAAAATATTGTAGATAAATTTGAAGTTCTCTGCCTCCCATCTCCAGTTTGATTTTTCTCTCCTTTTCTCAGAGGCAACCAGGATTCTGAGTTTATTGTATGTCTTTATAGTATTGTTAGCACACAGTTTTACATACACATTTCCAGAAATAATATGTACCTTTGTTGTGTGTACATGCTTAACTTATTTAAGTGGTATGAATCTGCACCTTGAGTTTTTAATATTTGTGTGTGCGTGTCTGTGTATTTTAGTTTATTCTCTTACAGTATTTCATACAATTCCTTTTAATAAATATGACCACATTTTGTTTCCCCATTCCTTGTTGATGGACAGGCTATTCCAAAATTTGGTTTATGAACAGTGCTAAAATGACTGTACTTGTCTCCTTGAACACATCCATTCATCTGTTGAACAACATCTTGGTTGCTTCCAAGTTTGGGCAATTATGAATAAAGGTACTACTAGAAACATTCATGTACAGGTTTTTGTGTGGACGTCAGTATTCAACTAATTTGTGTAAACACCAAGGAGCACAATTAATGGATCATGTGGTCACAATATGTTTAATTTTGTAAGAAACTGCTGAACTCTCTTTTAAAGTGGCTGTACCATTTTTCAAATTGTGTTTTGATTTTTACTATTTTAATAGATATGTAGTGGTATCTCACTGTATTAATTTGCAATTTCCTGATGATGTAATGTGGAACATCTTTTCATATATTTTTTTGGCATCTGTATCTTTGGTGAGGTGTTCAGATGTATTGCCTATTTTAAAAATTGGGTTGTTTTATTGTCGAGTTTTAAGAGCTTTTTGTGTATCTTTTGTCATATGGAAATGTTTAAATTTTCATCTAGGTAACCTCTGTTTCCATTATGGTTTGTAATTTTTCTGTCTTGTTTAAGAACTGCTTCTCTTTCCTGGGTCTAAAAATGTTTTTAATGTGTTGAGGTGTTTTCTCTGGCAACATTTTATATATGACTTTTGCCTACCTATTCTTAGAAATTGACCTGTATTTTGGGTGGGGTTGTTGTCATATGTTTTACAAAATGAATGCTATAATCAATACCAAGGAGATTATGCTAAAATAGTTATACTATCAAAAAGTTCTGAAAACTTTCCTGCCCTCTGACCCCTCCCAGGAGTGGGAGGCCTAATAATTCAGGAAACTAGTTTGCATGATTATTAAGAATTTAGGTTTTGATAAGAAGCACTAGACTTTAAAGTCCGATATCACTGACTGCAAAACATTATCCATGTGATTCTGAACATGTTGTCTAGCCTGTTTCTTCCTTGGTAAAAAGAAGATAATAGTATTTGTTGTGATGAGGCAATGAGATAATGTATGTAAAATTTTTGGTACAGTGCCTCGCTCAATAAAGAAGCTATTTCAGCCTATAAGGAAAGGCACAAGCATAACCCTTCCTAGCATCCTCCCAATTTTTATCTGGACTTGACTTACTTGGTCTTCTTACATCAAAATTTTTGATCCCAGATCTTGATAGGAATTTCTGCCTATGGCCACTCAAGTTTTGGCATAGACCTTGGTTCTCTCCCCAAATTTGGATCTTATATCTCTCTTTCATTGTTTGGCTTAGCTATCTTTTTTTTTTCTTTTTCTTTTTTAAGTATACTATATTTTAGAGCAGTTTTAGATTCACAGCACAGTTGAGAGGAAGATGCAAAGAATTCCCCTTGCCCCACCCACCACATACATAGCCTCTCCCACTAACAATATCCCCCACCAGAGGTACATTTGTTACAATTGATGAACCTACATCAAAATATTATAATCATTCAAAGTCCACAGTTTACATTACAGTTCATTCTTGGTGTTGTACATCTATGAGTTCGAACAAATATATAATGACACGTATCCATGATTTTCACTGTCCTAAAACTCCTCTGTGCTCCAGCTATTCATTTCTCTCCCTCCCCGCATCCCCTGGCAATCACTGATCTTTTTACTGTCTCCATGGTTTTATCTTTTCCAGAATATCATATAGTTAGAATTGTAGCCTTTTCAAATTGGCTTCTTTCACTTGGCATAATGCATTTAAGTTTCCTCCATGTCTTTTCTGACTTGACAGCTCATGTCTTTTTAGCGTTGAATAATATACCATTGCATGGATGTACCACAGTTTATCCATTCACCTACTAAATAACGTCTTGGCTGCTTCCAAGTTTGGGCTATTATGAATAAAGTGCTATAAACATCTGTGTACAGGTTTTTTGTGTGGATGCTACCTGTTTTAATCTAGGGTGAGAAGCAGTCTCAAACAACTCCTGGTAAATAGGCTAATTTTGGTTCCTATCCATTTGGGTTAGGGGAGAAGAAAAACAATTCAAATAATGGATGTGAGTTCCCATCAATTACCAGGTCCTTAAATTTATTATTTCTAAATATCTTTCAACACTCTCCTCTTCATCTCTACTGTCGCTACCTTAGTCCACATCATCTTTTCTTATTTGGACTATTATTTGGACTACTGAAATAGCATCCCAAAAGGTCTTTTCCATAATTACTGTAGCTTCCTCCAAACTATTCTTCATGCTGCAGCCATAAAGAACTTTGTAAAAACTGTACATCTATTGCTGTGTTTTCCTGCTTAAAATCCTACAATGG
Source organism: Pteropus alecto (assembly GCF_000325575.1). Classification (NCBI taxonomy): domain Eukaryota; kingdom Metazoa; phylum Chordata; class Mammalia; order Chiroptera; family Pteropodidae; genus Pteropus; species Pteropus alecto. The sequence goes on from NW_006443570.1 coordinate 15,489,675, forward strand.
CTTTCCATTAGTCTCAGGATAAAGTCCCAAATCCTTAAAGGGACCACCAGACAATGTACAATCTGGTTCCTGATCCCCTTTCCAGCCTCACCTCCTACCTCTCTGTCCCTCCATCTCTGTGCTTCAGTCAGTCCTTTGAATTTGACATACTCCTTCCTATTTCTTTCTGGAAAGTTTTTTACCACCCTTCTTCACCTAATTTTAACTCCACTTCATTTACATTCTTCATATCTTAACTCAAAATTTTACTTTTCCTGAAAGCCGCCTGTGAATTCATCTCCCTTCCAACTGCCAGATAAGAACACTGGTTCCATTCTAAGCATCCCTGGCATTCTGAACCTTTATCTGTAGTAGTCATTTATTTAATATCTACCTTCTCTAAACAGCTCCTCAAGAGCAGGGACCACATTTGTTCACACTTCTGTGAATTTAGCACAATGCAGGCAAATAATAGATGTCCACTAAATATTTGTTGAGTAAGTGCAGCATTATTAAGAATTGGGACAATCCAAATGTTTAACAATTGAGAAATGTCCAATTAATTGATATGTATCTGCTTGATAAATAATGTTGCCTTTGAAACAAATACAACAACCTCAAAGGTTTATAGATCTGTTAATGATAAAAACAATGCAAAATTGTTTATTTGATGCTTACAATTTGTAAAAACCTCTGATATTATTAAGACCATAAGAGATAAGGGAGAAGTGGATGAAAGGATTATCATGTTTGTTAGGGTGCCTGTACCATGGGGTGTGAAAGAATTCACAAAGTCAAGAAGTAAAGTAAAAGGTTTATTCACTTTCCAAGCAAGGAAAGGGGCCAAACATTAAGAGTAACGCTGCACTGGAAGGGTAAGGGGCTTGAGCTTTTATGGGTTATAGAGGGCAAGGCAGCTGGTGTTTGTAAATAGCTGTTCAAAGGTAGCAGAAGCTTGAATTTCTTTGATGTTATCTGAAGCAAGGCACCTGGAATGTGATTAATTAACTTGAGGCTTGCTTGTCTTGGTATCTTTTCCCAGGTCTGTGAATTTAAGCTTGAGATAAAGAAAAAAATTAGAGGGGCTGTTAGGATCTGCTTGCATTTGTAGGGTTGTTTTGGCTAATAGCCAGGGCTAACTCTGGCAGGGGTTCAAAGACCTATAGGTTGTATATTTTAGCTGATAGCCAGAGCCAGTTCTAGCAAGTGTCCAAAACTTGTTAGATACTGAGCTGTTTGTCCTTTTAATGTCATTCATGAAATATATAAAACAAAGATAAGACGGAATTTTGTAGCATGCCATATTTTTTCATGTGTCAAACAATGTATATTTAATAATGTAGAAATATTATTTTGAAGTTTAAAAAGTTCTCCAGTAAACCCAATGGAGCCAGGTACTTTCTAAAATTCCCTTTGATAACTGTCCTGATGTTTTACTCTGTAATTGATTTATCTGAGTTCTCAATTTTTTGTTAAACTAATTTGCTTTTCTGCCTATTTTTTAAAACCATTTATGTTTTCAAATTTCAGTGGAACAAAATCTTATTTTAAAGGAAGAAATCTACCAGAGTTCCCCCTTTTTTTTTTTTAGGTCTTAAAATGAAAATAAAAGATTAGGAGCTCTCAAGGTTTCAATGCCAAACAAAATAATCCAGACTTATTAGCTTTAGAAAGGAGTTGCCAATATGAAAATATTTATCCAAGGAAGTGAATTAACATGCAATACTTGAGGAAAATGTCCACATGAATAAATATTAAAACTTTGACATTCAGATGTCTCTCAAATGGCACTTTGTATAAATAATCTGAGGAGACTTTTAAAGGTCATAAAATATAGAACGAGATAGTTATAAATGTAAATTTTATCACAAGGAACATATCAGACAGATGAGTGAGATTGTGAATGACTTGGCCTTTCAAATAATTTACTGCTCAGAAATAAAATTAACATGGCTCTGTATGTTCCTTGTCACACCTGCATCAGCCACTCTTTTGTTTGTTCAGAGCTCCTTTTAAATAATAAAGATGCTAGTGGCTTGTCTAAAATGCAAAAAACAAACAGGCAAAACAAAACTCAATCTTGTTAATCAAATAATTGCTTTGTAATTTTCCTTCCACTCTTACATTTATTATTCTTGTTAGTTTGTGTTCCTTTGTGATCTAGTTTTTTCTAAATTCTTTAAATTTTGAAGAAAACACTTTTTCTCTTTTACAAATATAGGCATTTAGGGCTATGGATCTTTCTCCACATACTGCTTAAGCCATATCATGGTAATTTCATGTGACTTAAACCATATATCTCCAACAGACAGATTCTTTGTGTCTCTCACAGCACTTAGTGTGCCCACAGTAAACACGAATTGGATGTTTCCTGAATTAATAAATCAGAATGAAATGTTTTGATCACATTCTTCAGCCTATAGTGAAGCAAAAGAGAAAAATGACTGTGCAGGTGGCAACACAATCCTAAGCATTTTAAGAGCCCTCTCTTCACCATGGTACTGTTGAGTTTTATTGGTTTGCTCAGCCACTTCCAAATTCAGGTTCTTTGACATCATAAAGATGTAGAATCCATTGATACTTCTTTTTCCCCATTTATCAGGTCCACCCCCTGCCCAGGCCATCTTCATTTCCCACCCTATCCTAAGAATGCATGTAGTCCAAAGTTCAATCACTTTCTTACTAATGATCTAAATTTATATTCCCTACTCTCCTTTTAACTTTTTTTGGAGGTAAAAATTTTAGTTTTTATGTTATGAATAATTTAAAACTTACCAAACTTTAATAGAAGTCAATTAAAAATATCATATGGAAACTTCAAATATGCACAAAAGTGGAAAGAAGACTAAGATAGTGAATCCTCATTTATCAATCACCTACCTTCAATAATCATTGCTCTATTGCCAATAAGTGGTACCACTAACCACCCAGTCACTGAAGCCAAAAAACCCAGTTACTAAACTTTAATCTTTTTCCTGATTCCTATCTGGTCAGTTCAGATCCACGTTAATTTTATTTCCTATCTCTCAGATATGCTCAAATTCTCTTCATCCCCACAGCCACTACTGTGGCTCAGGGCATCATCATCTCACAGATTACTGCAAAACCCTCCCTACTGCAACTGTTTTATTTAACCACGTTTCCTTTTAGATGATTAGCTCTGAGAGGCAAGGCTATGCTGATTCTTGATCTACCACTTAATCTCTAATCCCTGCATTTAGTAGGGACTCAAAAATATTTTACAATAAGTTAATGTATTTTTAAATAATGTATTATGTAATCTTAACGTGAGATATGAGTTTTCATGGTTTCTGTTACAGAATGAACATGGAAAACCATAATTCATCTTTGGTGGTAGAATTATCCTACCCAGACTTAGTCATCAACGTAGGACGAATAACTCTCGGTGAAGGAAACAGAAAGAAGCTGCAGAAAACTCAGAGAGAGCAAGAGGCAAAGAAAATTACACAGGCTGCATGTGCTTTATTAAACTCAGGAGGAGGAGTGATTCGGATGGCAATGGCAAACAACGATGAGCATCTTGTGGAGATGGGACTGGATTTAGAAGACTCTTTGAGAATCCTTATTCAGTCTTTAGATTTGCAGGCTTTCTTTGAGACTAAGCAGCAAGGAAGGTGTTTTTACATTTTTGTTAGATCTTGGAACAGTGGCCCTTTCTCCGAAGACGGTTCCACCAATCCCCGCATTTGCAGCCTGAGTTCTTCATTATATCTTAGATCCGGCACCTCTGCGATTCTCATGGATTCAAGAGAGGCATTTAATTTCCTGAAAACCAAGAAAAGTAACGCAAAAACCTTTGAGGAAGAACCTTCTTGTAAAGTTCGCAAGGTTGAACATCGGCAACTTCATAACTTAAATCCTGCTGACCTAATTTTCCAAAAAGACCAGCTTGAATATGGTGAAATCCTGCCTTTTCCTGAGTCTCAACATGTAGAGTTTAAACAGTTCTCTACAAAACACATCCAAGGGTATGTAACGGACATGATTCCAAAGTACATCTCTGCGTTTGCAAACACTGGGGAAGGCTATCTTTTTATTGGAGTGGATGATAAGAGTAAGAGAGTTCTGGGATGTGCTAAAGAAAATGTTAACATTGACCTTTTGCAAAAGAAAACAGAAGACGCAATCCGCAAATTACCTCATGTCTGTTTTTGCCAATCCCAGTGCCAGATAAATTTCACATTCAAAAGCTTGGATGTTGTAGCCAACGGAGAGCTGTACGGCTATGTTTGTGTGATCAGAGTGCAGCCATCCTGTTGTGCAGTGTTCTCAGAAGTTCCCAAATCATGGATGGTGAAGGGCGAGAACATCTGCAGCCTGACAACTGAGGAGTGGATAGGCATGATGATGGACACAGATCCAGGTAAGAGGAGGAGAGTACCTCCCTCCGCATCCTTTCTACCTCTTTAGCACCTTCGTATTAAAACAGGTTTTCCTTTGTTTCCTGTGACTTTGAAATTCCCACACCCACTCAACTCTGTGGTTTTTGAATCTCCAAGTATCCTGCTTTCTATATATAATAAAATTTTGTTGGGTAATTAGAAGCCCCAATCAGTGTCTTATAATAGGCAATTTTTTTCACATCAGAAGATGAAAAGAAAATTTGTGGGGAATGGGTACCTTGCAGTACCTAGCTCTTATTGGCTCGTTATTACATTTTCGAGAATTTTGTGAGCCAGCTGCTAAACACAGTCATTATTAAAAATTAAGTCATATAAACTTACAATAAAATTATATAAAAAATAAATGCAATAAATAGAAACCTCTTGCTGATTATTTACTACATTTTAACACTGTCTTTGCTTATGAGGTTACTTACATCTATTGTATCTATATGGTGGAAACACTATAAAATGCTGTGCTATTATGCATTTCTTCCCAACTCTTCATTTGGTGACATCACATTGGCAGCTTGAAATTGTCCATGGTGGGAATATTTACACCATAGAAATGAGCTATATGTACAGATATGTTTACTAAACAGCTATGCTACGTACCATAAAAGAAATACAAACAAAATGCTACCTAGATATAGAGAGTGAAGAATTGTATTGAATGGGAAATACCTTCAAACTTCCAAATAATGTCTCTTCCAAGTGGAAGCCTTCTTTCAGTGGTGAAAAGATGAACTAACATGTCAGAATAACATGAGTTTTCTTTCTTTCTTAAGATCTTCAAAGCTTTTGCGAAGACTTTGAATCTCAGCTGAGTCTGTCTAGCAGACCTCCCCTTACTAGACCAGTGTACTCCAAGAAAGGCCTGGAACATAAGAAGACTCTCCAGCAACATTTATTTTCAGGTAGTAACTATGGTTTGCCTACTTGACATCAGCCAGTTTCTATGCTAGAATACAGGGAGATATGCTCGTTTTTTTAAAATCCTGAAAATATGCTCTGCAGACCTGTGTGTACAAAGTGAAAATGGTACAATTATATTGGTGATGAGTAATTTACAAATGAACCCTTGTTGACACCCCCTGGTGGAGGCAGTACCACATATAAAAATCCAGGAACATTGCTCTTAAAAACCATTTGGTCTTACAGTTCTCAAATTGCACCGATCATCAGTATTTCTGGTTATTTTTAAAAGTACAATGTACCCGGTTCCCCACCCTAGACTTAATAAATTAGAATATCTGGGGATAGCACCTCATAGTGTGCATTTTTATCCAGCTTACTTACATGATTCTGACATTCATCCAGATTGGAAATCTTTTATCAGAGGCATACATTGCGCCAGGAGCAAGAAGTTGCACATCTCTGCCAGATTTTCCAGAGGAGTGGCTGTTATGAATATAAAAAAGAAGAAAGATTTATATGAAGATGTAACACAAAACAAATAAAATGAAGATCAGTTTTGAACTCGTTTTGGATTTAGGAGAAACAGCATAAAATAATGATTTAGAACCAAGGATAGTGCCTAGTTTCTGCTCTCATCCCCCTCTCCAGAACTTGTTAGGCTTTTTCTAGGAGTCCATGGATGTCCTCGTTCTAGACTTCTAGAGAGAGAATAACCTCTTGCTCAAGTCTATGCAGTAAATCAATGGCTTATCGGGCACTAGAATCTGATTCATAAGTGTCCTGTAAATATGTAAATATCTATCAAGGACCATTAATAGATAATGACTGTCCAATTTAAGATTTATTTTTTCCCTTACTTAACTGAGGCCTTTATTTTTATTTACATATCAAATTTATATTTTAAAAATTATCTACAATAAATAGTATTAAATAAAAGAATAAGCATAAGCATTGGTAATTGTTTTCTAAACTCAGTAAGCTCCATTTTAGTACATCTTATTAGCATAGCATAAATAACTAAAACACAATACCAGACTGTATGCTCATAGAGCAACAATCTATTCTTATATAAAAATCAGTTTTCCAGGAATTATACCAAACATGAAGAGTAGATATTTCCAACACTATTTAAATTGTTCCAGAGCCATAGAAAAAGAATGAAAATTACCAAGTTATTTTTTTAAGCAGGAGTAACAGTAACTGCAAAACTTGACAGAGAGCACAAAAAAACGGAAAAACTCAAACTTATTTTACTTATGAATGAGGATGCAAAGATAGAACCCCAGGAATAAAAAGAGAAATCAACAATAAGAGAGTATTGTTACAATTCACCATTTCTACATATCTATGCAAAAATATATGATGATTGTCTAATACATTGAAAAAGCATTTGAAAAAACAACACACATTCTTGATTTAAAAAAAAATAGGAACCAATAGATACTTCTTTAACATTATATTTATATCTATATCTATCTATTTCCCCCAAAGATCATCATGTTACTTAGGAGATATCAGAGACATTCTATTAAATTCAGGAACAAAACAAACATGTGCACTACTACACCTTTGGTGAATTATTAGTTAGCCAATAAAATTAGATAAGAGAAAAAAATTAGAGGGATAAAAATTAAAGAAGATAGGACTATATATCTGGAAAATTCAAGAGAATCAATGAAAAACTACTATAAAGAAAATAATTCAGAATGAAAATAATTACATTAGATACCATAAGAAACATGTACAAATTAATATGCAGAATTCAATATCCTAATATAACAATGAAAGAAAATACTTTTCAATAGCAACAAAAAGTTAAAATATCTAGGATAAACCTCTCTGAGAAAAAGAAAAAACAATATTGAAGGACACAGATGAATACCTGAATCAAATGGAAACACATGATACTCTTGAAGAGATGACATCATAAAATTGTCAATTCTGTTATTTTATAAATGTAGTGAGATAGCAATAAAAAGATTAATCTAGAGAATCTTATTGTAAAGTTCCAGTGGAAAAGTAAATAAGCAAGAAGAGCCAGGAAATAACCTGAAAAGGAAGAGTAAACAAGAGGGGCTATCCAGATATCAAATCATTATAAAGCTTCTAATAAAAAAAAGTTGTAGTAGCGTATAATTAGACCAAAGGTACAAAATAGAAGGTTTGAAAGAGATGCAAACCTAGAATTTAGTTTATGATGGAATTGACTGCTCAAGAAAGTGGAGTAAAGTGGATGTTTCGATAAAGAGACATTGGGATAACTTGGTAACAATTTATGTTTAAAAAGATGGATTCAAAAAAAGATAAAAAGATGGATTCACACTTCATGCCATGTACCAACATAAACTCTAAATAGATCAAGAATTTAAAACAAAATATTAAAGCCCTAAGTGTTTTAGAAGAAAACATAGGTAAATGCTTTTATAACTTTGGCATGAAGATTAGAAAAATCAAGATTCAAGATCCAGAAACCATGAAAATAAAGATTAATATATGTGACTGCATAAAAAAAATATATATATATTTTAATTTTATTTATTTTTTATGGCGACATTGGTTAATAAAATTCAATGAGTTTCAGCTGTATACTTTAACAGTAAGGCATATATATATTTACACTGTGTGTTCACCTCCCATAGTTAGATTTCTTTCTGTCACCACATATTTGACCCCCTTTACCCTGTCTGTCTCCCACCTCTCCCCACCCACTACCCTGTGCTAACCACTAGTCTATAGTCCATGTCCATGAGTCTCTGTTTGTTTGTCCTGTTCGTTTGTTGTTTTTAGGTCTATATCTCACATATAAGTGATATCGTGTGATTTTCAACGTTTTCTGTCTGGCTTATTTCGCTTGGCATGTTTATCTGGAGGTCCATCCATGTCGTCGCACATGGCAGTATTTCGTCTCCTCTTATGACTGAGTAATATTCCATTGCATATACGTATACCGTTTACCACCGCTTCTTTATCTATCTGTCTTCCTAAGAATATTTAGGTTGCGTCCCCATCTTGGCGACTGTAACT
>NW_006443570.1:15499232-15567736 GCF_000325575.1 Pteropus alecto
TGCAAAAGGAATTATTTTTTCCACTTCTTTTTCTGACACTTCATTATTAGAGTATAGGAACGCTATGGATTTTTGAACATTGATTTTGTATCCAGAAAATTTACTATATTTGCTTATTGTTTCTAGTAGTGTTCTTGTGCAGTCTTTAGGGTTTTCTATATAGAGAATCGTCATCCACAAATAGTGACAGTTTGACTTCTTTCTTTCCTATTTGGATGCCTTTTTTCTATCTTTCTCTTGCCTGATTGCACTCACTAGGACCTGCAATGTTATATTGAATAACAGTGGCAATAGTTGACAGCCTTACCCTGTTCCTTATCTAGAGGGAAGGTTTTTAGTTTTTCACCATTAATTGTAATGTTGGCTGAACGTTTGTTATATATAGCCTTTATTATGTTCAGGTACTTTCCTTCTATACCGATTTTTTTAAGTGTTTTGACCATAAATGGATGTTGTATCTTGTTGAAGGCTTTTTCTGCATCTATTGATATGATCATATGATTCTTATTTTTTAATTTGTTTATGTGGTGTATCACAAAAATCGATTTGCATTATGTTGAACCATCCCTGTGCCTCTGGGATGAAGCCCACTTGATCATGGTGTATAATCTTTTTAACATGTTGCTGTATTTGGTTTGCTCGTATCTTATTTAGGATTTTTGCATCTGAGTTCATGAGAGATATTGGTCTGTAGTTTTTTCTGTGTGTGTGTTATCTTTACCAGGTTTTGGTATCAGGATAATATTGGCCTCATAAAATGAGTTGGAGAAGTATTGCCTCCTCTTCAATTTTTTGGAAGAATTTGAGGAGAATAGATATTAAATCTTCTTTGAATGTTTGGTAGAATTCACTGGTGAAGCCATCCGGTCCTGGACTTTTACTTTTTGTTAAAAAATATATCTGTCATACACAATTGTGTAAACTCCCTAGTACAATCAACAAATGAGGTTTTTATTTTTTTTAATTTTATACTTCCTTTGGTTTCTAAAGTTGTATTTTAAACATACCTTTATACTATTCTATGATATGTGTTTCTTCCACCTTTTAACATCTCTAAAATCTGGATGTATCCCATAATGAAAACCATCTCCCATTTGCTATCACCCAGGTTGCAGGCATAATCAAGTTGTATGACCACCTAGTACAAGTGAGAAAGCACCAGCAACAATGAACAGTAAACAATTACCAATGAGATATGGGTAATTTCATTTAAAATTACCACTATAAATCTTAATTCTGGTTTGTGATCTGACATCACCACATCAGGATGAAAACAATCTCTTCATCACCCTCCCTCCTTTGGAACATATGATCATTGAAATAAGTTTAACACCCTACAGAGCGAATTTATTCTCATGTCACATAATCATTCCTTGCTCCCTTGTGGCAAAAGGGAGGCTCTTATGATGCCTGCAGTCTCCCATTGATTTGTATGTGAGTGATGCTAGAGTTCTACTTCAGAAGAGATAGGTAGCTCAGAGCCTAACATCAGGGTCTCCCAGTTTAGGACCACAGCCACAGGGGATTCTCTGCTGATAAAAGATTTAACATGGCCCCACTGTCTCCACAAATATTTAATGAGCACATTCTTCCTGAGAGGGCTTCTGTCTCCATCAATAGAGCCTGTTTGGGGAAATTCTGAGATTCAAATACTTTGAGAGTAGGAAGGGAAACAGAACTAACAGGTCCCAAGCAGCTACAATGAACCAGATATCTTATGCTATTTCATTTATTCCTCACCATGGGAAATGTGCTATTTTTAATGTGTTTGTTTGTTTGTTTGTTTTATAGATGAAAGAACAGAGTCTTAGAGAAACTAATAAATTTCCCAAGGTCATAAATATAATAAGCACAAAGGTTTAGATGAAGTGTGCCAGACTTTCCAGCCGCCTTTTCCTTTATCGTAAGATAATAATATTTACGAAAGAATATATACAAATCCTCTGGGACCCAGAAGATTACTTACTCTAATCCACCAGTGGAGAGAGGCTTACAAGGTTTTGCCCAAGTTTGCCTTTGGAAGTAATCACAGATGTGCTGTGATTATTCATCCAGTTCTTGAGTGTGTCATTGGAATAGATATATTTATCAACTGGCAGAATCCTGCTTTGACTCCCTAATCCATAAAGTAAGAAAAGGCATAGTCAAAAAATCTCAGCACCTCTCCCCCAAAATATAAAGTCAATACCACATCTTGAGGAAGGAGGTAAAGAGACTACACAGGTATTAGTGCCACCATTGAAGACTTGAAAAATCCAGGGGCGATTATTCTTGTTATATCTCATTTAAACCATCTATTTGGTCTATTCACAAGATACATGGATTTGGGAAAATGAGAATATATTTTAAACTTAATAAGGTGACAATGCTAATTAAAATGGCTATTCCATATGATATAAGAGTATATATTCTTTTTCTGTCTTCTGGAAGAATTCATTGAAGTTATTTGGATTATTTCTTCCTTAAATATTTGCTATAAATTACCCTTGGAGCCACCTGGGCCTAGGGTTTTCTTTGTGGGAAGGCTTTAAATTATGGATTAATTTCTTTAACAGTTATATCACTATTCAAATTTGTTCCTTATTCCTATTTTGATAAATCGTATTTTTTAAGGAATTTTCCATTCAATCTAAATTTTTAATAAAATACTTATTATCTCTAAAAATATATATACAAAAATCTGTAATATATCATGAGATTAATTATAATTAAGTATAAGTATAATAAATAATTTTATTAATTAAAATTAATTATAAAAATAAATATATTGACCTCAAATTCATAATTGTTTCCATATCTAGTGCCATTGGAAGGTTTGCTATGTACTCCTGAATCCCTTTGGAAGGAGCTGTCCTCAGAGCATGAGGGTCTGGAGGAATTAATAAATAAGCAAATACATCTTTTCTCTCGGGGACTTTTGATCCTTTCTAGAAGCTGGGCTGTGGACCTGAACTTGCAAGAGAAGCAGGGAGTCATCTGTGATGCTCTGCTGGTAACACAGAACAGCCCCCCCATGCTCTACACCATTCTCAGGGAGGAGAATGCAGATGGGCAGTTGTACTGCACCCGTACTGCCTTTACTTTGAAGCAAAAGCTGGTGAACACGGGGGGCTACGCCGGGAAGCTGTGCGTCATGACCAGGGTCCTCCATCTGAGTCCTGAGAGCAAAACAGAGTCCTTTGAAGGTTCAGGCTCTCTAATTGATTACCCCGAGTCCTATGACCTTGCAGACATCCAGCAAATGGAAGCCTTGCTGCAGTCCCTTGTGATTGTCTTGCTCAGCTTCAGGTCTTTCCTGAGTGACCGGCTCGGCTGTGAGATTTTAAATCTGCTTACAGTCCAACAGTATGAGATCCTTTCAAAAAACCTCCGCAAGAACAGAGAATTGTTTATCCATGGCTTACCTGGCTCAGGGAAAACAATCATGGCCATGATGATCATAAAGAAGATCAAGAATAACTTTGGATGTAAAGAAAATGAAATTCTCTACATTTGTGAGAACCAGCCTCTGAAGGACTTTATTAGGTAAGCAGTTGGATTTCATTGTCACCAAGTGAGGTTCAGTCTGAATTCACTCCATATCCCCTTCCACCCAAATCACCATGCTCTTTGAGAGATGGATGGTAAAATGATCTGTAACAACAGTCCTATGCTCATAGGAGTATGATAGAGTAATTTTCCTCCTTTATTTACTTGGAGAGAACCTAAGTGTGTCATTTTTCATTTTTACAGTAATAAAAATATCTGCCGTGCAGTGACCCGGAAAACCTTCATGGCTAACCTTAATGTCGAAAAGATTCAACACATTATCATCGATGAAGCTCAGAATTTCCGCATGGAAGATGGGAACTGGTATGAGAGAGCAAAAACCATTACTCAAAGAAGAAAGGGTTGCCCAGGAATTCTCTGGATCTTTCTGGACTACTTTCAGACCAGTCACACAGATTATGACAGTGGCCTCCCCGAAATCTCAGACCAGAATTCAAGAGAAGAGCTCAACAGAGTGGTCCGCAATGCAGATCCAATAGCCAATTACCTACAGGAGGTAACGCAGAAGATCAAAGAAATGCCGCCACCTAACATTCCCCCTGGGTCCCTGGAGATACTCCATGAAGCTGAATGGGCTCAGGGTGTTCCAGGCAGCTGTGAGATTAAGAAGTGCTTGAACATAACAAAGATAATGACCTATGTAGCAGAGAAGTGCCAGTTTTTCTTGAGGAGTGGTTATTCCCCTGAAGATATTGCTGTGCTTTTTAGCAAAACACAGGAAGTGACAAAATATTCCTATAACTTTCAAAAAGCAATGAAGAAGAGAAGAATGTCTCAGAACAATGATACATCTATTTCGGCCAGTCGCATCTTGCTGGACACTGTTCGTCGGTTTTCAGGCCTGGAAAGAGACATCGTGTTTGGGATCGATCCAAGGGCAGCTGAGCCAGCCATTTCCAACAATCTTCTGCTCTGTCTGGCTTCCAGGGCCAGGAAACATCTGTATATTCTGATGCTTTCTCCTTGACAGGAAGACCTCAATCTAAGAAAAGTTGATAGAGTTAAAATATTCCTTCTGTCTCTGCAGTTTCAGAAAAAGAATGACTACTCCGAATCATAAAAGCATTATTTCTAACAATAGACCCTTGTAAGATAACTAGCTTCAGAGTTGTTGCTATATCCTGTGAAAAGAACATCTTCATCCACACTTGGAACAGCAATAAACTATATGACTGTATGAATTTCTTTTTATAAAGTGCTCAAAAATCTGCTTAAATTAACAAAGGGTAATATGAATTGGACTATTAATCTTAGAACCGATTTTATGGTAAAAGTCCCATCGTGTCAGATTTCAAGCTACCTACGTGACATCAACAGGCTCCTAACATCCCTGGGAATTTAACAGGTGGCTCTTGTGAGCCAGTATAAGCCAGCTTCAGTACATTGCTGTAACCAAAACCATTCTAGCAAAATTTGGTGTCCCTTTTTCTCATTTCACAATATGTTTAGAAAGAAAATATTAGAACAACTGAACACTGTAAATATTTAAAATTATAATCCAATAGAACATATAGAATCTATATATCATAGGAGCCTACCATGTGTCTGGGAAATGTAACACTTAATAATCAACACTGAGATGTAACCCAATATGTATGTTGGATTGTAAAGATAGAGAATCCATTAGCAGCCACACAAAAAGACGGAGTCACTTCAAAAAAATATCAGCCTTCTCAGAAGAATGTTTCATGTCAGAAAAGATTAGAGATACACCAACAAAAGAGCCCTGGAAAGAAGTGTGAGCCATAATATGTTAGCTTTACTGTGCAGCCACACAGTCCTTTAAGAATGAAGAATGAAGATAAACAATTTTGTATATAAAAGAATTCAGGGAAGACCAATCCCATGAATCCTTCCTGAAGAACTTAGAGAATAAACTTCATCCAACCAAGAAATGATCGTAGAAACGTTGGCAAAAAGATTGTCAAATAACATTGACTATAATGAACTGTAGATCTAAGATAAAAAACAAAGTGGGAGGTAAGGATGACAGAATAATATGTAAATGATATATACTGTGACATTATAGAAATTGCATTTCTAAGGGGGGAAAAACACAGAAGGAGAAGAGAAAATGGAAAGTTTCCTTATTGCCTCATAGGTCATATCTGACAAAAAATTACCATTTTAAACTGGTAATCTATTTGTAGAAAATTAAGTGTATATAAAATTACAAAGAAAAACACAAACACACGATACTATTAGATGGCAGAGGAGAGGGAAATGATAGGAGAAAGAAAATTTACAAGATAACTTTATTAAGGCCCATGGTAGGGAACTGTCTAACGAAGATGGAGCTATGAGTATTATATAAAGAAATTGCATGTCCATTTTATTTTCCCCACGAATCTCTCTTATCTTCTATTCCTCTATCTCAAAATTTTGTTCACTTCCTAGGGAAAGTAATATAAATTTTGTTTTGATTTGTTGCTTTCTTCTAACCCACCCCTTCATGCTCTTCTACCGTTAATGGTCTCAATATTTATTATTTCTTTTTTCTATATTGTAATAGACATTTTAGGGGAGCACATAACAACCTGAAATTTAAAAAAATAGATGCAATTTTCCAGCCTTCCTTGAAGCCAGTTGTGGCCATAGGACCAATTCTGGCCAAAAGTATGTAAGCAGAAGCTTCTTGATGGTCCCGTTTTTAAGAGAAATGATGTATTTTTCCTATGCCAATTCTATTGGGCAAGGGAGTATTAAGAAGTGCCCCCAGGGACTCTCCTAGGCTATTCACATTGTTCTTTATGCTCTACTATGTAGCAGCAAACCTTAATAATCAATGTGATATTGTGCTTTATAAGAAATATATATTTGCCCAAAGCTGACAGTGGCTGGTAGCAAAAATTCCCTAAATAGGTTATTAGATATAATCATGGTAAGGTTTATTCCCACTGCCACCTCGCGGTTCTCAGACTGGTCCATTCTGGCATATACTGTATCTTGTAGGTAAGAACCCCAGCTGAGGCTAAAAATAGTTCTTTAGCAGGCTATGGCTTTATGCTGTAAAGCTAGCTGATTCTGAGTGATGAATACATGGTAGAAACAGAATCTTCTCTGGGTGTGAGCTCATTGCTGTACCATTGTGGTATACTGTTGTAAGGTGAGTTATTTGTTTGGACTCAATGTTTTATGGCAATAAATAAGGCATTCTGATAAGTCCACTGAGGAATAGAGTGAAGAAATGCAATGGAGTCACTCTAGTCAAGCTGCTAAATTACTAAAATCAGATAGGTTGAGGCATGAAGAGATGATTCTATTCTTGTTTTAACTAGCCTGGAAACTTAAACTTTTGAAGTTTCCAGTCTTGCATCAATGCCTGGATGTACATCAAACTTCTAGAAAACCCTCTGATTATCTCCTGAAGGACTAGGGAATGTTTATATGTCCAGATCACCTCACATCCATTGTCCAGACCACCAGATGTGATCAGACCTGGCACCATCCTCCAGAGCACCTGACACCTGACTGATAACTGTCCTGGACCAATCCTGGAGCTGAGAATGGAAGACTGATTATTCTCAAGAATGCACTTTTTACTGTAAAAGCTCTTAACTCCTCCCCCTCTGTCGGAAGCCAGCCGACCAAGTCAAACCGGGTACCTGAATGGGGGAGCGGGGACTGAGAAAAAAGAGAAGACAGACAGGGTGCAGGAGGGAGAACAGATCTCACAACTGTCTCTCCGAGTTTATTTCTTATGCTTCTTTTTATACATAATCAGTTCCTTTGTGTATCTCAAAATAACATAATAAAAGTAACATCCTGAAGATCGAGGTGCAATTGACACTTCCTTTGACACTCCCTTCGACACTCCCTTCAACACTCCCTTTGGCTATACTTAATCTTCTTCTTCCTGGAATTCCACAGAACCAGCCTTTTCTTTTTTATGCAAGCAGGCCTCCCGAGATAATCCATGCACTCTTTTGAATTTGGGGAGCTTTAGCTCCCTACACCCCTCCCAGAACATTTCTGGGTTTTTGCCTAGTTTCCAGTTTGCAAACCCAAGACCTTTTGTCATTTATTTCTAGCCAAAACCTCCAGACTCTTTGTGAGTTAGTTAACAACATGAATGGTGATGCTAGCAGCAGCTTTGTGGGCAGGGAAGGAACACTCATATCTGAGTAAATATATATTCCTGTGAGCCACCATGTTTGTGCGGATTTCTGTGGAGAATGCTGCTGTCTTGATTCTACACTGACTTCTATTTTCTGCAGGATAAACACTCAGCAGCAGTGGTAGCCAGATCAGTCTTGGTAAGAGGAAATCCATTAGCCCATGCATTATCTCTATTGTAGAAGTGCTCAGTTACAAGAGGATTCCAGAGTATGGGACCCCAATTATAGACCATACTTCCAATGGTAGCTTAAAATCTCATAAAGAAAAAATTAGGCCCAAATGGTTTCACCAGCAACTTTTATCAAACATTTCAGGAACATATATCCATTTTTATACAGAATATTCCAGTGTATTGAAAAAAAGAAAACAATCCTCATTTCACAAGAAAATTATGAGGAAAAGGATTCATGGGATTGGTCTTCCCTGAATTCTTTTATATACAAAATTGTTTATCTTCATTCTTCATTCTTAAAGGACTGTGTGGCTGCACAGTAAAGCTAACATATTATGGCTCACACTTCTTTCCAGGGCTCTTTTGTTGGTGTATCATAATTTTCCTAAGCCATCCTAACTAATGAATATGGATACAAAAATTCTTCAGTAAATGTTAGCAAATCAAATGTAGCAAATGTACTAAAATAATACATCATTTATCCCAGGAATACATACAGTTTTTCAAGAATATGATACATACATTTATCCTAAGAATGCAAGGTTTGGTTTAATATGTGAGAATCAATGTAATCCACCACATCAATAGATTAAAAGAAAAACACAGAAAAAGTATTTAATGTTATTTAACATGTATTCAAGATCCAAACACGCAGCAAACTATGACTAGGAAGGAACTTCCTTTTCCTGGTAAAGGACATGTTCAAAAGCTCTACTAAACATACTTAATGGTAAATGTTGAGAGCTTTCCATTTGGATGATTGAGGTGCTGGATAGCTTAGGGCATCAAGGCTGAGAAATAAGCGTTCTTGCTTGCAAATTCCCCAGTAAGTGGAAATCACTTTGACTTCTTTAACTTTTGTGTAATTTGACAACATTTGCTATAGTTCTATTTTTCTACCCTGCCCCTTCTACTTTAGCCCTACAAGGCCTGACACACTGCCCTGCTCAGCCCTTCACACCATCATTGCTCACAATGTTCAGGCAATTCTGCCATGTTGCGGTGTATGTGGAATTTAGAACTTGGAGGCTCCTGGCCTAGGTTTTCGCATGGGCAGCCTTTTGCTCAGTGAGGTTTCCCCTCTTTGACTTCCCAGTCTAACATGTTAACCTCTCTTAACAGACACACAGACAGACAAATACACACACACACACACACACACACACACACGCATACTCATTCACTCACCGATACTGAGAGCCTTTCTATTATATCTCCTCATTTTACAACCATATAATCACTTTGAATTCTCAGCCATTCTTTGTACTTGTTTGTTCACATACTCAAGGTCTTTTCTGCCCTGTCTGCCACTGAAGTCCCAGCACTGAGATCACCTAGCTTCATATCACACACAGGCAGGGGCAGAAGCTGCCTCATTTCTCTTAGACAGGAGGACTTCTGATCAGATATCCTGAATGCTGGGCTAGGAAGTGGAGAAGGCCTGGTAATCCAAGCACTGGTCAGAAAGTAACCCACAAAAATCCAAAGAATATTCCTGGGCAATCTTTTGTTCTTTGAGTGATTTTTTTTTCTAATAGCAGCCCTTGTTGTCAGTGTAGAAATTCTTAGCTTCATCAATGATGACATGTTGCATCTTCTCAAAGTGACTTCTTCCTGAAGGTTTCCTGGATGTTTTACTTGCTCTTTAAAATGTAAGACACAAATGTAGGTTTTCTTAATGATATAAAGAAAGCAGATTCAACTACTAAATGGCTATGTAATACAAGTTATAACATTGTTCACATCATCCAAACAAAAAGCAGTGGCAGTCAAGATTATTCAGGAGAGAACGCAAACAGTCTACGTCTCGTTTGCTTCATCATGACCAGGTTGCACACCTCACAAGCGTTTATTATGGTAATCATTTAGTAATATATATGTGTATGAAATGTTATGTTGTACACCTTATACATGATGTTATATGTCAATTATATCTCCATAAAGCTCTGAAAAATACCTGACAAAGGTTATATATTATATGATTTTACTTACCTGACATTTTTTGAAAGGCAAAACTGTAGGGATGGAGAACAGATCAATGGCTGCTAGAGGTTAAGGGTTGGACGAGAGTTTGACTACAAAGGGGCAGCAGAAAGGAGCTTTTTTTTTGATGATGGAATTGTTCTGTATCTTGACTGCGGTGGTGGCACACAAATCTATACATGTTTAAAAACCCTTCGTCTGTATATTAAAAAAAAAATCCATTTTATGTTTGTAATTTTAAAACATTAATTCTTAAAAGTGCTTAAAAAAAAAAGTTTGGCTTTTCCTGTATGTATATAAAAGATTCACCTTTTGGGGTCACAAGCCCAAATGTGAAATCTCACTAAAAACTATGAACCTTCTCCTCAGAAAAAAATCAAAATAAATACAAATTTGAATTTTGAAGTCAAGGTAGTGGGAAGAGATGTGGATGAATCCAGATTACTGTGCTTGGCAGGATGGAGGATGGTCTCTCCAACTGATAGAGATAATGTGGAAGAAATAGCAGAAAAGGAAAACAACACAAAATAATATACAGAGTATAAAGAAGAAGCAGAAGATTGTCAGAGTGGGAGATTGATTTCGGAAACGCTCAACTTAGGATACCTGTTGTACATCAAACTGTCCAGCAAGCAATTGGATACATCAGTAAAGTTTGGACTCAGAGAAATACTGGAGTTATTTTCTATAAAAGTGGGCTAAACTAAGGGCACCTCTTACTACTATTTCTATTTAAAATCATTCTAGAATTATTGGCCTATGAATGGAAACAAGTAAAAGAAATACTGTATCTAGATACAGGAACAATTAGTTCAAAATTAGTTTTGCTTTTGCATTAATAAGATTATTAAGTAATAAGATTTAGTAATAATCTTATTAATGGTTGGAAATGACATAATTTTAAAACTATGAGTTTTCCTACATGCTAGCAGTTCACAATCAGAAATTGTAACAAAAAGATATCATTCTAGGAATAAAATTTAATATATATAGTAACAATATGGATAAAACTGAAATAATTGAGATATATACCATATTTCATTGATTATAAATGTACTTTAATATCTCTTAAATCAAGATATGTCTTATAGTTTAGTTGACAATATTTTATTTTTTAATAGTTAATAACATGATAATGCAATATTGTTTTCTTAAATTTAATGAAATATGTTAAAAGAAGACTTGAATAAATGGTAAAACATTCTACGTTCATATATGAGAAAATTCACTGTTGTAAAAATGACAGTTCTTCCAAAATTAATCAATTTCTTGTAATTGTCATCAAAATATTTCCATATTGTTCTTTCCTTTTTGGTGAAACAAAATGATTCTAAGCTTCTTCTAGAAGAAAAATGCCACGATGATATCATTTGGGGAAAGTGTACTCTGGTATATGTTTAAATACAAGTTGGCAATGTTCATTTAAATTTACAAGCAGTAGTTAGTATTTGGAATTTATCCTTAAGGAACACCTCAAGGTATTTGTAAAAATAGGTATATTGTAACATTGCTTAAAATAAAAATAAACAAATAAAAGGTGACTGGTTAAAAAAGTGATAGCAGGGGTGTTTGCAAAGTTTTATTTTTTGATCTATGTGGTGGTTACACAGGTTTCTCTGTGTAAGTTATAACTCTATTCTATGTACTCTCTGTATGTATAGTACATGTCACAATAAAACAGCTAAAATTAGTAACATCCATGTTAAGGAAGTCTATGAAATACTATACAATCAATAAAAGAATCAGGTAAATCTATGAGTAAGGTTGTGACAAGATGTTCATATACATCACTCAGATTCAGCCTTGTTCTTGCTTATAGCTATAATGTATTCATTTTCACTGATAAATAATATTCCATTATGTGGATACACCACAATACGTTTATGCAATGTCATGACAATAAGTAATTTTTTTTTTCTGTTTGGGGCTATTACAAATAATGAATCTATGAGCACTGTGAGATATTGGCATATCTCCAATTATATATACCTCCTGATGCATGTGTACACATTTTTCTCTAGAAACTAGAAAGAATTGCTGAGTGGTGGAGTATGCAAATAACCAGCTGTACAAGGTAATGTCAAATTTGCTTTCCAAAGGAATTAGACCAATTTAACATCCCAGCAGCAATGTATAAAATTCCTGATTACTCACAACCTCTTGAACACCCGATTTGTCAATTAAATGTAAGACGATATCTACTTGGGGTTTTGATCTGCATTTTACTTGTTATTAATAGATCCAGTATCTAACTTCTTTGGGAGTATGTGTTTCCTTTTCTGAGAAATGCATCTTTATAACTATTGCCCATTTTTCTAGTGGAGTTTGTTCTTTTTAAATGTTGTATAAATTTTTTATGTATTCTTAATACCAATCTTTTGTCATCTACAGAGATTGCAAATATCTTTTCAAGTCTGCAGTTAAATATTTTCACTCTCTTTAAGGTACCTTTTGAGGAGCAGAAGTTCTTAATTTTAATGTAGCAAAATTTATCAATCTTTTTAAGTTTAATTCTTTTGTGTTTGGTTTAGGAAATCCTTTCTTACCCAAACGACACAAAATTATTCATGTACATTTTCTATTAAAAGTTCGAAAAGTTTATTTCTGACATTTAAGTCCTTAAAGCTTCTGTAATTGATTTTTTATAAAACATAAAACAGCAGTCCAATTCTATTTTCTTCCTAATGGATGAACAACCAACCTATTCCCAAGCAACCACCCATAATGAATTACCTGGAAAGTGACATGTTTGCTGTTCTTCCAGACATTCCAAATTCTTATGAGTGCACACACTCCTGCTGCGGGGTGTGGTGGATGACAAACTCAGCTCAAGATCATCTCAGAAAATATGGAAAGATCTTAGTAAACAAGAACCAAGGGTTCAATATACAAAAAGGTGGACCCCCAACTGATAGCTGAGTTGTGTTGCAAAGTCTTTGACTTAGTCCTAGAACTAAAAGTCTTGGCTTACAGATGTTGATTTCACATTTCAGGTCAGCTCAGGAAAGCCTACTAATATCTCGGGGTGGGGGGAATAGTGTGGAGCAACAGTTTTTAGTTTTTAATTTTTAGTTTTATTGTATCGAAACAAACTATTTTTATATTTGTAAAATGCTTATATTAAAATATAATTAGGAGGTATGAAAGTTAATGGATATAGATTTCTGACATGATTCTGAAATGGACTTTGTTTTTCTGGACTTTTGAAGAGATACCATTGGTTTTCTTTTGTCTAATTTCTTCCAGGCTTTCCTTTTCCAAAATAGTTGCATATCATCAACTCTGCTCTTTGGCTCATTATTCACGGTGGGCATCACAAGCTAACTCTCAAAAGGAAAGAGAAAAGAGAGGGACAGTCATGGTCAGGCCGTCTTTTGGTTCAAAAATGGAAGTGGGGCAATGAGAAAGGGAGAATATTTAATGCAGGATAACATACAAGATGGAAGGGCAGGGAAAAATGGCAGTGAGTTAAAGAGGGCACACAGGTTTGAAGAGACCTAGACACGCGAGCGCCCCCTGGCCAGACTGCGGCGACCCAGTCCCTGCAGGCCCCTGGTTTCGTAGGCGGCTTCAGTATCCTCAGCCCGGGCCACTGGGACCTCGAGCTTGGGGAGAAGGTGGGAGAGAGATTGCTAGGAGGGCTCCAGCAGTCCTCCGGCCTATGGGCGCGGAAGTTGGAAGTGAGATGTTGAAACATCTATTCTCCAGAATTTTAAGAGGGCCAAGAAGACAGGAGGGAGCCCCGGGAGAGGAGCAGTTGAAGTCAAGAACTAACTGAATGCTCCAGAGGTCCCCAAAAGCTGCTTACGCCCGCGGGGCGCGGGTTCGGGTCATTCCCCAGGCAGCCGGCTCCTCGCACCCTTCGCTCCGCTGAGCCGCAGCTTGGGTTCCCTGCACAGGCCTCGCCCCGCAGCAGCGCGCATCACAAACGCGGGTATGTGCGGAGAGTCCCGCGCGGAGCCGGGTACCCAGCCAGACCCTTTGCGAGCTGCCAGAACACGTTTGGTAATAAACTTAGAACGAACAGACTGAAAACTGCGGTCTTGGACAAGACCCGGAGTGTGATGAAGTCTGCAGCGGACAGTTTCCATTTTCTTTCACCGAGACGCCATCGCCTAATCCTGCTGGGGTTCTAGCAAACGGAGACACACACTCCGGGCAGGCTGCGATAGAGCCGTTAGCAGCAGTCATCACTCCTTTACAAATCAAAGTACCCTCAAAAGAAAGGAGGCAGACTCAACTTAGCCCAGTTCTAGGGTGGAGGGAGGGCAAAAGCGGAGGTTTAACTCTGTCCGCGCTGGACGCAACGCTCCCTCCTCCTCAGTTCCCCGCAGAGAGCCGGGACTGCTGCTCTGGTAATGTCAACCAGAATCCAGGGGCTGGAGGCGTAGGGGTTAGAGACCTGAGGACGCGCCGGAGCCTGGGACGTCCGGGTAGGGCTGGAGGATGTGGAGTTCCACCCAGATCTCCCTCCTTGGGTGAGGGCGAGGACTGCCAATCTAAAAACACACAAACAAACAGCTCCCCCCACCCCCCCGCAAAACAAAACAAAACAAAACAAAAAAACCTAGAACAACAAACAAACAGCCCCCCCCCGCAAAACAAAACAAAACAAAACAAAACAAAAAAACCTAGAAAACATAGAGAAGCCAAAAGACCTTCCCATCACCTCACCCCATCGCCCCATCTATCCACCGAAGGTAACCAAGGCTACTGTCGTTGCATGAGACGGGGTGGGTTCCGGTCCACAGAAGCGAACCTGTATGGCTGTCCTTTCTCCTGCGCGGTACCCCATCCCGTGAGGAGTCACCGAGTTCAGCTGATACAAGGACTGGACCTTGCAGGGTCAAGGCCGCTGCTCTGGACTTGTGAGGATCGATCGCTTTCTCCGGGAGGGAGGCGCGCTGCAGCGGAGAAACCTTGACAGGTAACGAGTCCTCCGCGCTTCTTTGCGCTTCTTTGCTCAGACCCAGGTCTGAGCGCTGCCCTGGGAACTCTTTTCCCTCTCGGGAAAATTTTTTAGGAAAAATATTTCTCGGTAGCTACTTCCGGCAGGTGGGCAGTGGAGGACCCGGAAGCAGGGAGGTTCGGAATGCCAGACAAGCTGAGGAGGGAGAGGCACGCAGCATCACAGCCAAATCTTACCAAATCGAGCCTGGTAAAATTTCCCCACAGTTCAGGAGCACGAGGAACTTTAAAGGAATCAAGTGCCGAGGCTCCTGAAGGTGAAGTCAGTGAGGTTGTGGACTGAGGACAAATACGGTCAGTGTCCAGTTCACTACAAGCGTCCATGTTCCGCGGATTGCTTGTAGAACCCCCTGGTTTAGCATCTCGGTCCTCAAACCGTAACAGCATCCGAGAGGGCGGCTGTTAGAGCATCCAAGAGCATAATCCCATAATCCTCGTATACCCCATTAAGTAGTTTACTAGAGCATCCATGGACTCTGTCAGCAGAGACTAGCTAGGCTGAGTGATTCCTTGCGCCTTTTGCACATGGCTGTCTAGGAGCCAGAAAGGAATCCTTGAAGGCTAGTGTGGTAGAGAAGGTATGCTGGACGGTGGGACTTTTGATTGGCTCATGAGGGTTCATCCACCTATCGGAGTCTCAGAGCGGATACCGTAGGAGGAGACATTGGCGGTGCCTAGTGTTTGCCTGGCTTTGCTCTACCAGAAGGTGGCGAGAGTATGCCTGCCTAGGTGGAGAAAGAGAAACTGATTCTCCTGAGTCTGTCAGGGCCCGAGGTGAGAGTTCTTGTGGCCAGAAGAACAGGAAAGATGAGCAGCTAAGGATAGTGTCCCGTTTCAGAAGTGTTCTTTTAAATGTCATAAGGCTCTTCATCTCTTTTGTTTAAATAAGAAAATGAGCCAAGTTTTAGTACCTTCTTGTAAGTGGGAGATTGAACTGTGATGATCTGCTGTTGGCCTGATTATGAAAATTCACAGATGTTTAGGTCCATCAGAAAACAGAAATCAATTTCAGCTTTTATTGTCATGGCAACAGGACATTAGGTAAACAACTATTCATAGTTACAGTATCTCTCAAGACTAATAGACATTTAACAGGCCAGAGGAACAGTCTTGGAGGATTCCTTTGCCACGATATTAAAAAATAAATCTACAAGGGCAACTTCATAGCATGGAATACTTTCTGCTTTTATGCACCTGAGAAGAAGAGTGCATTTTCTCTTATTTCGCTAATATAATTTTCACTGGCAGTTAGGAGGGTCTGCTGTTTTCCACACCAAGCACTAGATTTCCACTATGAGGGCACGTGGCAGGCCTGAGAAGTGTAAACTGCCGATATGCAAGGGAAAGGGCAGGATATGGAGGTTATTATCAAATGAATGTAGGGGCACACAAAGGTCTTCATCTGGAGTATGCAGAACTTGAGTCTCTGTAACACTAATCCTATCATATATTTAGTTTCTATGGAAAAAACTCAGTAATAGCAGGCACATAAATTTACACTCCTAGCAGATTATTGAGCTCATTACATTATAATAAAATATTTTTTACTTATTTTTTCACAGTCATTCATCCATACAGTTTTTAATGGCTTTATGGGGTATTTTTGACAGATAATAAACTGCACACGCATTTAAAGTGTACAATTTGAAAAACTTTGACATGTGAAACCATCACTGCAATCAAGATAGTGAACAAATATATCATCCCCAAAAGCCCTTTTGTAATCTCTCCCTCTCACGTCTCCATCCTCCGCCCCAGGCCCTAAATGAATGATTGGCTTTCCATCACTATAGAAGAGTTTGCATTTTCTAGAATTTTATACAAATGGAGTACTATAGTATGTACTCTTTTTTGTCTGGCTTCATTCACTCAGAATAATTCTGAGATTCACTCATGTTATGGGTACCATAGTTTTCTTTTTTATTGCTGAGTAGTATTCCGTTGTGTGTATAACCAAAATCTGTTTCTGTTAATGAGCATTTGGATTGCTTGCAGTTTATGGTTTTTACAAATAAAATGTTCTGAACACTCATGTATAAGTCTTTGAAAGGACATATGTTTTCATTTCTCCTGGGTAAATATTTAGGAGTGGAATAGCTGGGTCGTATGGTAAGTGTATGAAATTACCAAACTCTTTTCCAAAATGGTTGTATTTTATGTTCCTACCAGGAGTCCCCTTTCCTCCACATCCTCAGCAGCAGCTGATATGGTTAGTCATTTCAGCCATTCTAATTGGTGCGTAGTGTTATCTCATTGCAGTTTCAATTGGCATTCCTCTAACGACTAATGATGTCAAATATCATTTCATGTACCTATTTGCAGACTATATACATTCTTTGGTGAAGCATTTGTTCAAATCTTTTATTGATTTTTAAATTGGGTTGTTTATTTTCTTATTATTGCCTTTCAAGAATTCTACATAAAAATTAGGTAGATAAAAGTTCTTTATCGGATATATTACTTGCAAATATTTCTTCCAGTCAGGGACTTGTATTTCCATTCTCTTCACAGTGCCTGTCAGTAGGAGACATTCTCAAGGTCCATTATATTACTTTTTCTCTTTTATGTATTGTGCATTTAGTGTCATCTCTAAGAACTGTTTGATGAACCCAAGGTAAAAATACTTGCTTCTATGTTTGCCTCTAGAAGTTTTGAGGTTGAGAGACTAAATAGCTTTTTGGGGTATTTTTGACAGATAATAAACTGCACACACTTAAAGTGTACAATTTGATAAATTGGCTTAGTATTAAAGTATAAACTTGCTGGGTTTTTGGCATTTTGTGAACTCACCCCCATGTTAAAACTTTAAAAATACAGATACTGGGACAGTCAGCAGAACAGGGAGTTCTCTGTGTTGAGTGGTTTACAGACCCTGAGGAGGAAAATCAAAGGCTATTTGTTTGGAACAACCACATTGAAGGGCCAAGGTGTACTTTAGGAGTTTCCTTATCCTTGGATTGACAGCAGGGATTGGCAGAGGAGACACACCATCTTTGCAATCATTCTTCGGGGCTGAAAAACATCTGTGAGTAACAAATAGCTCTCCTGCTGCCCATATTTAGCCCCTGAAAAGAGGAAAGCTATGCCCATCTTCGTAACAGTTATAAAACCCCATGTCATATTTACTGTAGATCAGGGAAAATTTTGTGCCCCAAGCATTGCCCTGGCTTGATTCCCACACCATACTCCTGTAAACAGCTCCATCCAGGAGACAAGGCTCTAATTCTGAGGAAAAGAAAAAGAAAAAAGGATACATTGAAAGAGAGAGCCAAGATGACAGCTGAGGAGTAGGCCTAGAGATCCCCCCAAGTCAGGATCCAAGAGCAGAGGGCTCAGGGGGAATATATTCTGAGGAAAGAAATTGTTGTTAATCGTTGGTACACTTAATGTATTTGATTAACAAGTGTCCTTGTATGAGGCAGAGAATTTGGAGATAAATTAGTGTTAGATACATAGAAAACTAAGCAAACAAAAAGTCAGATGATTAAAATCCTGAGCAAAAGCAGAAAATTGTACAGAAAATGAAATGCACTCATAGTATACTACCTAGCACAACTGTGACTAGAGAGTCAAAACAAGGTAAACATTGAATATTGTTCTAACACAAAGTGATGATGTAACCACATTGGCAGGTTATGGGTAGGGGAAGATAGGGAGAACTAAATCTTATAGGAGTAAATAGATAATACCTGTTTAAAACCAAAACTGCGCTATATAGAGACCAAGAGGTATATACCAAAAGAAGCATCACCTCAGGAGAGTAATAAAAAGGGGTAAGGTAGGAGACTGCTGATTTTATGCTAAGTCTTATAGAACTATGTTACTTTCAATACTATATTGATTTAACTTTGATTTTCAAAATTTATAAAAATTCGTATTATAATATATTTCTCTGGAAAGTAGTAGGCAATGCATGTATCTCCTATTATGAAGCTTTCCCCCCCATATAACCAGGTGTCTCATATAATCTGTGTTTTATAGTCCCATATTCTTGGCACTCTTGTAGATGTAAACCACACGCTCTACAGGCCACATAATAATAATCCCACCTTGACCTTCTCCTCGCACATTCTAAGTTTTGTGTTTTTTGGATCTGGTATTTGTTTTCTCCAAAGCAATTAGTGAAACTTCAGTGCTTGGCTCTGAATAGTACAGACCTGGGTGGCCCAAAAAAAAAAAGAGAAAAGAAAAAAAAAGGATAATGTCCCTCTGTCCCTTTACAGCTGCCTTTCCAAATGCTATTTCTGGCAAAGGATAATTGTATTAACACCTGGACTTCAAAGACTGTTGCTATTTCCTATGAAAGTAAATCACTAACAGCTAAAAAGTCTGTTATCCTGATAGGTTGTTTAACTAAAAGATGTGCTGCTCTGACAGCATTTAAATTGACACCTTTTTCCTGAAAGGGTTATATACACTTACACATTTGAAAGTCTGAAGATGGAAGAAGAGCTCTTCCCTATTCTCCCACATGTACGGAGATAATAAAACCTATGTTCCTGCTCAATTGCTTAAGAGTTTGGGAATTTGTGTTTCATTTCGATGAACATTTATTACCCAGGAACTGCTGCAATGCTTGGGGGCTGACCATCCCTACTGGCATGGCACCCGGAACTCCCAACTCCACTCTCAAGAAACCATCTGGAATCAGTTCTCCTTGTTGCTACAGACACACTCTCCGCTGCCACCTGCAGATGACACCAGCTCTTCCAAGAGCAGTAGCTCCGCCTCTCTTTCCTATGACCTCTATTACCCCTCCTTTTTTTCTTAAATGTTAAAAGATTATTTACAAAGCTTCTTTGTTATACAGAAAGCAAAAATGATGTTACGACCTCAGCGTAACTGGTAGCCATGGATGGTTATGACTCAATCGCAGCTATCCACACTACAGCAAGAATCTTACATAAAAACCTGACAACACAATTTGGTGGGGCGAAGACTCTAAGCTTAGTGGAAGGCAGACTGTCACAGGAAGTATGTTCTTTAGGTGACGGGTAGGTATCCTGGGGTTGGTATACAGCCTTTCTTTTTTTTTTTTTTTTTTAACAGTTACCATCTCCATGTGAGCAGTCCAATCAATCCTGAACAAAGTCCTAGTACTCTCCCTTCTCAGACCAGGGAGACATCCTCAACTGCTATTCAGCACTCCCTGCCTCAGGCTCTGACCTATCTGATTTCTTTCTAGCTCCCACACCCATCACGAATGGATGGGAGAGCAAATCTCTTCTCATGAAGGGCTCAACCTCTGGGACTGGTACCCAACAGGAGTCAAATAGATATTTGTGCTGAGATATGTGGGGCACTGTGGGCTAGCCCCAGGCCTGCCCACCCCGTCCCACGCTGTTACTCTGTGAAGACTTTCAAGACAGCAGCTCACAGGCATCATCCAGAACACAAGCCATTTAAAAATAATCTCTGGAACCTATTTGTATCAGAGACCCCAAACTCACCTACCTCGCTTGGATCCCAGAACTTTGGCCCATAGTTTGACTGTTTCCTCTGAAATCTTTCATAGTTTATGAAAGATTTTATGAACCAGAAGGAAATCTATGACCTTGGTATTTCGATGGAATGCATTATGGACTTCAATAGTAACAGGGGAAACAGCCCACAGACCTTGGAATCGCAAAGATCACTGTCAGGGTGGCATTTCAGCGAAACCACATAGAAAAGGGAAGTGACAGATTTATCCTCTTCCCGTGGCACTTGGTATTTTACTGTTAGGTAGCTAGTCAGATACAAGCGACAGGGAGAAAGTCAGACACGAGCGACAGAGAGAACAAAAATAGGGGCCCAGCTTAGAGACCACCCAAAGAACACCCCAATGGTAGTAGAATTCTGGGTAAGCACATGTACACTAGGCAAAGTTATTGCCTAGTGTCGATCAGGTGTCAGTCCGCCCTGAGAAACCGGTACACGTTGAAACTGAAGCCAGGATCAGAGCCAAAGGAGCAGTGCAGTGGGTGGCCAGGAACCACCAGCCGCCATCACCAAGCAGACAAAGCCGCAGAGGCGGGAATCCCACCCTCCTTACCTTCCAGCGGCCCGCCTAGCCCTGCAGCCCTCGGCGGATCGCAAACGGGAAGAAACAACATTCAAGCCTGTGTGGTCCGCTCTAAGCGTGGGTAAACCCACTGAAAAGACCTGAGCCATAGACCTGAAAGCGTGTCTCCTCCTGCCCACCTCTTCCCCACCCATGGCGGCAGAACCTGGTAGAGGCACCTGGAGCGATGCAGAAAGCACTGCCGGCTGGCGGCTTCTAGTTATAGGAGTGTGGTCAGGGAAACACACAGGCTCGAAGACCCGTCGCCTGCCTTAACCCACTACTGGGATAGTGCCCTGAGGCTGAGAGGAAGGGGTAATAAAGAGGACGCGCGCCTCCGAGAATACAGGCGTTTTTCACGCGGAGAAAACACTCCCCTACACACACAGAGATCCTGGAAGTACGGTACTGATAAGAGAAAACAAATCTTGCATTACAGCACCATCTACAGGAAAACAAAGGAAAGACCTTTACTTATCAAAAACAAAACAATATGCTGAAAAAAGAAATATTCATTCCCTCAAATGTCCAGGCAGAGAAATAATCCATCAAATACCACGAATAACCAAGGTAACAAGGAAATATGAAAAGAAAATGAAAAGTCTCCAGAAAATAAAGACATAAAAGACTGTGCCTTAAATGACAGAGAATTCAAGATTGCTGTTCTGAAAAAACTCAACGAGATTCAAGAAAACTCAAAAAAGGCAGTTCCATGAACTCAAAATAGAATTAACAAACTAAATGAGTACTTTATCAAAGAGATTGAAATTCTAAAAAAGAACCAAAGAGAAATGCTGGAGCTGAAGAACTCAATAAATGAGGTGAAGAATGAATGAGAAAGCTTAGGAAATGAAGATCAGATGGAGGGAAAAAAATAGTGATATTGGAGATAGAAATTTAGAAATGACATGTGGAAGAAGAGAGAGGATTAAGAGTAAAAAAAAAAAAAAAGAAAGATCTCTACAAGAACTGATACCATTAGAAAGAGCAATATAAGAATAATACGTATAAAATCCTACCAGAGAGTCCGGTTTAAGCTCATCGTACACCTGTAGCGCAGCAGGTGCACCTGCACCTCCTGTTCCACTCCTCAGCCTACTGCTCTCAGAACCTGGGGAGGAGGGACGTCCAGGAGCTCAGAAGACCTGCCCCTGATGGAGGGCAAAAGGCCTTTTGTTCGTCCCATCAAGCTGCCTCAGCCTCACTTTAATCACTCCCACTCACCCCCTCCTCCCTTCTGTGTCCCCTGTGCTTCCTGTGCACGCAGCTAGGGTAGTGTTGCAATATGATACCAGAATGAGCTCCCCCTGGAGGGAGTGACATCTGACCTCACTCCCTCTCCACCCGCCCTTACATGTCCAGGCCGGCTCACTCTGTTCTTTCCGCCGCTGCGCTGGTCTTTGGTAACAGTCTCTGCCCAGTGTGGAACCAGGATTAGGCCACGTCCGGCGGAAAGAGGAGCGCGCCCGGTAGCCCCAGTCCTAACAGTGATCGAAGCAGACTGGACCCCTGGGAGGTGGGGAGAAGCTAGGCTTTGAGGACCTGAGCCAAGGACAACCACCCTCCACGATCGCGCGTCCACCGCGCCTGCGTCTCTGTAGAGGCACCAGAGTGGTCCAGCCTCCTGCTAGTGTCTGTCTGCTCCTTGTACCCCGCGGGGGAGGGAGGGGGGCCACCCGGCCGGGGTGCCGAGGAGGTAGGGGCTCCGAGTAACAACAGTATCTACTGGACCCGGTGATCCACGCCTGAAAGGACGACAGCGGTGGCTATCACGAGTGGACCAGCGGGCTTCTCCCATCCATGCGCCCTCCCACCTCCGCCTCTTGTGTCCTTGGGCAGAAGCCCAGAGTCCCACCCGCAGTATGTAGCACTGTGGGGGCTCCTTGGTGGTCCAGTCCTGCTCCAACTGCTGCTTTCACCGGGGCGCCTTCCAACTACTCTGCCTTGGAACCTCCGTGATCAAATAATTCTTCATTTCACTACTGCCAGCTTTCCTAGCCAGAACCCTATAGTTTCCTAAACGCGCTGAGACCAGGTGGCCACCATTCCTTGGATGACTTTGCAAATGTAAATTGTGCTTCCTTGTCAGCCCCCTCCCCAAACCCCCCCATTCCCAAGTGACCTATCGAAGTTTAGATCCAGAAATAGGGGGAGCTCATTCTGGTATCATTGCAACACTACCCTAAAGAACAGGGAATATCAAACATATTAAAGAAGCCAATTAATATTGACTATTCATATATTGAGAACCAAGTGCTTTAGATTCATTATTTCATGTAATCTTCACACTCTAAGCGAAAGACACTATTCACTCTTTAAGTCTTTAAAAACAGCATTATACAGAAAAGCGCACAAATAATAAGCTTGATGAAAGTGAACACACCCAGACCAAAAATTAGAAGCTCTTTGTACCTCCCCATCACCATCCACTCCCTGCCTCCTATAAGTAAACAGTACCCTGACTTTTAATATCATAAGCTTAGTTTTATCTGGTTTTGAACCTGTATAAATGGAATCATTCACAATACAGTATATTATTAGGTCCAGCTTATTTCACTGAATATTGTTTGTAAATTACTTCTATATTATATGTAGCTGTCGTTTGTTTGCTTATATTGGTCTGTCACGACCAATGTGTTTATTTTCCATGGACATTGGAGTTACTTCCACTTGGGGACTGTGATGAAAAATGTTCTCATTCTTATACATGGTTTTTTTGTTTTTGTTTTTTTTTGGCTCAAGTAAGTACATATTTCTGTTGGCTGTGTACCTCGGAGTTGCTGGCCATACATATTTCTGGTCATTTTTAATGGATGTTGCCAAACACTTTCAGGGAATATTGCCAAATATATTTTCCTAAGTGGCTGTAGCAATTTACCTTCCCACTTGCAATGTATAAGAGTCAGTTACTCCACATTCTCACCAATGCTTGCTTTTTGTTGGTGTTTTTAATGTTAGCCATTCTCATAATATTTTTATTTTCTATTTTCCTAATGACTAGTATGAGCATCTTTTATATACTTATTGGTTATGAAGTACCTGTTCAAGTCATTTGCTCCAACTTTATTCTTCTTCAAAACAGTAATTTTATTTCTGACTCTTTGTATTTTCATATACATTTCAAACAACTTTAGTTTCTGTCCCACCAAAGGCTCAAAGTTCGATTGGTATTTCATGAGATCTATATGTCAACTTGGGGAGAATTTACATCTATATAATGTTGAGTCACTTGATCCATGAACATAGTACTATCTCTTACTTATTAATTTTTTTTAATTTCTCAATAATATTTTATAGTTTTCTATGTAAAGTCCTTCAAAATATTTCAGATGATTTATTTCCAGGCTTTTGATGTATTCTGTTATTATAAATGGCAATTAAATTTTAATATTCTAATTGTTACAGGTATACAGAAAGATGATTTTTGTAAATTGCCCTTGTATCTAAATTTACTTACTATTTTTAAGTGTTAATCTTGTAGATTTTTTTTTCAGATTATAGTCATGGACAATCCTGTTGTCTAAATAATTTGAAAGAATTTTTTAAAAATTTTTTTTAGGAAAGGCAACCCTTGGTTGACCTCACAGATTGCAAGGATTTTGTCAGTTTACAATTGCTTATTATTATTATTTTTTAATTTTTTATGCCTACAGCACCTGGTCTTTCTAGGTGGTCTCCCATCCAAGTACTAACCAGGCCTGACCCTGCTTAGCTTCCAAGATCAGACTGGTTCAGGCTTGTTCAGGGTAGCATGGCTGTAGACTGAAAGATTTCTAAGTTTTCAATTTTTATGCTTTTTATTTCCTTTTCTTGTGTTATTACACTAGCCAAAATCTCTAGTGAAAAATCAAATAGAATTGGTAATAGCAAGTATCATCTCATTCTTAATCTCAAGGGGATCATTAAACATAATGTCGAATGTAGATTTTAATACAGATAATCTTTATCAGACTAAGGAAGTCTCCGATTTTTAGTTTACTGAAAAATTTTATCATGAATTATTTAATTTTATCAAATGTTTTTCCTCCATCTATTGAGATAATCACATTATTTTTCTTCTTTATTCTGTCAATGAGATAAATGGAAATGTGATGCAAGCTAGACATTTCAGAGTCGTCCCTGGGAATTTTTCTGGGTTATTGAAAATGGTCTTCTCTTTTCTCTTCCATAATCATGAACAACTATGTAAGTCTGGATTATCTTTCCTACTACATGGAGATATAGTCTGCCAGAAAATAAGGTCAACCCAGAAGAAATCAAAGCTAAGGTATAATATCAGTGAAAACATTTGAACCCTGCATCTAATGTCAGACCTTTCCCTGGATAGACAAGATATATGAACCCATGAAATTTTTTTTTTTTGCTTAAAGTACTTTAAGTTGATCTTATTTATTTTCGTTATGTCCATGTTTCATGGAAGATTTTCCCAAGCAAACTGCAAAAATCATGTCACACTGTTGAACATGAACTGTATTTCCCTCACAGTTGAGTGATGGGAAGGAGCATGGGGCTGGGACAGGGCACCGCAGTTGAAACATGCAGTTCTAGGCAGCCTTATTCAAACAGTATGGGAGAGAGAGTATGAAAATCAGCACAGATCAACATCCAGATACAACAGCACTAACCTCTATATTCACACACCTTTTAGATCCTACCCTACCACTCAATTCATTTTCCAAAATATAAAGAACTTCAGCCCATTATCCTGGCCTTTGGAATGGATATAGAAAGAATTATCCAACCTGTCTTCCAAATTACAGATAAAAAATATTCTAAGAATTTCTGGACCATGACAGATATAAGGAGACAGGAAGCAAGAGAGACAGTAAAACAGACAAACTTTGGGCAAGGAGAAGATTCACAACTCAGGGAACAACCAAGTTTTTTGTTTTTGTTTTTGTTTTTATTTTTGTTTTATGGAGACTTCATTGTTACTGCTATGATCCCTAGCTGAACTGACACTCTGGGAGTACCTAGCTCTGAACTCTGCACAGTACAGAATCAGCCCCATCATCCCTGGGCTCCTGTCTAAGACACTGGTTTAATGAAGCCATAATCCATGCACTTGATGAGACATTCCCGGGCTGTCTGAATCACTGCTGCCCTCTTCTCATTTGGTTCCTGTTTGCCCACAACAGTTAAGATCTCCAGCAGCTCACTCTCTACCAGCTTCTTGGCCAGCTCGGCATCAGCCGCCAGCAGGTTGTAGGCAATGACCAGGCCCCGGTGTTGGACTGACAGCTGGTCGTGCAGGCAAAGCCGCTGTAGTATCTCCAACCACTGAGTTGTCTGGAGGGATAAAGGTAGATCAGGAAGGATTGGAGGAATCAGTGGAGGAACCAAGAAAGAAGATTTTTGACAAGATAAACAGAAGGCATTGGTCAGGCCCAGATTCAGGGCTCTGAAAGGACAAGCACACATCTGGTTATGTGCCAAGTATGGGACTCAGCATATGCCTACTTAGGCCCCTTGGGACTGACTGAGTGATGCTCATCCCCTTACCAGGGCCAAGGCAGGAATTGGACAACTAGAAGGAACTTGAAATAATCCAATCACATTCATTTTACAAGTGGAGGGACTGAGGACCAGGGAGGGAAAGTAACTTAGCTATTCACACATCTGGAAATAGGAGAGAATAAACATCCACACATCCATTTATTTTTTAAGCATCTTGAGAAGCAAAGGGACAAACTCATTGCATGCCTGAGCAGAATGAGGATGAAGGGTGTTCAGAGAGGAGAATTCTAACTCTGGGCACAAGGTTCATGTCTGTTTCTGCCAACCCAGGCTCCTTGAGACATGAGCTCCAGGCGTGCATGCCCTAGATATGCATCCCAGCAGCCCTGATTTCAACTGAAATCGACACTGGAGTGTAGAGTGTATCCTCTCCTCTATCTCACCTCTATTTCCCTCCTCTATTTCCAGATGTGAAGAAGCCCAACCATTGTACACATAGAATACAAGACTCTAGACCACTCCGATCACCCCAGGAGACAGAGGTGGAACTAAGAACAGAACCAAGAGGCCTGACTCTTAATCCTTCAACAAACATACACTGGCAGCAGAGTAGAATAGTTACCATGGGTCTGGAAGTCAGAGACACCAGTGTTCAGGTTCAAGCTCAGCCACTTACCAACTGTATGACCTTAGCTAAGTTATTTAACCTCTCCAAGTCTTAGGAGCCTCGTCTGTCAACTGTTATGCCTACCTCTTAATATTGTGATGATTTAGAAAGATGATTCATGGAAAGAACTTAGATTGGGGGCTGAGGGATAGTGAGAGCCTAACAAGTAAAAGTAGACAGGGATGATGATTTTAGACATTAATCCAAAGATTTCCCCTTTGCTTCCTCGTATCTGTCACCCTCACCCTCCACTAGTCAGCAGGGATAGCTTTACATGCACTGCTCTCAAATGAAAAGACAGAGGGGGAAAAAAAGGCAAATTATTGGCTTCCAAGCTTCTAGGCAGACTTTTGTAAACTCTACATTGAGCGTCCTACCACAAAGAAAGGAAATGAAAGTTCATCTAGCTGTGGTAGGGTTTGAGGAAAAATTTAATGCTGATAGGTAATGGAAAATGGGTCCCGCGTTCATCGTTCTCTGGGAATGAGTCAGTGGGGATCACCTCTTTGCCAAACCACAAGCTCCCCATGGTACCCCAACCACATCCATGCTTCTCCTGGGGAAGCTTGGGGCCTCACAGCAGTAGTTATTGTTGTTGTTATTTTTATTATTCTTAAGTAATGAGTTATAAGCACCACCGAATGCAGTGGGTGAAACTTCAGTGGGAGGGATTTGAATTGGCAAACTGGGAAAGTCCAAATAATGAATGTAAAGGGCTGAAGGGTATAGACTCTTCTCTCTTTAGGTGGTAGGAACAGATACCCAGGGGCGGGGAGGGGTTACCATGGGGGGCTGGCCTTCCCCCAGAGAAGCATTTAGGGGAGTATGGTCTTGGGTGGGGAGATTCCCTAGAGCCCACCCAGCCCCCTCCTGCCCCCAGGGCCCACTCTCACCACTTGAGTCATCTTGAGGCACAATTTCTTATGTGCTGCTGTCAGCATGGCCAAGGCCCCCGCAGCTGCATTCTGCACCTTGTCATCATCCTCCCCGCAGAGCAGCACCACTAACTTCAGTCGGTCGTTTCCATCAGCCAGGAACCTCTCCTGTACCTATGAGAAGAAGGTATGTGGCTCAGAGAAAAATGCACCCATCTGCCCAGCCTGGGGAGGGAAAGATAAACCTGAAGCTACGTTCTTAGATCCAGGATCTCTCAGAGCTTTCCTTTGAGCAGCTCACCCATGCCACATCCCCCAGGAAGTCTTCCCTGATTAGCTAGATGAATAGTTTACAATCTCCACCACTCTGTTTGCATTTGGCTATCCACACCAGAAGAAAAATGCAGGCACAGACTCCTGAAGGGTAGATGTTGCCTGAAGAGCCAAGTCTCATTTCCCCTTGGGGAAGCCTAGAATGTTTCTCTCACAACAGATGGGCCTTCAGGGTCTGCCCTAAAATGACTTTGCAGTCCCTGAAGGCACAGGGGCTTGGCAAGAGCAGGGGACAATTGGGTAGTTTATTTGGTATTAAATTGCTGCTGTAGTGTCTCCACCAGTTGAGAGCTGAGCTTTCTAAGGATCCAAAAGCAAGAGAGGAGCCTCCTGAGGTGAGGGTCTCTACGGAGCTCACTGACCCTATACACACGTGCGCGCGCGCACACACACACACACACACACACACACACACACACACACACACCTCTGCTCTACAGAAAAATCTGATTGATCAAGTTTAAGGGCATTTTGTTGAGTCAAGTTTCCTAGAAGTAGAGCTCCAAAAGGATTCATAGATCACAGTTGCCCAGGTTGTGGCGCTCCACCTGCATCTCCCTGAAGCTGAAGCAGTGGTCCTCAGAGGTGAGAGTATGATAGAGACAGTCAGTGCCGGCCCCTCATATGGGGCACAGTTGTGAATGGGAAGCAGCTGCCCTAAAAGGCAGATATTTCCCTACCCTTTGCACCTAGATGTGGTCATGACTGGTTCTCAGCAGTGGGGTGTGAATGGAAGTGACACGTGTCACTTCTAGGCCACTATGGTAGAGTACTACAGATGCCTCTCCTGTGGTCTCTCTCACTATTCACCATCTGAATAAAACACACTCCCAAGGTGGCACAGGGGGAGATAGTTCTTGATGATTGAAGAAGCCTGGATCCCTGAGTCACTGCTTGGCAGTGAGCCACTTAATGCAAATGTGAGCAAGAAAGGATATGAGTGAGAAATAAACTTCTATCCTCTTAGGACCAATGTATATTTTGATTTTGGTTGTTGCAGCAGCTGATGCTCCCATGGAGACAGCTACGCCTGCCTCCCACTGTCTCTCCCTCTCCTTCCTTGGACACACAGCCTTAGGTCAGCTCCCTGGGGGACCCTAGTAGCTTTGTTTCTTTTGATTTTAACAGGCTTTCATGGGTTGGGTTTTCCTCCTGCAACAGTGAGAAAATCCAAGATTTGAGTTAAGTATTGAGAAACAGAGTGAGTCTCACACTGGGGCCTACATGAGGACCCAGGAGGGCCACTTGACCTGGCTCCTATGTTCATGAAGAACCTCAGATTTAAGCCCTGTTGTTACTTCTAATGAGGTTATATCTACAGGCATAACAATACTCTGACAGGACATAAAGGAAACATTCATTCATCATATGGTTATAATTTACCCCATTTCTGGACCTTGAGGCCATTGACATGTTCTGAATTCGTAGTATTATTATACATCCTAGAATTATTCTATGAAGAGCATGGTTACAGAGCAATGCAGTTTCTACGGAAACAGCGATAGTTCATTCAATGTTAACATTTAAAATATTCTAAAATTGTTTATAACTTTTTGCATTATATATATATATACTTCAACAAATGCAGTAGTTTAGCCTCCCTTGACTTGTAGGAGGCCCTGGTCTCATATCCTGCTTTGTTATGAGATTATTTAGACCTAAATAACTTAGAGAAATGGTATCTTCTATCTCATCCAGCCCAAGCTTTAGAGTCAAAACCCCAGGCAAGGATAAGATTACTTTGTATGTTTGCCTTTGTCTCCTTTGTGCATATATTCCTCCCAGGATCCCTACAGAGAGGGAGGCGGCTGTAACCTAGAAAAGATTCGGGGATTTCTGAGTTCTCAGGTAAAATCCTACCTTAATACCATTTTAGCAGTTCCCAGTCTCATGCTAGGCCCTGGCCTGTGGCCTGACTCTATATGTCTTGATCACTCCCCGTCCCCAGGCTGAGCCCCCTCACCTCCTTGTTCAACACCATGTTGCACATGCACTCAGTGGCCGCCTGCCGCAGCTGGTCATGATTCTCAAACATGTAGTTCTCGATGTCTGGCAAGGCCCTCTCTTTAAAGATCTTCTGCCTAGGGTGGGAAGAGTGGATGAAGAAAGGCCACTGAGTCCTCTGTAGTGAGCACTTGGGGTTTTGGGCCACTCAAGGGCCCTTCCCCACCCTAGTGGTATCCCTTCCACATCCTCAACCAGCATAGGGGCATTGATCCTGCCCCCAGCTCCAGGAGGGGCACCAGTGGGCATAAACTAAATGACATAGCATAGCCTCTTGGCCATAATAATGGGTTCTCAGATGAACATGTCACCCAGCTGGAGATACTTTTGTATTATTGCTGGGGAAGAGAAATTCTTTCTTTTTCCTGCTGGATATGAAGCCGAGATGTGAGGTCTGGAGCTACCCTTGTGCCCATGAGAGAGGGGAAAAGCCCATCTGAGAATTAAGACAACACAGACAGGAGAGGTGCAGGGAACCAGGCTCCAGGATAGCTTTGCAACCCCTGCATCAAGCAGTACCTGAATCTGGAGTACTCCAGTCTTTATATTTACATGAGCCAGTAAATTCCCTTTATGCCTAAACCAGTGGGAGCTGATTTTCTGCCACTTGCCACCAAAAGAATCTCAACCCAATACACTCCACCATCTCTTGCTTCTAAGAAGGAATACAATTTCTCCCCACTCATCCCCCTGGATATCCTTTTACGACTTCAGAAATAAGTGTCTTTTTACTGTCTCCTCTGGCTTTGTACATTTACCATGTGGCTTTTCCAAGTGCTAATTCGAATCCCCCCCACTGTTGTGTCTACCCACTGCCTTTGATCCTGCCTTAGGAAGAGAACAGTTTTCACACGCGGGGTATGTGAAATTCAACCAAACACTTCATGGGACACCTCTGTTCCTTCCTGCTCCCTCCACACACCACTCACCGAAGTTTGTCACTGCGCCCAGACAGGTTGGTGAGGCCTAGGAGAGCCTCGTAGTTCTGGATCCCATCCCTCTGTGTGTCAAGGAGTCTCACGAGGGGCCGCACCACCTCATATACCTGGAGGGGAGAGGTCGAGGGGTGGGTCAGGTGGAGACCATGTTTCTTCAGTTCCTGACATTTATAGGTACCGAGCTTTAGAATTTCCAAAGCACTTGCCCACCCATTGTCTGGTTCGACTTAACAATGATCCTGAGAAACAGGATCATTTCCTTTTCTTAGCAGGTGGGATGGGTTCCCGAGAAGACAGCCCTGTTGGCCACAGGCAGAGCCAGGCCTGGAATCCAAGTGCCTCCAATTCATTGCCCCCTCTGTGGCAGCACCAGGCCCCCTCCCAGGCCACGAGCAGGGTGACAAGGAGAAAGGCACCTAGAAGCAAAGGAGACTCTTCCCATCCCTCCATCCCAACCACCCAGACACCCACCCGTTCCCCAGGGAAGGCGATGTCCGGATTTGAGACGGCAGCAATCTTTGCTAGGGCATGGGCTGCCTTCACCTTGCCCACGTCTGTTCCCTCCAAAGCCAAGGGAATCAGGGCCTGCAAGAAAGGGCACAGTCATTTCTGTCACAGCAATCCAGAGGCCTCTCTCCCCATCTTCCCTCTCCAGCAGTTTTCTGTCTGTTCCATTAGAAGTTCAGGAAGACTGTGATATAATCAACTCTTGAGCATTGTAGAAAACAATAAAATACTTAATCACAGATTCACACCCCCTGGGTCCCAGTATACATCAAAAGTTCACCCCATTCTCCCTACCATCAATACGTTTGTTTGGCTTTGAAGAAATAAGTAGATCAAAAACTGGTTTTTCACTTTCTGCCTAAATCAAATCTAGTCATAACAGCAGCCATTTATTGAGCACCTACTATGAGCCAATACTTTAAATGTATTTCCTCTAATCCTTGTGATATTCTGCAAAATGAGTGTGTGATTCTTTTCTCCCTTGTTATACAGATAAGGAAACTGTGGCTTGGGGAGATTAAATAATTTGTCCAAGGTTATGCAGCTAAAAAGAGGATGAGCAAGCCTTCAACAGCAAAATCCACAGTCTCTATATCTGCACCGGGTTTCCTTCCAATAGCCAGGAGGATAGACAGGGTTCTACAGTAAATCCCATGACACATCACAGAATCAGGGAGAAACTAGACTGGGGCCATGAGCACAGATGTCACATATACCTGAATGACTATATGCCAGGAAGTTGGGTTGGGGCAGGGAATACATTCTTCTTGGGCCGGGCAAGCAGCATGCACGCAAACACACACATGCACACACACACATGCGTGCATGCACACACACACACAC
Source organism: Pteropus alecto (assembly GCF_000325575.1). Classification (NCBI taxonomy): domain Eukaryota; kingdom Metazoa; phylum Chordata; class Mammalia; order Chiroptera; family Pteropodidae; genus Pteropus; species Pteropus alecto. The sequence goes on from NW_006443570.1 coordinate 15,531,691, forward strand.
ACACACACACACACATACACATGTGTATTTACACATATCCATAATAAGATGAAGAAGGTAGCATTAAGTCTCATTAGAGAATTGAAAGAGTAGGTAAAGATCTATTGGACACTTGACTCCTCCCCAGTGGAGCAACTTCTAGGATGATAAAAACTTAATCAGCCCAAATACCTTGCCACCACCTTGAGCCACAATGGTGCCTCGGTCCTTCGGGTTGTCACACAGTGCCAGGAATACCCTGTAGGGTAAGTATAAAGGTTGTTTAATGCACCAGGCATTAGCAGGCCAGCCAGTCAGATCCACTGAAGCCCTGGAGAGTGCTACCAGAGTGCATATGCCCCAGAATTAGCCACCTTGGGAAGATACTGCAGTGAAAACAGTGGCTAGGGAGGAAGTGAGGCCACGTGAGGCTGAAAAGAGCCATGCCCAATGAATGGCTCTTTGCTGCCTACCACCCAGGAGAAACTCTTAAACTTTGAGGCACCCCAGGACCTCTGTGATCCAGCCCTTGTCTCCCTCTCTGGTATTACCTAGCACTATTCCTTCTTGTGCACTCCATTTCCTCCGTGTATTGCAGAAGAACCCCATATTCATTCTTCCTCCATCCTTGGTATCTTTGCACATCCTTTACCTGGAAACCTTCCTACTTCTGAAATTGTGTGGCTCCTTTTATTCTTTCAGGGCTCCCTTGAGTTGTCACATCCTCCAGAAGGCCTTTCTGGCAGCCCATCTTCCAGTCTGGCTGGTTGGGTGCCACTGCTTGTGCTCCAACCAACCCTCTGTCTTTCCCCCATCATGGCACCCATTGCATCGTATTGTAACTGTGAGCTTGTCTGCCTCCCCCATCAGGCTGCACAGAAAGTGTGCTTTTTATCTCTGGAATATCAAGTCCCACACAAAACGTGGAAACCAGGTAACCTAAATGGACAATGACCTCTTTCCTCCTGGTATAAACTCCCACCTGTGATGACCTGCCCTGCCATGTCACTTTTCAACGTTGATCCCCTTCAGTCTCCTCTCCGGACCCCCGGTGGATCATTCCCTCATTTACTCCCTGCCATTTCTATCTCCCTGTCCAGCCTCCTGCCCCAGTCTCCTCAAACCCCAGCCCTGGTCCACCGCAGGCACACCTGGCCAGCAACTCTTTGGTCTGGTCGGTGAGAATGGCACTGTCCGCTTTCACCATGCAGACCAGTGCGGAGATGATGCCGGCCTTCAGGAGCCGTTTCACCCGCATGTCTATGAAGTCCTTCTTGTCCTGGGGAGATGAAAGGGTGGCAGTGGGTACCAGGCCAACCTGTATTGGAACTAAGATGGTGCATTTCTGACTTCTTGTAGTAGGCTGAATAATGATCCCCCAAAGATGCTCTAATCTCCAGAACCAGTGAATGGTTACCTTACATGGAGGAAGGTATTTTGCAGATGTGATTAAGTTAAGGAACTTGAGCCTGGGAGATAATCCTGGATTATCTTCATAGGTCCAATATAATCACAAGGGGCTTTATAAGAGGGAGGCAAGAGGGTCAGAGTTAGTAGTGACTACAGAGGTCGAAGTGATTCAAGGTCATGAACCAAGGAAAGTGGCTTTTAGAAAGAAGTTGAAAAAGATAAGGAAACAGATTGTCCCCTCTGAGTCTCCAGAAAGAACTTGCCCTACTGGCACTTTGACTTTGGCCCAGTGAGACCGATTTTAGATTTCTGACCTCCAAAACTAGAAGATAATAAATTTGTGTTATTTTGGGCAATCATGGTTGTGGCAATTTGTTATAGTAGCAATAGGAAACTAATGTACTCCTCCAGGTTCTCTTTATCCAAACAACAGCCAAGGGTATGGTTGTGACAATTTGTTATAGAAGCAATAGGAAACTAAACCTCCAGGTTCTCTTTATCCAAACAACAGCCAAGGGTCTGTATAGCATGTTCTGCTGTTGTGAACTTCAAAACATCTCTTCCTTGCCCTCTCACCTCCCGATACAGAGCAGCTGATATGGCCAGGAAATCAATCCCCAAAACTCTTCATTCACAGAGGAGTGAAATAAAAGAGCGATTATCCAAAACACTAGATGACCCATATGTTACATTTTTTGAAAATAGTTTGCTTTCCATTAGGGTATGTGAGAGGGTAAGGGGATATAGGCAGGAAAGGGGAGAGAAAGCAGATAAAGCTGACATAACAAATAGGTTGGGTTGCTGGAAACCCAAAGTCAGCCCCAGGGTTGAACAGTCTCAGATAATCGTGGGAGTGGCTGGGGAGAGGCTGACAGTCATGGACAATCTCCAGAAGCCACATTTGAACTTTACAGCAGCAGAACATGCTATACAACTCTTGTCCACATGAAATACTATGCAGCTTTAAAAAATGGTTTAGAGAATGACATAGCTATGAGAAAACCCATAAGGTATTTTCCCAAATTGAGTACAAAATGATAACTACATTCCGATTATAACTATGAAAAGAAAAAAGATGCACAGGAAAACAAGCCTCTGCTAGGTAACATAACATACTAAAATGCTGATAGTGGTCAGGGGGAGATCATGCGATTGCAAATGGTTATTTTCTTTTCTCTCCATTTTTTTTTTTTTTTTGGTTTGTTTTCAACACGGATATCTTACTTTACGTGACTTTAATCATTTTTAAAAATCTGAATGTTTTACTGGCTGGAAATATGACACATATATATTCATATGCAAGCAATATATATGAAGTATACCCTTGTGTGCAGGGGATCTGGAGGGCCCCAAGGGAATTTGTGATATCTGAGCTACTGTAGATGTCCCTCTTCTTATATTCATATTTAGCACTCATATCCTAAATCTAGATATCCCAGGAAACAAACATTTTGTAAGTGTTACAAGCATGGAACACAAGAGTCTGATGTCCATGATATCAACAAAAATTGCAAAATATTCATTATGGCTCAGTTTTCTTAGACTTCAAATTGTTGGGTTCCTTACCTCTCCCCACCCCCAGCTTTCCACCACCCAAGATAGAACATTAAAACTAAGAATTACTTGAGTGCCAAATCCTCCCGAACACACTCTCACAGCACCTGGCCATCGCTATCTTTCCTTTCGAACTCTCTGGAGGTCTGGCGGCACAGACCCCTGCTGGAATGTCCCTGTCCTCACCTTGGGGTGCTCCTCAGGCACATGTTGCTTGGAGAACTTGGCAAGCTGCACAAGCTCGGGGATAACCTCCTTGACATCATAGCTGTTGGTGCAGTTCACCAGGGTGGTAGCCACTGAGTACAGGATGGTCTTGTCAGAGGTCTGGAGGGAAGCACGGAAGGAGAAAGGCAGCAAGGAAACTTTAGAACGAACTTCTGCTTCCAGACGGTCCCCTCACATGGCCTGCAAGTGTATTTGGGAGGAGTGTGTGGTTGGTTTGGCTCAGCTCAGAGAAGTACAAGTAGCACAGAGGGAGAGGAATTGGCTCTGCTTATACGGAGTAGGCAAAAATTTCTCCTGCACCCTCAACAACACCCTCGAGGGAATGGGTGGGAGTCCTCAGAGTGTGCCCCTTGCTTTGTGCCTCTTTGCAAAGCCCAGGCCAACATGTTTTCACATAGTGTGACTACCTCTCCTGGGGCGGGGACAGGATGGACACGGATACCCTCTGGTCTGGCCCTGGGGAAACTCCTTCCCACATATTCTCCCTTTAGAGGTAGAAAAGATGGGGAAAGGAGTCTGGGATGGACTGGGACAGAGGGAGGGGACCCAGAGGAGGTTAGGTACTGATTCTTAGTTCTTCAAGACCTCACTTCCTGAGGATCCCTGGGAAATAAGACAATCCTCTTGTTCATCTTCCCACTGCCTGGAAGGCATGAAGAGTTGTGAGCTCATTTTGTAGGTAAAATGAGGGCAAGAAAGGAAATGACCAATCTGGGTTTACACAGGGAGAAGAGGGTATAGCCAGGGTGAGGACACAGGGGACCAACCTTCCAGGCTCGGCGGTAGGCCCTGTGAGGCTGAATCCAATAGATCGTTCCTAAGGCCAAGGTCAGGGCCACACTTACCTTGGCCAGCTCAAACATGGCCTGCAGAGCAGGGATGTCCTGGACAAAGTCGTCCTTCACATCAGCATCCAGCGTGAGGTAGGCCAGGCCCTCCACTGCCCATCGCCGGGTCCGGGTATCTATGGATGCATTGCACAGCCACCTGGAAGGGGGAAAGAGAGACACTGGGAAGGGGGCCAGGGCTCAGGTCAGGGCAGTGAAGCCATTTCAAGGTAATGGGTAGCAGGCGAGGGGCTTTTCACCATCTGGCGTCCACTAGGGCACATCCTAGAACGGAGATAACAGACCTAGGGTAATAGGACCCCCTTACTTGCGACATTGTTTGGCCAGCTTCTCTGTTGACCCTTCAGCAAACTGCCTGAGACCGTAGTCTGTGCCACCTGCAGAACCAAGCTTACAGAGTCCCTGTGGAGGAAGGGAGACAGTGGACTTTTGAAAGATCAGAGACATTAAGGCTTGGGGACAAGGCTTTGCTCAAACAGGTCTCTGTGGCTGGAAGACTTTGCCTCTTTTACTTTGCCTGGATAAACTTCTATGCATACTATAAAACTAAGCTCAGTGTCATCTCATCTGAGATGCCCTCCCTGAGGCTTCCAGATGAGGGTAGATGTCCCAAAAGCTGGAAGATATTACCCTGCTCCCTTTCCCTCACCATTTTGACCCCACAGATCTGAAACTGCAATGATGAAACTTGTTAAAGCACAAAAACTGGCAGAGAAATCCTATCTTGTGGGTAACAAATTCAGATATGAAGAATTTCACCCAGGAAATTTGGACTCTTGTTAGAAAAAAAATCTCTTTCATAAGAGAAAGCTCATAATAACAGAAGCTAAAGTTAATTTTTAAAAATTTGATAGAAACAAACAGAAAAGATCAGACTCAAATTTTTACTACAACTGTTTACAAGGAAAAGATCAACTAAAATAATTTTTGTAAAATGGAAATGGAAAAAATAAAGCAGGTTTAACTGTGCCATGTAAAAACTGATTAAGGAATCAAACTGACTTTTTGGAGTTTGCTCAGAAAACACTTGCTGGACAAAGCTCATCAGCGTTAGTGTCATTCAAAAGCACAGAGATGTAGGAGGTTAAATGGCAAGGTCCGCCATTCTGAATCTATGTTCTCACAGCCTCCTGCATATCGTCTTGCTCTGCAGGGGCCTGTGGGTGGGTCTGGGTGCCCCTTAGAGCATGATCTCCTCAAGGATAGGGGCTATGCGTCATTCATCCTGATGTCCCTGGTGCCTGGCATGGTGTCTGGTACCTAGCCCACTCACCACCAGTGTTCGGATCTTGATCTTCTCATTTTTGGTGGTCTTGTAGATCTCTTTGAGCAGTGACACTCCATTGGTGATGATGAAGGTGGCACGGCTGAGCTTGGTGGAGGCATAGATGAGGGCCTCCACGGCCACCAGCTGGTCTGCCTCACGCTCCGAGCCACACAGCGCTACCATCATCTCCATCACACCTTTCAGCCCCAGCAACTGATTGCCCAGGTCAAAAGGGCCTTGCAGGATCCCTGACACTATCTGGATGGCAATCACATTCTTGTCCATGTCCTGGGGGTCAAACGTGCCCCTAAAACAGAAGACAAGGGTGATCAAGAGAATTGGCCCAGAGGGGAGGAAAAAGTGTGAGATTTGGGGGCAGATAGATTTGGATTTGCATCCTGGATTCACCACTCATGTGCTGTGTGACCTTGGACAATTCACTGAACCTCTCTGAGCCTCAGCTTCTTGACCTGGCAACTGAGGATGGTAGAATTATGTCTCAGAGTTTCAATGAGGTAAATGACATAACAGATATGCCAGGGATTGTGTTCCCCAAGAAACACACTCTGAGATGGGATTGACATGTAAGAAACTTATTAGGGAGAGCTCTTGGGATCAACATCTGTTGGGGGAGGGAAGAAAGCAGGACTGGACAGAAGGAGGCATTGGCTTCAATGCATTCATGACAAAGCCTCAGCCTGTGAAGAGTTCTAGAGCTGAGACACTCCTCAAAGTCATTCCACGTTGGTGTGAGAGACAAGTCATTCAATGCCGGTTGCCCTGGGAAGCGTGAACAGCTATCCTTAGCTGAGGCAAGTCCTGAAAGAGGTGACAGTTAGGAGCTGTCAGCCAAGAGGCTTCCCAGCAGCTAGGCTGCCTGGCGAGACAGTATAACAGCCACAACACCACAAAAGGGCTTACCATGGTGCCTGACACACAGCATCACTCTGAAATGTGGCTGAGTCACAATGTAGCTGGAGCCATTCGCTCTCCTATCTGGTCTCAGTCCCTTCCTCTATCAAGTGACAGTGTGGACTAGATGAATCAGAAGGTTCTACCTTCCTTTCAGAATCTACTGTCATCTACTCTACAGGAGAATCTCCAGTTTGGAAACAGCAGGGCTGACATGCCTTCTGATCTTTCAGTGATCTGCCCAGGTTGGTTCAATGTGGAAAATCAGGGCAGATGTGCCCAGGAGAAATGCAGGTGTGTATAAATGAAAGAAGGCAGCATGGACTAGTCAGGAGAACTCCACACTGAGAGTTGGAGACCTGGGCTCTGGTCCTACATTTGCCTCTGGCTGACTGGGTGAACTGGGCAAGTCTCTCTGGGGGTGAGAGCTTGGCTTTGGAGGTTCTGAGAGCCCCTTTGGTTCTGACACTCCATGCCCTGCTCCTCATCTCTCCACTCGGTGCCAGGGAACCTAGAGCCTTTCATAGTTAGTTGGGTTCTTTAAGCTGGTTCCTCATACTAGCTGGCGCCTGAACCTCCACCCAGCTGTTGGCTCCTGAGGAAGCAGGGTGGGGGCAGACTCAGGTGCCAATTGTAGAAGGCATGACTCCATTGATTGAACCTCAGGTGACTGGCCTAGGGGCAGAGGCCTGTGCAGAAGCAGCATTCCACAGGCTGACAGGGAGGGGGCCTCAATCAAAAGCCTGTGCCCAAACCAGGAATAGCTGGGTGATATTTTTCCAAACTTGATTTAGGACCTCATGAGAGATTCAAGAAACTGACCACAAAAGCTGAAGTTGAGGAAAAAAAAAGACCAGAGAAGCCCTAAGAAACTTTAAGTGAAACAAAGTCAGGGGTTAGGAGAAGCTATGGATTATGCAAGCGTCAGCAAACTTCAACCGTGGGCCAGATCTGGGAAGCTGGGAAACTGAGAATGGTTTTTATCATTTTAAAGAGTTTTATTTTTTTACTTTCTGGCCCTTTATTGAAAAAGTGTGCCAACCCCTAGAAAGGATAAAGGAAAAGCAGAGTGAAGGCAGAGTCTTTACCCTCCCAAGACTCATCTGAGGTGCTTTTTAAACATACAACCTCCTGAGCCATACCCCAGACTACTAAGTCAAGGAGTGTCCCAGAAATTTGAATCCCATACAAGTTTGAGAATCATTGGAATAAAGGATTAAAAGGCCATGTAGCAGTGGAAGGAGAAGGGAGAGGACACATAAGAGAAACAAAGATGCAGAAAGAGCATCTGAGTCACAATAATGATGGTGTGACAGCGAGAAGACCCAGGAACTCCAGTCACTGAGGGCCCTGAGCTCCTGTCTGGTTCTTAAAGCCTTGACAAGCTGATATCTGCTCCTTTCAACCACAGAAAACTCTGGTAGGTTTAAAGCATGTCCAAAAATATTTTGACATTCCTCCCTGCAAAAGGTAGAGCCTAATTCTTTCCTCTAAAACATAGACCAGACTTAATGACTTGATTCTAGTGAATAGAGTGTGATGGAAGTGATGGTGTGTGACTTCTGAAGCCACATTATAGAAGACAATGCCACTTCTACTTTGCTCTCTCTTAGAACACTCACTCGAGGGGAAGCCATCTACCACGAGGGGCGGTCCACACGGGGAAGAATCAAGGCCTCCCACCAACAGCCAGCACCAATGTGCCAGCCATGTGAACGTGCCATCGTGGAAGCAGATCTTCCAGCCCCAGCCAAGCCTTCAGATGACTGCAGTTGAGGCCAACATATGATTGTAACTTCATGAGAATCCCAAAGCCAGAACCGCCCAGCCGAGCCACTTCCAAATTGTTGTCATGTTATTATAAATGATTATTGTTGTTTTGAGGTGCTAAGTATTGGGATAATTTGTTACATGGCCATCAATAACTAATACAGAGGCCGACCCCGTGAGGCCTCCAGGGAACTCACGTGATGTACTCCTCACAGATCTTGCGAAAGTGATCGCGCTCCGGGTCACAGCGCAGGTCGTCGTAGAGCTTATTGATGAGGATAGAGGCCAGCATGCGTGTGTTGTCGGTCAGAGGCAGGCAGGATGGCAGATCTGGAACCTGCCCCACCACCTTCAGGATCTTCCTCAGGCCTGCAAGACAGATGGCAGTTGCATGTGTAAGCCCCCTGCTGGGCTCTGTCCTCACAAACACCCCCCCACTCAGTCATGCCTTAACACCAGCTCCTTTCCATCCTGCCTTTGGCAGAACATGCCTCATCCAGAGTGAAGAGCACTGAGATGGGGCCAAGAGACTCAAGTTCTACACCTGACTCTGGCCTACTTGAGCAATTCTCCCCTCACTATAGGCTTCTCTTTTCACATTTACAAAATCAAGAATAGTTGATCTCAGAGGACTCTACCAGTGCTAACAGTCCATGGGTTGATGTATAACTTTCAAACACTTTTATATTCTTCTTTCCTCCAGACCTCGGTTTATTTGTCAAATGGGAACAATACTATCTCCCTCATAGAGTTTGAGGACTCAATGATTTAACGTATGGAAACTGCCTGGTGCTGATACAGACACAACATTATCGCTCAATAAATATTTATTATTTGTTTAGACTACTATATTTACTAGTAACTGTTATTTTCCCATTTCTTCTCTTCTGTTGAAGAATCTTCAGTGGCTTCCTATTACCCATCAGGCTAATGTAAATGTCATGTATTTCTTGAAAAAAAAAATGAATGAATGAGTGAATAAATAAATGAGCACTTTTTAGGTACTGGACACCAAAACAAAAGGAACAATCCTGACCTCCAAAAACTCATGATGCAATAGGGAAGACAGACGTATAAAGATTATAATACGATGTGATAAGCGCAGAGTAGTAACACCATGGACAGGGTGATTTGCTCCAAGGAAGTAAGAATTGCAAGTTATTTTGAGCACTTACTCCAAGAGCTTTACACATTAACTCATTTAGTCCTAACAATAATCCAACTGGTTAGGAATCATTATTCCCATCTTTCAGCGCACAAAAGCAAGACTTGGAGAAGTCAAATAAGTTACCCAAGATCACACAACCGGCAAGTGACCTAGTGAGGACAATCTTCCAGGAATGTCTGATTTCAAAGCCCACAACGTTAACTGTGATACTATGCTGCTTCTGGGACAGTAGACAGCTTGACTTCAGAGCCAGGTTTTAGAGGTAAGAGTTGGTCAGATAGTAAGTGGCACAGGGAAATGAGACAAGGAAAGTTCAAGGTAAACACTGGAAGGCATGAAACTCTGAGTGTTAACAGAATTCGGTGGTAAGTTTTATGCTATGTCTATTTTAGTACACACACGAAAGCACTGGTAGGACTGGAGAGTAACAAGAAGCGGCCTGATGAACTAAGCCAAATTCCCTCTCCAAGGCCATGATCAAATGCACCTGTTCCACTTCCCGCCACCTCCCGCCACCCATCTCCCACTGTTCCCTTCGATTCCTGCCCTTGCCTGGAATTCACATTCACCTTCTGCTAGAACATTCAACCTCACCACTGCAGCTTTTTATTATTATACCAGGATTTTAAGTCCACATTATTTTTACCCAGGTACTATTTATTTTTATGCCTAGAATACCACTCACCTCACCCCATAAACCATGCAGTTGGGCCTAGATCCTTGTGCAGAGAGGTCTGCTGTTGATGTACAGCCTACAGAATACATGCAGAGAAGACTAGAACTGGGGGCGGGCGGGGGGCGGGCGCGGGGAAAATGTTTGGATGGGGCTTAAATACTTGAGTAAATTTGTTAATGTGCATTTTGCTGAGATCTGTGAAAACGAAACAAGGGAAGAGCGATATCAAAAGAAAATAAATTTCAAGGTGGTAAGGCTGATTTGAACCTTTCAGATCAATGTATGGTCTAAATGTCAATAAACTTGTGAGAGAATTTGTTGTAGTGCATTATAAAGCCACAGGTACAATTTCTGAACAATTAAAGAAGTTGATTTAGGAGAAGGGTAATACCTTGGAGCTGATAAATTTAGTGATGATCTGCTAGAATATTGTTACTGTGCTTTATATAAAGTACACTTGATGCCACTTGGCCCTTCTTGAAGGCCTGTGAAGTATTTTGAAACTTGAGGAATTTTATCCTGTGGTTGGTGGAGTCCTGTTTGTTTTTTAATAGTTGCCCGCATTTGTTAGGAAACTCCACCCAGATGTTTTTGGGTGTGTTTGGACATTTTCTGGGTGTGTTTGGGCCCTGAATTCAGAGCCTTGACCTATACCTTCACCAGCCTAGTGGTGGATCCTAATATGTTAACGGTTTTTCAGTTGAGACTGAAGACTTCTTCCAGACAAGAGCCATGCCTCTTCTACTTTCTGCTCAGAGCAAGGTACCCTGGTGCTCACTTGAAAGGCTGGAGCGAGCCCCAGGCCCTCCCATCTGCTCACCGTTATCCACCACATAGATGGTGCGTGAGTTGTCGTGAATGGAGAGGTCCTTCCTGGGGACATTCTTATTGAGCAGGTTCAGGGCCTGATCTCTGCCCTGGCCAGACACCTTCTTACTGACCAGCATGTCGAGCAGGTGGCTGGTGATCTGCTTCAGGTCCTTCTTGGTGTCTAGGGAAGGAGAGGACAGAGGTAAACAGGGGGGACTAGAGAGCCTCAGGTATGTAGGACCAGGAATGGCACAGGCTTCTAGAAGGACTCTGGAAATATCAAATCCACTGCTTCCTGGATATTGGAATTTTCAAGAATGTATAGTATTGCCCATCTCACCCCCCCAAAAAGGGAGGGGAATCCCTAGACAACACCTCCAGGGGTCCTTCAGCTACTCTGAACACTGGCTTCAACAACAGCCCATTCCATCTTTGAACAGCTCTGGTTCTTAGAGACTTCTTCATTCCAAACAATACTTGGCAGGGATCCAGGGATGTAGTATTTAATAAACTGATTTAATAAAATGTTTTCCAGAAAGGAAATTTATACTCTTTACAGACACCTTACTCCCCACAGATTCAGGCATGCTGGGACCCCGAATTTAAGCCTTTGCCTGGGGTGTCAGGTCCTCCTGCTCCCTTCGTCCTTCGCCTGGGATGCCCTTTTCCTGCTTTGACCTATATGACCTCTCTGAGACTTGGAGATTTTTGTTCTCATTCTAGTTTGGAGCCTGAAGGCAGGCAGGCAGAAATGGAAAGCTTTCCAAACCATGTCATATAAATACATGATGAAGGAATGGAGCTGTCTAACTGGATAAGGAAAGACATAAGTGGACATGACAGCTTATTTTCAGATACAGGTATGTCATGAGGGTGAGATAACAGAACTTATTCTGAGAGGCTCCAGAGGGCAGATTGGGACCAGAAGTGGGTGAAAGCTGCAAAGAGATAGATTTAAAATCAATATATAATTTTTTTTAAGTTAGGCAACCTTTGGTTGACATCACAGATTGCAAGGAACTTGTCAGCTTACAATCCCTTATTTTTCACACCTACAGCACCTGGGCTTCCTAGGTGGTCTCCCATGCAAGTACTAACCAGGCCTGACCCTGCTTAGCTTCCAAGATCAGATGGGATCGGGCTTGTTCAGGGTAGCATGGCTGTAGACAACATATAAAATTTTTTAGCAGAGTTGTCCAACAGCTCACTTACCTTGCAAGGAAGTTGCAGCTTCCAACAAACCAACCATAGCTCTCACCATTTACACTCTTGGGGAGTCCCCTCCCACACTAGGCCTGGGCTGGTCATGTGACTTATAGCACACCTAGAGGCTTAGAAAGCACTTGCACTTTGGGAACTTGTCCATTTAGAATCCAGCAATCATATTACATAGAAACCCAAGCTGCCCACTAGAGAGGCCACAAGGAGTAAAACCAAGGCGCCCTGGCCAGTATCTCCAGTTAACCACCAGCCATATGAATGAGGCCATCTTGGACCCTTCAGTGAGTCTAGTGCAGAAAAGGAGCGTGGCTTGTTGACCATGACAATAGTCAAACCACATCATGAATCCAGGACTCTACAAGGTTAATATCATTAATCTACAAAGAGTTCTTATGACTCAATAAGAAAACACTGGTACTTCAATAGAAAAAATAGGTAACAACATGAACAAACCTTTAGAAGACAAAGAAATCCAAATGGCTAATAAAAATAAAGAAAATGATCGCTTTCATTAGCAATTTTTAAAAATTCACACAAGATAATTTTTACCTACTGAATAGAAAAATATCTTTAAAATGATAATGTTTAAATCTGGTAAGAATGATTTCCGACTGGAACTCTTATTACTTGGTAAGAGTACAAATTGATGCACTCTCTCAGAAAGGAATTTGAAAGTAAGCTGGAGGAAGAACATTAGGTATGTTCACAGCCTTCGATCAAATACTCGCATTTCTAGAATTCGTTCCAAGAAAATAATTACAAATGCAAACATGGATTTATGTAAAGAACGGCTACTGAAGTGTTTTGTACAATTAGCATGCAATTAGAAACAATCTAAACCTCTTATAAAATAGAGCTGGTTGATAAGTTATGATACATCTATACAATGGGATATAATGAAATTACTTAAAACCAAGTTTCTTATGAGTGAATCTGCCTTTGTGACCCTCCCAGGCAGAGCAGGAACTTCTAAAATTATGCCTATGACCTGGATGTGCAGGAAGAAGCATGAATTTATGTGCATGGATGTAGGAATGAAACAAATGTAAAATTAATAATTATTAAAGGTGAAAGAAATTTTTTTGTTAAGACTATTAAATGAAGGAATTTTTATGTTTACGTAAATTCCTGTGTGTGTATTAAAATTTTTATTTTCTCCTGTTAAAAAAAAGAATATTAAGTTATATTCAACACTAATAGATTGTTCTGTGAAGAAAAAACACAATATTATCCATGAATTCCAATTTTGTTAAATAGATATTTATATTAATGGATAGAAAATTAATATGGATGGATAGAAAAAAGACAGTGATTATATTGGTTAGCTAGAGGGATAATTACAGATTTTTAGTGTTTTTTCATCTTTATGTATATCTAAGTTTTTTCAAATTTCTCCAATAAGCCTCTATTACTCTTTAAAATTGTAATAAAATGTATATACATAAAATCTACCATTTTCACCATTTTAAAGTGTACAGTTCAGTGGTATTAAGTACACTCACACTGTTGTGCAACCACCACCACTATCTACCCAGAACTTTCTCATCTTACAAAACTGAAACTCTATACCCATTAAATAACTCCTCATTTCCTCCTCCCCTGGCCCTGGGCAATCACCATTCCACTTTCTGTTTCTACGAGTTTCATGATTTTAGAAACTGAATATAAGTGGAATCATAGACTATTTATTTTTTTGTGACTGGCTTATTTCACTTAACGTATCTCTTCACTTAATATAGGGTTCATCTATGTTGTAGCATGTGTCAAAATTTTTTAAGGCTGAATATTATTCCATTGTGTGTATGTGTGCGTGTACACATACATACACAGTAAGTCCTTAATGGTGTCGATAGGTTCTACAACTTTAAGAGAAACAACATATAACAAATCCAGTTTTACCATACGCTAATTTATATAAGCAACAGTTAAGTTCCTATGGCATCTCATCAATGTTATCATGAAATGATGTTATTCGAGGACCTACTGTACCACATTTTGTTTATTCAGTCATCCATAGATAGACACTTGGATTGCTTCTACCTTTAAGCTACTGTACATAATGTTGCTATGCATCCGTTACTTTTATGATCAGAAAATTAGTATTGAAATAAAACCAGGCCATCTCCACACACAGAGAATGCCCAGTCTGGAGTGATAACTGACTTTCCCTTGCCCCCACCCCCTTGAACCATAACTAAAGAATATCTCCTACCTAGAACCAAGGCCTCCTCCTTCCCTCGATGCTCGCGCTTGTCCTCACCAGCCAGAGAGTCAATGATGGCCTGGAGCAGGTTGCAGACAGCCAAAGACATCTCCTCATTCTCCACAGCCATGAGGCTACAGATTCGGTCTATCCGGACTACGTGGAGAATCGCCGTGGCCTAGACCCCCAGCAAGAACCATAGTCAGCTGTCTGCTCTCCCCTTCCAGATGCTATGCAGTTTAGGGGGTGGGAGATAACCGCCCCATGCAGTAGGAAGATAAGCCCAGGAAGTCAATGCCTCATGGGGCCTGATGTCTGGGAATGCCCTTGACACAAGCCATGCTCTTTTCCAGAGGTTTAGAGCCACTGGCCACATGGAGCCATTGAGACCTCCCAATGTGGCAAATCCACATGTAAATGTGCAATACTTATAAAACACACACTAGATTTTGAAGACTTAGCATGAAAAGTGTAAACTATCATAGCCTTTGCATTCAGCTCTTTCTTATAAACAGTTTTCAATAACCTTATCTTTGCCAAGACCAATTTCCAACTCACAGTAGAAACAGAGGAGCAATCTCTGTTGAATCCAAGACCATACAATCCAAGTTGGGGGGGATACTTTAGACTTTGTATCAGAGTCTGTTTACATCAGCCACACCCTGCCCACATGTCACCCTCCAGGTCCTCAGATAGGTAAACACCCCACACCCAGGCCCTCACCCTAGCTCGGTGGCCGCTGCACATGCCCGACAGGGTCCGCACTGCAGCCAGCACCAGCTCAGGCCTCTTAGTGTCCATAAGCTGCAGTAGCAGGGCCACTCCATTGTTCTGGAAGATCCTTTCAGCCCCGGCTTCTTCACGGCCAAGTACAATGAGGTTGTTGGCTGCCTAAAGGAGGAAAGAGACAATGAGGGTCTGAAGGAAGGTTTGGCTGCTGAAGGCTTGGCCATGGGTCGAGTGTGGGGACTGGTGCAAGGGCCGGGTCTTCAAAATACCTTTAATACTGTTTCGACCTATAATCTTATTCCTGGAAACATTGCCCAAGAACATAATTCCAAAGAAAAAACACAGTAACTTGCATCAAGACCAACTTGATGAAATATATTGCAGTCATTAAAGTCATTAATAAAAAGGCTACCAAGCAACTTGGAAAAAACATTGGTAAGCAGAATGAGAATCATAGGTTCCGTCTGATCGCACTTATGTTAAAATAAAACTATACACACACACACACACACACACACACACACACACACACATATATGCTTACGGATAAGAACTAAAAATAGGTAGAGAAGTGTCAAATTAATTAAGCAAATAGGCCATTAGATCGAGGTGGCTTTAATGCCTTAGCAGTCTACCTAAGCAAACCAAACCCTAAGCCTGTAATACCTCAAGGTTAAGATGTCCAAACTTAAGAACAACCAATCGCAGTCAATTAGGCTTTCCCAAATAGTGCAACTGCTTACGCTATAGCCAATCAAATAATTTCCTTGCTTTGCTTCCAACTTTTTTCTGTAAGTGTTTCCCTTAGTTCTTGTCTGTGGAGTGCCCCTAACCACATCCTGTTTCGGCACTTTCCAATTCAAATAGATTTTGCCTAAATAAACTCAACATTTTTAATATGTCTCAGTTTATGTTTTAACAGAAGTGCTTTTGATGCAGGACAGGGCAAATTTCCTCAAGTGAAGACCAAGCCCTGCACAGAGAGAAGAGGGTCCTTTGGCAGAGAGTGTAGAAAGAATTCAACACACAAGCCAAAGTTAGAGTCAAAAGAAAAGTTTATTAGGAAGGCTTAACACTCCACAGACAGTGTGGTCTCTCAAAGGCAGAGTGAGAGGGACAGTGAGAGACAAAGTAAAGGCACTGAGAGGGACCCTGAGTGTTAATGGAATTCAGTTTATATGTCATTCTTTAGAATCTGCGAGTTATAGTTGAAAAGACTTTGTTAACCTATTTCCTTTTAATATGGACATACAGTGAGAAAGGGGAAGAGTAGAGTGAAAAGGTAAGAATATGTAGAGTGAAAGGCTTACTGGCAATTCCCAGACTTTAATCCTTAGGTTCCCCATGGTTTTAGCCATAGGGAATGACTCCGTTGGTTCCTGGTTCCCCTTCACGTGTGTTGGGAATGGGCTGTTAGCAATCCCAGCAGAAATCTTCCTTTGTTCTGAAGGCGTCCTCCTGGCCTGGCTGTAGGGCTGATCAGTATATTGCAGTCTCTGATTGTGGCTTGATTTACATTTTTAATTTTCTTGCCTCTTCTCTATGCTACTTTTAAGTGGAGAATTATTTTTCTTTAAATATTTTCCTGGAATATGGTTTTGGCATTTCGTTTGTTTGTTTACCTGTTCAGGGTAATCTGAAGTTGCAAGAATTCCCACTCAGGAAGGTGGAAGGTAATGGGCAGAGGGAGCACGAGATGGGTCTTGAAAGCCCTACGTTTGAGTTCTGATTCTGCTACTACTAACCGTGTAAACTTGGGCAAGTCATAGCACTTCTCTGGGTCCTAGATTCCTGTCTATAAAATTAGGCAGTTGAGCTAGAAGCTTCTTCCCAAGTGTCTTCCTACCCTAAAGCCTTCCTACTTGAGGATACATGAAACTTAAAAGGCCCCGAATCAGGGAGCAGGACCTGAGAGCCCAGGGGGGAAAAACTAAAGAAGCCAAAGTGGAAGGAAGAGGTTGGCAAAGAGATGGAGAGTGGGATGGTGGAGAGGGGCCTATTAGAGAAAAGCAAGCAAGAGCAGAATCATCATCACTATCAGTCAGGGACTTTGTACTTTTCAAATGCTTTCATCTATAGCAACTCTTTAAGTCCTCACAAAAGTTTGATATAAGAGATATTTGCAGAGTATATGGACTTACTGACTATACAACTAACAAAAGTTCCCAGGTATTGTTTGTCAATTTCCTTTTTTTTAAAAAAAATTTTATGTTCTTATAAATGTAAAACATTCAGATGTTCAATTTTTCCTCTGAAAAAGGACCAGAAATAGAACTGAAAAAATGCAACAAATTTGACTAAGAGGATGATATTATGAGTAAATATTTTCATATTTCAGAATGACTTTTTGCAATATTTTGTAATGAAATAAAACATTATTTTAACATATCATTGTTTCTTAGGGTGGAAACGAGGGGTGAGGCAAATGAGACACTTAAAATATCAAAATCAATGCAATGCAAAAAAAGATAAATCTATGATGAATAAAACATCAAAAATTTAAATAGAATCCAACCTTGTGACATAACTCTCCTCATAGGCTTCACTCTAAACTCCGCTCTTCTTAGAGTTCACTTTGTTTTCTAAAGTGCTTAACCTTTGGCCTGTTATTGTTCAAGTTCTCCAAGGAGCCGCCCTTCCTCTCCTGCTCCCCCAACTGTCCAGAGACTGGGGCAGGGCCTGAATGGGAAGTACAATTACTCCGCGGGTCCGGAGCGCGCCCTCTGCCGGCGGGCTGGTTGCCCAGCACTTACCTTCTCCAGCTTGTCAGCTTCACTGTTTTCGTCGAGGAGGATCTCAAACATCTTCTGAACCCTCGAGTCGGTGGAGAACTGCACACGGAGCTGAGGAAGGAGGAGGGAGTGGGGAAGGAAGCAGGCAGGAGTCCATATTTCAGTCGGCTTCACATAAAGTTCATCTCAGTAAATATTAGGGTATCTACTTTAGGCCCCTGCATTGTTATTCATTCATTCATTCATTCATTCATTTAACAAACGTTTATTGAACAATTACCACATGCCAGACACTGTTGTAGATGCTTAGATGCTAGGGATCAAATGGTAAACAAGTCCCTGACCTACATAGCTTATGGTCTAGTTACATTCGTTATCCCTTTTGGTCATTACAAGTCTTGGAAGTCAAGGGATCACCACCTCAATTTTGGAGTCTAGTAAACAGTTAGCTATTAGACATTTAAATATGGGCTAAAACAGAAATATGTCTCCAAGATCAGAAACCTGAAGCAGTTTTCAAGTAGCTCTTCACGCAAATTAAAGCTATTATGTTTGGCTGTCTCATCCTTCATGATCCCAGTGCTTTGAAGCTTTCATAAAATGATATAACTGATCATCATCCTCCATCTCACTATCCCCTTTTGTGCCTTCTACTACTTTGTTGTGCTGGTCCACGCTGCCTCCTATTTTCATCCTGGGCTCATTTCCTTCAAGGGCGGAAGGGGGTCTCTCATTTGACATCCCTCCTCTGATTTTTCTTAGTTTGCATATCCTCAGCCCTTGAGTCTGCACTGTGGACAGTATGCTGTGTCCCCACTCTGGGCTGCCCCAGGCGCTTAGGAGTTATGGAGTCTTGATACAAGGGGCTGCGTGATCAGTTACCCTCCTGCTCCTACAGAGGAGAAACCGACTCCCCAAGGAGTCCCTCAGAAAACTGGTAGCTAAGGCAGGACTAGGGTGCAAGATTCCTCACCTCTGGTCCAAGTTCTCCCCACCCCACTCCATTTTCCTAGAAAAGATTTTCTGTTCCTACTGGCTCCTGACTCTCTTCTATCCTGCAGCAATACCTCCCCTCGCCGCCCGCCCCACCAGTTCCTAGGTATCTCATGCTGCCTTTATCCTCCTGAAAAGAAAGAAAGAGTTGCAGACATACTAAGTAGCAATATTTTAGGAAAAGCCTCCATCTGGAATGTAAAAGACCCATGTTCTAGTTTGGCTGGCTCGCATACTCAAACGAGCATCACAGCATCTCTGATCATTCAGATAGGTGTACTTGCCGGCTGTTCTGTGGCACCTGCCTATGCCATGTGTTCATTCCATCCAAATGTGTGGAGGTATGGCTAGCCCTGCCCTGATGTCCTACTTCTTTTAACATGTCCCTGCTGGAATGAGGGGTGGTAGCCACAGCTTTCGGGAAGGGATCCAATTCACCTTCTCCTGGATGCTGGTATTGAGCCTCCTCAGCGTCTCCTGGAAGTTCTGGTTCCGTGGCTCAAGGGTGGCACAGCGCTGCACGTCCTTGAAGGCCTGGTCCAACTTCTCCAGGTGCTCCAGTGCCTGGCATCGCCGATACAGAGCCTTGATATCCGAGGAGTTGATGTCGATGGCTAGCGAGGGAGATATGCAGGGTCTTAGGGAGCTGGGCTGCAGACCACCTTCCTTTTTCCCCTGCCACTGCCTCCTAGCTCTTCCTTGGAGATTATCCATCCATGTGGACTATCTGGCCCAAGGCTCCCCTTTATTAGGGAGAAAGCAAAAATCATAGTCTCAAGTTTGGAAGGAACTTTAAGGGTCATCTCTCCCAACTCTTGATGCTCCAGAATCTGCTGCATAATAATCCCTGCCAAGTTCTCATCTAACTAATCCTTGCACACCTGCAGCAGCGGGAGCTCCCTCCTCAAGACAGCCAGGCAGCTCCGTCAGAAAGCCCTTCTCTCTTCCTACCTGAAATATATCTCTCTGTAACTTTGCCCTTTTATCCCAAGTCCAGCCCTGGAACTCCTGAGATGAAATTCAATCCTTCTTCCTTGTGACAGCCTTTTAGATGTTTGAAGACAGCTCTCCAACCCTCCTGGGAGTTGCCTTCTCTGAGCTAAATTGACTGCTCTTCACAGGATGTGTTTCCAGTCCCTTTTCCAACTGGTTCTCCCCACCCCTTCTGAACTCATTCCAGGCTCTCTGTTTCTACTAAGAGAATGGTAACCAGATCAAAACCCAACACAGGCCTGTAGTCAAGAGAAGTCTTTCCATTTTGATCATGTACGTAAGCCAATGTTGACTTATGCCGATATTTTTATGTTTATTTCTCCTAGTGTCCATGGAAGAGGCTAGTGCCTCCCTCTTCCTCAGAAGAAAGCCTGTCCCCACAGAGTGGACTGGGCTGCTAGGCCTGGTTCTGGGGATCCCCCATGAGAATACCCTATTTTACAAAAAAAGGGGTGTGTGTCATTACGATGATGAAGATTTCTAGAAGCGTTCTCTTAAGAAAAGAAGCTGCTCCAACAAATTTAACATGTAACTCCGTTTGCAAAAATGTGACTTAGGGATAGCTTTTCTGGAGCTCTCTTTTCACATATAGATGGCACATCTGAAGCCCGTTCTACAATGACTAGGATGGTGTCTACACAATCTATAATCCTCACAAATGTCAAGAGCTTCTTAGACAAAACAAGGACTCTGAGGGGTGTGGACCTTGGGCAGAGGGGGATGGCTCACCTCTCGAGGCATCTGAAGCTGCCTGAACATAGCTCTCCTGAGAAAGAGAAGGAGAAGGAGATTCAGTTAATGTGGGCCCAATGCAGAGATAGCTAGAGAGGGTCTCCATGGGGAGAGGAGAGGGCTTGCTGGGAGCTGCCAGCTGTCAGAGGCCCAGAGCATGAGCCCCTCGCTGGGCATGGAAAACTAGGCAAGTTTTGGCATCAGGCAAACTCGGCTTTGAATCTAGACTCTGCTACTAACTACCTGGGAGATCTCAGGCAAGTTAGTGAACCTCTGAGCCTTGAGATTCTTATCTGTAGTACAGGCATGACAACAGCAGCTACCTCATAGGGCTGTTATTAATATGTCACGAAAAAAACATATGAAAAGCCCCCACCGTGATGCCAGTTCTCATTAGGCTGGTTTCCATCTGGGGGAATTTCTATCTCCCAGGGGAGTGTGTCAGGCAGTGGGTCCAGGAAAGCAATGGGAGGCAGCCTTCTCCAACCCGAGGGGTTCAGGTGAGAGGGCTAAGATGACAGAGGACATATGATGCTTATCAGGACAAGGAGGCTGCTTCCACACCCCTGCATCCCCTCCCTGGTCCTTAGCCTCCTGCCTTGCCCCAGACCGTTTTCAGGCCACAGGCTGCTCGGTTCCGGTAGAGTGTGGCCAGCAGAGCCTTATCCTTGGTCAGCTTCAAGGCCTGGCTGTAGCTCTTTGCTGCGGCCTTGTAGTCCTGGCGCTGGAAATGCCGGTTCCCTTCTTCCTTCAGCCGCACTGCTTCCGCCTCCGCCATCTGTTGGGACAGGGCAGCCCCAACCGGCCAGCCATTCACTCCAGGCCCAGGATCAGACTCCAGGGGCCCCTCTCATCAAGATGGAAGGGAGGGTTCTGCCTGGCAGGGACCCACCCCCCAGCACCCCGAAATCCATCACCCAGAAAAACATTATAGCATTTGCTCAGAGCAAGGCCTGAGTTGAGAGGGATCTCAGAGCCCCCGTGCCCCACTCTCTGTTCCTCCCAGCTGGGTGAGTGAAGCCACCACTCCAAAGGCGTGAACTCTCACTACAGACCTTAAAAGTTCTTGTCGTTCCCCCTTCGCTTTCTTGTCCGGGGAACACTCGGGCTCGGCCTGGCTCGCTTCCTCACGAGGACAGTGCTCTTGGTCTGTCCTGTGACACTGCTCCTCTGAGCTCCTGCTCCCGTGTGAACCCCCAGCCAGCCAGCCTCAGTCTGCCCCTCCCTGCTCTCACCCAGGAGACTTTATCGCCCCTGCCAGTGGCTCCAGACCATATTTGGCCACAGGGGCAGGTGCCCCTGGAGCCTGTCATTGATACTCAGAGCCCTCCCCCTCCCCAGACTGGATAGTCAGTACCACGTGGAAATGCTGACTAACCTCTACCCTGGCACCCCACTCAGGGCAGTCCTGGGGGCTCAGAAACTCATATCCCAAAGAAGGAGAGAAAGAGCCAGAAGGGACAGGAAACCCCCAGCAGAACCCCTTCTCTAGACACAGCTATAATGCCCCTAGTCCACCTCCATCCGAGATAAACAATCTCTTCTCCCTCTCCCTGACCACTGCTATTTTGGGAGCAGAGTGACAGCTGAGGGGCTGACAGTCTTAGAGACCTGCAGAGCAGCTGCCCAGGTCCCATAGGAACTGGAGACTTCCAGAAACACCCTTCTGGAGGGAGGAGGAGGGAAGAAGAGGGAAGAAGAGGGACGAAATTTCCTTCCCCTTTTCTAGTTGTCCACAATTTTACTACCCCTCTGAGATTCACTTGTTGAAAATGTCCTTGCTTTTCAGAAAGACCAGTAGACTTACTAACTCAGTTTAATGTAAGTAGGTCCTGTTTTGATCTGCCTGTCTTCTCTTGTTCCTCCCTATTTGGAGCAAATGGGTATATTCAATCTTCCTCTCCCATCTGACTGGGAACTCCCTGAAGATGGGTCCTGTATACCCCGCACCAGACCTTCTCCTAGGGCAAGAGCTGGGTCAGCCTGGGAATTCCTGGAGACCAAGGACTGTACCCCCTATTTGATTGGGAACTCTCCTAGGATAAGCTGAGTCTACCTCATCAGAAGGAGGTCTTCCTGGGACAAGAACTATGTATTCATCATCAAAGAGGATCCCCCTAGGGAACTGTTCCTCCTCATTTGACTGAGGGTTCCTGAGGCAAATTTATGAGGTTGTCCCTACTTGGACTCAGAACTCTCTCGCTTTTCAGTGTCTCCAACCCTGAGTTGTGAGCTGCCTCCCCGAGGGCAAGGACAGCATCTCATGCAGTTTGACTTCCTCTTGTGTAGAGCCTGGCAGAGTCATTGTCCAATGCGTGTTTCCTGAATGAATAAGTGGATGAATGAATGGTGTCTTCATGCTGATGCTCTTTTTCAGTTACCATCATTCTGTTCTCCCACCTCATATAACTTCAAATTTATCTTATTCAGGCTGAGAAAGACACTGAAGAAAAGCTTGGGGGGTTACCCACACTAGATTCTTCTCCTGACTCTGTGATTTTGAATACACAGCTATGACCCTGAATAAGTTCTACTGCCCTACTGGACACAAGGCCCAGCCATGACAAATGTTTGTCTGATCTATGTTTGTTGATTAAATAAATAAATAAATGGCTAAATGAATTTCCTATGCTCATGGTACTCCAAACCTTGGGCCCCTTTGTGGGATAAGTTTTCCATAGCAACAAGGTAATATGATAAAAGATCCTGCCATTGACAGAGAACTGTGGTTCTGTGACTTTAGGTCTAAGGAACCATAGCTTCAAATCTTGATTTAGTTATTCATTCCATGAGCATTTCTTAAGCATCTACTATGTGCCAGGAACTGTGAATGATCACAGAAACAGAGAACACTCATGAGAGCAAGAATTTGTGTCCATTTTGTTCACTTACACATTCCAAGTGTGTAGTATGTAGTAGGTGCTCAATAATATTTGTTGAATGAATGGATGAAATAACTCCATAAATCTGTGATTTTAAATATGGGGGATACCTAGATGTTTTGAAAACATATAAAGGAAAACATGACTTCCTTTCAAGAAGATTTCCCTAAATAAATGATTAAAAGAGTTAATATATGTAGAGCTCCTAGAACAATGCCTGGTATAGAGAATAAGTGCTCAACACATTTTTTGAATGAATGAATGCATATTTAAGGAAAGACCTGAAGAATGAGGAATTGTTCCTGTATTAGTCAGCTGGAGTTGCCATAACAAAATACCACAGACTAGATGGCTTAAACATCAGAAATTCACTTTCTCACAATTCTGGAAGCTAAGAGTCTAAGATCAAGGCCATCAGGGTTTGTTTCTTATGAAACTTCTCCTCCTGGCTTGTAGACAGACAACTTCTTGTGATGTCTTTACGTGGCCTCTTTATGAGTGCAGAGAGAGAGAAAGAGAGAGAGGGAGAAAGAGAGAGACAGTGCATGCATGCATGCTCTGGCATCTCTTCCTCCTCTTATGAGGACACCAGTCCTATTGGACCAGGGCCCCATCCTTATGACTTCCCTTTACCTTTATTACTTCCTTATAGGCCCTATCTCCAAACACAGTCATGCTGGGAGTTAGGGCTTCAACATATGAATTTGGGCGGGGACACAATTCCATTAATAACAGTTCCAGACAGAGAAAAAATGCATGTACAAAAGCATTGATGCAGGAAGGGTCATGCCTTAGAAGAACTATGACAAAGCTAGAAGGATTTGATCTTAAAGAAAGAAGAGTGGTTGGAGAGGTAAGTAAGGCTGAGTGGACCATTATAAAGAGTTAGATTTTTTTCCCCGCCCCCGGCATGTAACGGGAGCCACTATGGGGTTTTAGGGTGGAGAATAACAGACCAGATTTGGGGTTTGAACCCTGAGAGCGCCTGAGAGGAGGCAAGAGTAGAAACAGGGAGACAAGTGAAGAGGTTGTTGTAGGAAACCATAGTGACTCATACCAGAGTGTGGCAGTGGGGACCAAGAAAACAGTTTTAAGGAAGGTTTATTGGGCAAAACTGACAGAGAGTGCCTGGATGTGAGGGGTGAGGGAAAAGAGAGCTAACAAGGAAGGTCCTGGGTTTCTGGTAAGAGCACTCATGTTCTTTGATCTCTGCTTCAGTTCCTCATTTGTAATATGGGGAGAAAATGATTGTTGCGAGGATTGAGTTATATGTGTAAAGCACTTATAACAATGCCTGACACATTGCTATCATTATTATAGTTACTGCTTTATAGTATTAAAAACCGCAGAAATTTTCTGCTTTTGTACTCATCAAGTATTACTAATTGATTGGATTCATTTTTAAAAGAATTTTAAGGGGAAGCGAGCGGGGAAGTTGAAGAGAGTAAATGTACGGTCAAATGTATGGTGACAGGAGACTAAACTCTGGGTGATGTGCACTCAATTCAATATACAGATGATGTGTTATGATATTGTGCACTTGAAACATATCATCTTATTAACCAATGTCACCCCAATAAATTTAATTTTTTAAAAAAGTAATCTATCTCTGGGTGGATAAAGTTACAGTGATTTTTATTTTATCCTTTTTTTATCCATTTATTCTAATTTTTGAAATAAGCGTGTGCAGTAAAAAGTACAATAAAAGTCACTTTTTCAAATAAAAAAAAAAGGAATACTAATTCTTGCCTTCAACCCAAAAGCCTCTGGCTTTGTAAGTCACACCCCCTACAGGGGAGCTCCTGCCTGGAGTCTATTCGCTCTTCTGTCATTTTCTATTTCTGTGATCTTGGGGAAAATCTACCGCTCAAAGCCTCGATTTCCCCTCTCTCAAGTTGGGCAAGAATCCCTGTTCTGAAGAGAGAAATGGCTCTTTGTATCCTGGAGGGACTGAATGTGGCGGCAGCTTCCCGTCCAAGGAGAGGTCATGGAGGTGGATACCATGTGAGACCACCCCTCAGGCCGGAGGCCCGGCGCGGCGTGACACTTTCCCTCCGCATCACCAGAGGGCGATGTCCCGGACTGCGGCACCGCCAGACCACGGGTGCGGCGCTCGGTCCCTCCAGAGTCTTTCTCCTCCACGTGGGGACGCAGGATGGCGGCGACAGTGGCGGTGGATGTGCGTGAGTGGGGGCGGGGGCACCGCGGCTGGGCGCTCGGGCCCAGGGTCCCCGAGGCCGGAGGGAGGCGGAAGAGGGGGTCTTCCCGTCCCAGCGACGTGGCTGATGCCCGCCGCACGTGTTGGTGCAGGGCGAGGCGGCCCGGCGCGACGTGCAGCGCCTGCTAGTGCAGTTCCAGGATGAGGGTGGGCAGCTGCTGGGCTCCCCGTTCGACGTGCCCGTGGACATCACCCCGGACAAGCTGCAGCTCGTGTGCAACGCACTGCTGGCCCAGGTGAGCGGTGGGCGGCGCTACCTGGGTCGGGCCCACGGGGAACAAGGAGACCAAAGATCTAGGGATCAAGGGCCCCACCACTCACCAACAGTGGGTGAAACACCCTGGCGCGAGTCGGTGGAGTGTCATCTAATTTGGGGCAGGGTAGGAAGATGTCATCAGTTTGAGAGCGCTTTACGTGCCGCCCATAGCGGACCATCTGCGGAGAGGGACCGCATCTTGAACGCATTGGGTGCATTGTCAAATGATTCTTCGCCACAGCCTCTACATAATATTTTACGGTGTGGCCCGGAGACATTAAATAATTTGCACGGTGCTACGCAGTAGATGGTCGATTTGCAATTGGAACCTAAATGTGTCAGACTCAAAACCCGTGCACTTCCAAGCCAGTGTTTCAAAGTGTTGCCCTCTGTTGGGGTGGGACCATTAAAAATGCTGTACTTGGATCCCACCCCAGAGTTATTACACCAGACTCTGGGGTGAGATAGAGAGTTTGCATTTCCAACCATCTTTTTGGATGCTTCTTACACATTATACAGCATGGTTTCGAAAACATTGTAATATTATACTAACCCTCATCCTGGACTTTAGTGTTCCTTTTAAAGAACACCAAGGAATCCGAATTAGTCATTAGCAGTAGCAAGTAAGTAGTTACTCAGAGCCTGTTTTTTGTTGTTTTTGTTGTTTTTTAATCAAGTGGGAATATTAATGCCTACCTCCCAGGGTTGTTGTGGGATGCAAATAAAGAATTTAAAAGTGCTATGTAAGCATCCTATAGTTGCTCTTCAAGGATTAAAAAGGTCTTTCTCTGCGGAATGATGGAGGTAACTCAAGCAGGGTAGTTGAAAAGAAGCTTTACCTCCACAGCTCAGTATGGAGGCTTCCTGGTGGAGGTAGCCTCTGCTCATCCCTTAATGGGGAAGATTCCCTTTGTTGTTGCCTTCCAGGAGGATCCCTTGCCCCTGGCTTTCTATGTCCACGATGCTGAGATCGTCTCCTCACTGGGGAGGACACTGGAGTCCCAGGCAGTGGAGACAGAGAAGGTCCTTGACATCATCTATCAGCCACAGGCTATCTTCAAGGTCCGTGCTGTGACCCGCTGCACCAGCTCCTTGGAGGGTCACAGCGAGGCGGTTATTTCTGTGGCCTTCAGCCCAACAGGAAAGTAAGGACAGCTGCAGAATTGTGGAGGGGAGTGTGGGGGTGCAGCCTCTGGCTGGGGTGAGGAGAGTACCCCCAAGTTACGATTGATGGGGCCTCCATAGACCCAATAGACCCGAGCTCTGGGCTCAAGTTGGAAGCAAGGGACTTCCCCAGTGAGATTTTGTCCAGAGACCAAGGACACCTGCCTTGCAAGAGCCCTTCCTGGATTCGATCTCAAGAGATCTGAGCTGCAAGTTCAGCTCTACCCCTTCCTAGCTGTGTGACCTGGGCAAGTCACTTAACCTTTCTGAGTTAATTCTTCTTCATCTGTGAAACTGGATTTCTTTATTCTCAGTCCTATGAGGATAATGAGAAGCTTTAAATCTAATTATAGCTGTGGCCGTTCCTTTAAGGAAGGAAGAGAAGAAATGACCTAAAAGTTTTCTCCCGATAGCATCAGTTTTACATTTCTCCTCAGGGGAGAGAGGGAAGTCCAGTCTCAAATGCTATTGCCAGAAGATGATTGAATAGGCAGCAGACATTCATGTGTGCAGTGTTTCGGTGTGGGCCCTACCCCTTGCTCCCTGACCTGGGGAAAGTCAGGCAGCCGCTCTTCTTCCCCAGGTACCTGGCCAGCGGCTCCGGAGACACCACTGTGCGCTTCTGGGATCTCAGCACTGAGACACCGCATTTCACATGCCAGGGTCGGTATGCAGTTAGCCATTTAGGGGGTCTTAGTTATAGGCAGATGACTCGCTCAGCTCTTTCATTCCTGAGGAGGCCCAGAGCAGATTCCAACTCTTTCACATCTAGTTAGTGACTAACAGTACCTTTGAGCCCAGCCAGCAACTTAAACAAGCAGACCGAACCAAAGTGTCAGTGTGGAGTTGTGGGAAGGGGCTGACTGGCTAGTAGGAGAACCTGGCTTAAATCCAGCCTCTACCACAGTGATTCTAAAACTTGAATATGCATCAGAATCACCTGGGTGGCTTGTTAAACTACAGACTGCTGGGTCCTACCCCTAGAGTTTTTGTCTCCATAGGTCTGGGGTGTGGTCTGAGAATTTGTCAAGTTCCCAAATAGTGCCAATGCTGCTGGTCTGGGGACTGACCACATTCTAGCTGGCGACCTTGTGAGTGTAGGGCATGCTCTCTTCTAAGCTTCAGTTTTCTTCTCATCTGGAAAATGGGGGTGATAATTCTTGCTTTGCTTCATACCTTAGAGCTATCATGAGAATTATAGGGGATGACGTGTGAAAACACTTTATACCCTATGTTATGTAGGAAATTATTAGAAAATGCCAGTGTTATCTGTGTGGCAACATGCTTGGCTCTAGCACTTGGGATGGATTCTCCCTTGCCTAGGAGCCTTATGTTCGATTGTTTTGTTCGATTGTTCATTTATTCAGCAACTAGTTTAGCAATGTGCCAGGCATTGCTAGAAACTGGGGATAAAGACAGATGTCCCTCCTTTCTCCCTCCCTTTCTTTCTTAGGACACAGACACTGGGTCCTTAGCATATCCTGGTCCCCAGATGGCAAGAAGCTGGCTTCAGGCTGCAAGAATGGCCAGGTAAATGGGGGTCAGGGTAACTAGGCAGGGACTCTGGGGCTCTCTTCCTGGGAGCTGGGTCAGAATCTTCAGGGAGGTGGGGGTGGGGGTGGGCGGAAAACCTTTGGTGGGGCAAGGACAGGTTGGAGAAGGTTATTTGGTGAGCTTCTATCTTTAGATTCTCCTATGGGACCCAAGCACAGGAAAGCAGGTGGGCAGGACCCTCGCTGGCCACAGCAAGTGGATCACAGGCTTGAGCTGGGAGCCCCTCCATGCGTAAGTGACACTGACAGCTGGGGTGAATGAGAAACGAGGGGCTCAAAGCTGTCCCCTGCATGAGACAGAGAGTTTTATTTTAAAGGGCGAAGTGAGCAGTCAAGACTGACAGTAACTGCAGGGCAAGAAGTGAGGAAGGTCTGACCTGCGTTGCTGCTTGGGAAAGGGCTATTCATCACAGGGCCTTAGAGCTGCCTTGAGATGCAGCCAGATCTTGGGGTCAGAAAGCTGTCAAGACACTGCCCCTTACCCTTGCTTAGGGAATGGGGAGGTGCCGTGGGAAGACAGGTGTTGCCATGTCAGAAGTGAGGTCACGTCTCCCTTCCCCTCTTCAGGAACCCCGAGTGCCGCTACGTGGCCAGCAGCTCTAAGGATGGCAGCGTGCGGGTCTGGGACACAAGTGCAGGCCGCTGTGAGCGCATCCTCACTGGGCACACCCAGTCAGTCACCTGTCTCCGGTGGGGAGGAGACGGGCTTCTCTACTCTGCCTCCCAGGACCGCACCATCAAAGTCTGGAGGGCTCACGATGTAAGAGCTAACGGGGTTCAGAACCCAGCCTGGGAAATCTCAGGCCATGGGACCAGCATTGGAAGGAACATTGACCAGTGTTTCCTGAGCATGTTCTGAGAGCCAGGTTGGGGAGGCGCTTCAGGAACAAGGAGTCCTGTGTTTGGTGCTGCACTGTAGTGGCGGTTCCAGTATCCCTTAGCATGGCCAGGCTCTGGAAATTCCTGCTCTAGAAGGCCTGTTTAGCCTTATTGAACCTGCCATTTCTCAAACTGACTTGACTGGAGCTCTTTTATTCTGATATACTTAACTTCCCTTCCATGAAATATATTTTCAGAAACAGTGATCTAAGCCACTGCCCTCTTTTTGCAAATGAAATGAGATTTGAGCCCAAAGTCATTTGATTAAAATCACAATAAATTAATGTCCTGAGTCTTCTGGAGTTAATCTGGGGGTGCAGGTTCCCTAGGATGGAGAGCGATGTGTGTGTCTGACCTGTCTCCTTCTGCCATAGGGTGTGCTGTGCCGGACTCTGCAAGGCCACGGCCACTGGGTGAACACCATGGCCCTCAGCACTGACTATGCCCTGCGCACAGGGGCCTTTGAGCCAGCTGAGGCCTCAGTTAACGCCCAAGACCTCAAAGGGTCCTGTGAGTGAGCGGGAGAAGTGGGGAGTGGGCTGCCTAGAAAGAGCTAGTTCTCTAGTTTAATATGTGAGAGTCAGACGAAGCCTGGGGAGTGTTTGCTATTTGTGTTGGATTTTCTAATCAGCCTTGTTCCTCATCTCTTTCTCTCCTCTCCGATATGTGGACACAGTGCAGGAGTTAAAGGAGAGGGCTCTGAGCCGATACAACCTTGTGCGGGTATGTGCCAGCTGCCAGCATGTCCAGCTCTGTGTCATCCTCTGCTAGTCCCTACAACACTTTGCAGACATTCAATCCCCTCTGCCTTCTAGCCTCAGCTCAGAATGTACCTTTTCTAGAAAGTTGTTCTTGATAACCCTAGTTTATAATCCTAAAAGCTTAATGTCCTGGTGATCATTTTATTTCACTTCGTTTTATTTGCTGTCTATTGCATTCCCAAGGTACCTCTCTCTTTTTTCATTTAGTTTGTGTGAGTAACATAGTCACATGATCTAAGGTTCAAAGAACACAAAAAGGTAGATAATGAAATATTTCTCATCTCTGCCATACATTCATCCATTCGTTCGGGAAGCATCTATTGCCACCAGTATCTTGTTTCTCCTTCCCCAAAGTGCATGTATATATGTACACTGTACAATACAGTCATGCACTGCGTAACAGTGTTTCAGTCAACAGCCGACCTCATATATAACAGCAGTCCCATGAGATTATAATGAAGCTGAAAAATTCCTATTGCCTAGTGACATAGCTGTCCTAACATCCTAGTGATACATTACTCAGGTGTTTGTGGTGATGCTGGTGGAAACCTACTGCACTGCCAGTCTCATTAAAGCATAGCGCATACAATTATGCGCAGTACATAATACTTGGTAATGATTAGAAATGACTGTTACTGGTATATATATTTACTGTACTATGTTTCTTATTGTTATTAGAGTATACTCTTTATACTTATTTAAAAAAAAGCTTGCTATAAACAGTATGCCGTGTTAAGCGAGCAGCAGCCTCATACATCTCCTGTTTGACATGTCTCTTGATTGCATCGTTTTCTCTTGTGCTTGATTTAATCTCGTTTGTATAGTTACTTGTTTTACAGGCTTATAGTGTAGAAGCAGTAGGCTGTACCATATAGCCAAGATGTGTAGTAGGATATACCTTCTAGGTTTATGTATACTCTGAAGTTCACACAGTGACAAAATCGCCTAACGATGCATTTCTCAGAATGTATCCCTGGCATTAAGCAGTACATGTCTGTACACATACATATGTACACAAACGCACATGTAAAAACTTTCCCCTTTTCAACACACCATTCTGTACCTTGCTTTTTCATGTAACTACATATCTTAGAAATTGTCCCATGTTCATAAAGTTGCCTTTTGGGGGAGATAACCCGTGGCCTCATTTCTCTGAGTTCTGGCCTCCTTGCTAGTGTTGAGACATAAGTGCTGTGTTTGCTGCCGAGGTCAGACTCTCCTGTCTGATACTGTGTCCAACACAGTGTGCTTTCTGCTTCCTCTAGGGCCAGGGCCCAGAGAGGCTGGTGTCTGGCTCAGACGACTTCACTTTATTCCTGTGGTCCCCAGCAGAGGACAAGAAGCCCCTCGCACGGATGACGGGACACCAGGCCCTCATCAACCAGGTGCTCTTCTCCCCCGACTCCCGCATCGTTGCCAGCGCCTCCTTTGACAAGTCCATCAAGCTGTGGGATGGCAAGACGGGCAAGTGAGTGGGGGTGTGGGGAGGGAGAGGAGGGCCACTGTTCCTCTGGAAGGAGCTTAGCTTTGCCACTTACTAGCTGTGTGGCCTTGGCAAGTGTTTGGATTTTCTGAG
Organism: Pteropus alecto; assembly: GCF_000325575.1. NCBI lineage: Eukaryota > Metazoa > Chordata > Mammalia > Chiroptera > Pteropodidae > Pteropus > Pteropus alecto. Next base: position 15,563,205 of record NW_006443570.1, read on the forward strand.
CCTCTGTTTCGTCTTCTGTAATATGCAGACTCCTTACCTGTCGGCTTTGTTACAAGAATTAAATGAGATGGTATATTTAGCGCCAGCATTAAGTGGGCACTGAAAATGATAGTTCATTTCATATCTGAAGAGAGAAATGATCTTAAAACTGGCCCTCCTCAAAGTGTAGTCTACAGACAAGCAGCAGTGGCATCCCCTGGGAGTCTGATAGAAATTCAGAACCTCAGGGCCTACCCCAGACCTTATAAATCAGAATCTGCATTAAAAAATTTTTTAAATTAATATTCTATTTATAGTTGACCTACAATATTATGTTAGTTTCAGTTGTACAACATAATGATTAGACATTTAAATACCTTACAAAGTAATCACCCTGGTAAGTTTAGTACCCGTCTGACACCATACATAGTTATTATATTATTGACCATATTCCCTATGCTGTACTTTACATCCCTGTGACTATTTTTATAACTGGCGACTTATACTTTCTTAATTTCTTCAACTTTTTCATTCATCCCTCCACCCCCCTCCCATCTGGCAACCATCAGTTTGTTCTCTGGATCTATGAGTTTGTTTCTGTTTTGTTTGTTCATTTAGTTAGATTCTGCATATAAGTGAAATCATATGGTATTTATCTTTCTTTGACTTATTTTACTTAGCATAATACTCTTTAGGTCCATTCATACTATCATTAATGGCAAGACTTCATTCTTTTTTATGGTTGAGTAATATTCCATTATATATATATGTACCACATTTTTTTAATCCATTCGCCCATCGATGGACATGTAAATTGTTTCTATATCTTGGCTATTGTAAATAATGCTGCAGTGAACATAGAGATGCATATATTTTTTCAAATTAGTGTTTAGGATTTTTTTTTTTTTTTGGATAAATACCCAGAAGTGGAATTGCTGGGTCATTTGGTAGTTTGTTTTTTTTTTAATTTGTTGAGGCACCTCCATACTGTTTTCCATAGTGGTTGCACCAATTTCCATTCCCACCAACAATGTGTTTGAGGGTTCCTTTTTCCTCACATGCTCCCCAACATGTTTGCTGATTTATTGATAATATCCACAGAATCTGCATTTTAATAAGGCTACCAGGTGATTCTGCTTGTCATTAAGTCTGAAAAGCACTGTAATGAGACAGTGCCCTCGGGTTCCTTAGTTTGGAGGAGAGGTCAAGGCATGGGTAAGGAGGATCAAGGAATACCCTCGGCACCTATGTGTCAGTCATGTATTTTCACGCAGCAACCCTTTGAGATAGGCCTAGGCCTTCAATTCCTTTTTAAGGTAAGGAAACTGAGTCTTAGAGATGCCTAATAACCTGTCTCAATAGACACAGCTAGTCTGTATTGACCTAAGAGTTGCAGCCACCTGTCAGCAAGCAACTGTCATGTTGGGATATCAGGCAGATGGGCTAAGCAGATGGCTGCATTGGATCCTAAGGTGTGCAAAGTCAAGTGGTATGGAGACCTGACAAAAGGCACTGTGGAAATGACATTTGGAGAAGTTTTACAAACATATAATGAGCAGTAATCATTAAATTGGCCTGGGGTAGGGGCCCAGCAGTGGGACTTTGTATCCATTCTAACATGTAGCCAAGTTTGAGAACCACTGCCATGGGCATAGAGAACCCTTCAGACATGTTCGAAGATCTGATATCCACCATCATTTTTCCCTGGCCCAGATACCTGGCTTCCCTGCGTGGCCATGTGGCTTCCGTGTACCAGATTGCATGGTCAGCTGACAGCCGGCTTCTGGTCAGTGGCAGCAGTGACAGCACATTGAAGGTATGGGATGTGAAGGCCCAGAAGCTGGCCACAGACTTGCCAGGCCACGCAGATGAGGTACGGCTGACCCTTGTGGGCAAGGGGTGGGTATGGAGTTGAAGCCTGGCCATCCTCTCCCAAGCCTTCTCCCTGCCCCACTTTCTCTCTTCCTCCTCCTTGGTTTAGGTATATGCTGTCGACTGGAGTCCAGATGGCCAGAGAGTGGCAAGTGGTGGGAAGGACAAATGCCTCCGGATGTGAGTTTGGGGGAGGTGGTGGTTGGTGTGCTTGGCTCTCTCCTGTCTTTGAGTCGTCATTCTCTGCAACTTTCCCTTCTGGTGTAGAATTCTCAGGGCTCTCCAGGTGCCCACACTGAGATGGTGTACGGAGCCAGGTTCTCAGCGGGCAGTGGGAGGGCTATGGGAATTGCAGGGATCTGGGAGACCCAAGTGAGTGCAGGCTCGCCCCAGTGCGAGGTGGTAATTTTTGTTAGCGCTGTACTGGGGGCCCTAAGTCCTGGTTCAAATCCTGGTTCTGCCTCTCAGTGAGCAGTCTCGGAGAGCTTGGATAACCTATCTCTTGGAGGTTATCAAACCTCAGTAGACAGAGCAAAGATAGGACGTAAACACACCTTGGAACCTGAAGCATTGTGTACTTGTAAAGGCCTGTCATTGGACAACTTCGGTGGGCATCCCAGGGGCCAGGCCCTGGGCCGAGGCCCTGGCTGAGGCAGGCAGTGGGTGCGTAGCCTGAGTTTGGGTGGTTGGAGCAGAGACAGTAACCAGGCTCTTGATGACTGAGGGGAAACTACAAGTTCTTCCCACATTGGGCTTCTGGGATTATGTGGCAGCATCCCTTTTTTGCAATGGCCTCCCCATCCCATTCCCTTCCCTTCTCCACAGATGGAGGAGATGAGAAATCCCACAGCTCTCTCTGACTCCCGCCTGGACTCAGCCTGTGCCAGCTGCCAGCCCTGACAGAGACCAAAGACTGAGGTGGTGATCTTGAGAATGAGTGTGGCCTGCTGTCCTTGCTTAGACCCCACTGGGGTCCCTCCCCGGAGCAGGAGATTGGAGATCACAGGAGGTTACCATGGAGCTCAGCCATTGGCCGTTCCTCTCTACCTTGCAAGGGTGGCAGGAGGCTAGGCAATGACTAGACCCTTGCTGCTACCCTGCCCTTGCTCCTTTCCCAGATGTCACCTCTGTTCCGGGTCAGACCCCAGAATCTGTAACCAAGTAAATAACTTATATTTTGTGTGTTTGGGTTATAACTCCTTGTCTAGAATCCCAGGGCTCAACCAAAGTCTGTGCTAAGTTTGTCTAGCCCCCTCCTTCTACACTGGGCTACATCAGAACTATACTTAGCAGGAAGTCACCTGGCCTCTCTCTCCCCTGTGCCTGTGAGGGAGAGGCCAGTTGAGACTAGAGAGGCTGGCTGAAGCCTCTGATAGTGACCAGAGGCTAATCTAAGGCTATGCTCTCTGATGTGGTAAGCAATGGCCACATGTGGCTATTTCCATTAACAAGTAGTATTCTATACAGTTAGAAATGCAGTTCTTGGTCACAATAGTTCAAGGCTACTGTATTAGATGACACAGGTAGACAACAATCATCATCATAGGGAGTTCTGCCTGCCAGTGCTGCTCTGGGAGTGCTTTCCTCAGCCTCTCACACACAGCACACTTCTTGAGGCCCTGTCACGCACCAAGCACTATGCTAGGCTCTCACGGTACAGACAGGGAGGAGCTGGCTGTCCCGGAGGACTCCCTCTCTAATGGGGCATGCAGTGGTAAGAGCTCTAGCAGAAGTGGGTGTGGTGTGATATGGGAGAATGGTTCTCTGTCCTGTGAAGATTTCACAGTGAAGTGAATCCCCAGCAGGACATCCACAGGCAGTTGACCAACATCTTGCCTTCCATGCATTCTGCCTCCACATTCTCTGATTCAGGTGCTAAGGCAGATAGACTCAGGCTGAACTTCCATACCACCCTTGCATAAAGTCTGTTGTGGCTCAGGGCCACAGCATCTCTAACCTCATGTTCCTTCCCCCCATCTCCTACCCTCACCTGTTCTACGATTTTGCACGTGGCTGGCTGTGGTTCTCAGCTGCGGTAAGGCTGTGAGAGGGGCAAAGGGAGGCACCAGTTGCCAAGGGCCTATCTGCAGGCACTTTTTCTGTGGCGTGTGCTCTCCCATGACTGTCACAGTAACCCTGCAGCCATGCCTGGACTGGTCTCATGTCCTCATGTTTTTGATGAGGAAACAGCCCAAAAAGCTTAAATGGTTTGCCCATGCCCTCACATCCAAGAAGAGCCAGAATTAATTAAATCAGACCCTGCCCCAGAGTTTGTGTACTTCACACCATGTCCTTCCAGAGTTCAAATCATGTTCACAGTGTGTGGGCTGCCCCTACCTCTTTACAGCATTTTTCCTGGTAAGTGTGTTTTAGTCTTTGAGTAGCAGTTTCTTCCTATCATGGAGAAAGGGGCGATGTTTGCAGAGCTCAAACAAGGGGGGGTTGAGCAATGGGATGCCATTATCCTATTATCTCAATGGGATAATGGCATCCCATTGCTCAACCCACCCCTTGTTTTCCACCCCCACCTACCCACCCACCTGGACTCTTGGTCCTGGCAGAAGCCAAGAAGCGAAGAAGGTGGATGTCGGTGGCTCAGCTGTCCACAGTATGAAGCAGAATCTAGGGGTTCTGGGTGACCTGCAGTTCTTTAATGAGGGACCTGGACCTGGCGCGGGGGG
>NW_006443570.1:15567875-15591349 GCF_000325575.1 Pteropus alecto
ATTGCTCAACCCCCCCTTGTTTTCCACCCCCACCTACCCACCCACCTGGACTCTTGGTCCTGGCAGAAGCCAAGAAGCGAAGAAGGTGGATGTCGGTGGCTCAGCTGTCCACAGTATGAAGCAGAATCTAGGGGTTCTGGGTGACCTGCAGTTCTTTAATGAGGGACCTGGACCTGGAGAGGGGGTTGCCTAGCAGCTATGGGCAGTGGCTGACCTGGCCAGGCCTACGGTGTCTAGGTGAGTGGAGCACCTGTCTAGGTGCCCCAACCCAGTGGTGGAGTTTCCGGTACCACTACTGCCAGGTCCTGGGCTAGCAGGATGGTGAGTGGTTCCCTGGCATGGTACAAGTGGTTCATTTCATGGTTCTGGTTCCTGAGGGCCCTGGGCCAAAGCTGAAGGTCAGTAAGGGGCTTCCTGGGGCCCTCCCCCCTAATAGGGAAATAAGTTTTCCAGATCTTCCAGCCTCCGCATCTCCTCCAGCCCGATGGTCACTGTTTTCCTCTGGGGTTCCTTGCGCTGCACAGTGATCTGGATGGGGTTGTTCTCGGGGAAGCTGTTCAGGTCAGTGGCCACAGTTGCAAACTGAAATAACACAAGAAGACCCCTCAGATTTCCTTCCCAGACCTGACCTCTTTGTTCTCCTCCACCCCTCATTTGCTAAATGGGATCTTAGCTAGCCTTACCAACTAACCCATCAACACCAGAAACAGGTGCAAAGAGGCATGATTCAGACCTGTGATGTTTCCATCTGTAGAGCTGTGTACTTGGGTCTCTCCCCCATCCTGTACCCCTGTACACTCCACTACCCCCCACAGACTGCTCCCTTGTCCCTCTTCAGCCTCCCCTATTTCAATGCCTTTGACTTCCCGACCCACTCACTCAAGATCATTGGCACCAAGTTGAAAGATGAATATCATAGTGATGCTAATGAATATGTTAGTTTGCATTTCCAGTGGGCGCTGGAGTGACTTAATCCTTAAACCTCCCAAAAGAGAACAGCTCGGAATTGATGTATATTTGTCCAGGTGGAAGGAAAGCAAGCAAGGAGATGAGTCCTGGGGGTATAGGGGTATCCCCAACCTCCAAAGCCCCTGGTGCAGACGTCTCTCCCTGACCCCTCATGCCCCCTTCTCCCAGGGCTCACTTTGTAGGGCTTGGACCACTTCCCCACCCCGGCTGCATTGGCAGCACGGACGGTGAGGCAGTAACTTGTGTTAGGCTTCAGCTCCATCAGCTTGACGGTGGTGCCCAAGATCTTGTTGAAGATCCACGGGCGAGTCTTTGCATTGGGAGGCTCGTTATTTTTCTTGGTCGCCTCCTGCAACAAGACCTGGTAGAAACTGACTTGCTGCTTGCCCAAGGCATAGGTCCAGGAAATCTAGGGGAAGAAAGCCCCCAAGGCTTCCTCAGACCTGGCCTGGTCTGGCCTCCCCTCACCCCACCCCACCTCCATCCCCTGTCCCTGTTGGAACAGAGGCAGGTCTGATGGGAGGTGTAAGGCACTCAATTGGATGTGGAGTCCCGTGCCCGCTGCATATGCTACTCTCCCTGTGCAATCCCACCCACTTCAGAGTGTACCCTTATTCCATATTTTCTTAGACTATTGTCAGTTGAGAGGGACCTTAGAGACCATCTTGTCCACCTCGCTCACTGCGGATGGGGTTAAATGTTCAGAGAGGGTAACTGGCTGACCCACAGGCACACAGCAATCGAGTGACAGAACCAGGGTTCAAACCAATAGCTCCAGAGCCCATACACTGTACTACAACAGTGGTTGCCAAGCCTGGCTAAGGATCTGAGGGAGTTTTATTAACACTGAGGATTCCTGGCCTGCTGTCTTCTGCCTGTCTCTCATTTCCAGTTTCTCCTCTGTCTAGGCCAGTTCTCAAGAGTTGGTGTGCATCAAAACACCCTAAAGAACTTGTTAAAACACAGATTGCTAGCCCCTGCCCAGTCAGTTTCTGATTCAGTATGCCTAAGTGGGGGGGTAGGGGACAAGAATTTAAATTTTTAACAAGTTGCCATATGATGCTGATGCTGGGAACCACACTTTGAGAAACACTGCTCTAGGCCATCCAACGATGGGGCTTCCAGATTTATTTTCCTTAAATACAGTTCAAATTGCATCCATCATCACACATAAAGCACTGCAAAAAGCTGTTCCCTATTGCTTACAGAAAAATCTATAAAGTAGCCCAACATTGGAGGACCAGCAGAAAATGACCCCAGACTAACTTTCCATTCATCTCTATTCCCCTTCTGTTACTCTAGGTCAGTGATACTCTATGTGAGGTCTGTGGGCCATCAGCACCACTTGGGAATTTGTTAGCAGTACAAATTTTCAGGCCACACCCCCATGCCTACTGAATCGGAACCTGTAAGGGATAAGGCCCAGGAATCTCATTTTTAACAAGATGATCAGATCTGCAGGCACATGGAAGTGTGGGATGTTCTGGATTAAGACCTGGTGTCTCTTCAACTCTCTCACCTATGAGCCTTTGCTAGTGTCAGCCCCTCCATGGAATGACTTTCCCCTATCTCCAGATGTTTAAATCCTACCTCTGTATCCCAGCTCAAATGTTACCAAGAGCCACCAATTCCTCTACCTGGAAGTAATGTTATACTCCCTCTGAACTCCTGGCATCTGAACTCTTCCTACAGCACTGAGCCCTTTCTAGGTTGCACTGGAGTTCTTCACAGGCATACATACCCTCTCTCCTAACCCATGAACTTGAGCTCAAGATGCAGGTGGTAGATATCTTCACATTCCCTACAGAGCTCAGTTCAGTGCCTGGCACATTGGGGATGGTCAGTAAGCCTTTACCAAGAGTACAAGGAGGCGAACGCACCACAGCCGTGGAATCGCTGACCGTATGCTCACAGATGAAGGGCGCCTCTGGTACATCCATGACCACGGAGGACTCTGAGCGTGTTGAGGAGGTGTCCGTGTCCAGCTCAGGGTTGTCAAGGTCAAGCAGGCCCCCAGGAGCGACTTTGGACTTAGATTGGTGGGGGCAGAGGGCCATGTCCCCCTTTCCCGTATTCTTGGCCACCGAGGAGGTGCTGAGTTTGTTCAGCTCGCCTTCCAGCATCCCTGCAAAGAAGCTGCTGTTGGGCTGGGTCACTGCCAGTTTGATGGGATTCAACAAGGTGGATGAGATGGGGGAGATGCTGGTGTCATCTGAGCTGCATTCAGAATCATCCCCTGGCATTGGCCTCCTGGAGTGAGAGGAGGACAGATGAGCCAGATGAAGGAGGCCACCCCAGCCCATGCAGCCTAGAAGCTCCTGGAGGCCAGGCTTGACTTGCAAGGGTCCCCAGCTGCTTCTGAACAGCTCAGAACATCCTTACTGCTGTGCAGCAGTGCATCAAACTCACCAGGGCACTCATTAGGGAAAAGTGCATATTCCTGGTCTCCAGCCCCCAGGTGGGATGGCACTGGGGAAGCTGCTAAAGTTAATAGGATCCTCAGACAATTCTGATGCAGGTGTTCTGAACACCACAATTCGAGAAACACTAATAAAACTTTAAGTCCTCCCTCCAAGTGGGGGGCAAGCGCCCCAGGAAATGACCACACTGATCTACTTGGGTATGAAAAAATATCCAAAAGTATCTAAAAGAAAAATAATAAATTAAGCTTTACTAATATGTACTTACTATTGTTTAATAGTTAATGTAATTACTGATTTATTTACTTAGAATTTATAACATTTAACAATATTAATATATAGCATGTAAAATTGATATACATATATCGGGGTGAATGATTGAAACTTTTTTCTTTCATTCTAATTTTTTAAAATTATGAACTATTTTAGACATATTCAAGGATATTAAGACTAATATATTAAGCTTTTATTTAGCCATCATTCAGCTTCAGAACTCAAGCCTGATCAGTACAGGACCCTAGATACTTCCTTTCCCCACCTCAGTCCTCATCCTCCCTCTCAGAGGTAACCAGCAAATTTTAAATTTTGTGTTTATTATTTCCCATGCCTTTACAAGTTTGTTATATGTATGTTATCTCTATGCAAGGTCCATTTTGCATATTTCTTAACTTTACATAAATAAATGGTATCGTATCTATTGGCAGCTTGCTTTTTCGTTCAATATTGTGTTCTTTAGATTCATCTGTATTATACATGTAGCTCTGGTTCAGTCATTTTAACTGTTGTATATTGTTACCAATTCTTTGCTACTACCAAAAAAAAAAAACAAAAAAAAACTTGTACATGTTTCCCCGCTGCTTAATTTTTTTTTACTGTTGAACTACAGAACTCAAAAAATTTGGCTTTCAAGTCTTTTTTAAAATCTTGATCCAAAGTAAGAAACCTGTATTACATGGCAACCTAGTATACTCATACACACATATAAAACTAAAACACATTGCACAAACCAGTACTTATACTATGTGTGATGTGCTCTGGAATTTTTTATTCTGTTTTATTTCCTTTTTATAATACTGATCTCCACCAACTAGAATGAATTCCTGATCCATTAATAGGTCACAACCTACGGTTTGAAGAGCATTTGTCTAGAGAGAGCAGTCAAGGTCACATGGTAAGTTGATGGCAGAGTTGGAACTGAAACCAAGATTTCCTACCCCATGCTATGTGGCTGCCATGTGCCCCTGGCGCTTTGTGGGTCCTCTCCTTTGCTTCCTACCCCACCTCCCTCAGCTGCTCTGGCCAAGTCCAACAACCAACTCCTGGATCTCTTACTCCAGGCCAGCCTCTAGCTTCATGGTTGGTTGACGGGCCAAATTTTTCTCCCTGAGCTCTATCCCCATTGACCTCCTCTTAAGAAACCCTGATCAACCCAAACCTCCCATGCTAGCCCTTGGCGGACATTTGGAATTAGAGGATTCCCTCACCGAGATCCTTTGTGGGCTGAAATGTCTGAGTATTGATGCCATTTATACTTCAGATTATCCTAATGAATCTCTGTTTTATATTTACTTATTCAAAACACCAGTGCTGAATAGGCATGGAAGGCAGCTAGATATTGGGCATATACTGGACATAGTCTCTGCTGGATGGGTGTTAGCTCCTATTTTCAAATGAGAGACTGAAGCTCCCTGATCTTAATGAACTTGTCTACAGCATATATTTCTAAGTGGTACAACTTGGGTTTGATCTTGGGCTCATAGCCCTAGACTTTCCCATTATACCATGAAGTTTCCTACAAGTATTCATCTCTTAAGCCTTACTGGCTTATTTATAGGTCTCTTAGGGCAGTGGCTCCCAATCTTTTTGGCACCAGGGACCAGTGCTCCTATGAGAAGCTAATGCCTGATGATCTGAAGTGGAGCTGAGGCGGTGATGCTAGCGCTGGAGAGCGGCTGCAAATACAGGTGAAGCTTTGCTGACTGGACCACTTCTCACTTCCTGCTGTGTGGCCCAGTTCATAAGAGGCCACGGACCAGTACCGGTCCCTAGCCCAGGGGTTAGGGACCCCTGCCTTAGGGAATGGACACCATATCCCTTTCATATAATCAGGACCAGCTGCATAGCTTGTGGGTTCCTTTCTTCAAAAATTATTGAGAATTTCAAGAAAACGACAGTAGAGAATTAAAGTTAACAACAGGGCCCTTCTAAGTGTGGAGTTGTGTGTGACTGCACAGGTCACACACCCATGAAAGTGCCCTGCAGATAATTTCCTCAACCCACACTAACTGGCACCACCACTCCTTCACTGGCTCACTCCCTTCCTTTCCTAGGAGATTCAGCTCACAAATAACCTCCTCCAATAAGTCTCCCTTAACTGCACCCCTCCCAAGCTATACTAAGCTCCTTCTGGTTCCTCAGTATCCTGTCAAAGCACAAACTATGGTGTATTATTCTCAGTTCCTGCCTGACACCCTCCCAACACACACACACACACACACACACACACACACACACTAATCCCTGAGGCCTCCTGGAGGGGAATCTTACATACCTCCGAGAACTGATTTGGGGTCGGGAATCCATGTTGCAACCTGTACACATGCTCTTCCCTGGGGAGTCCAGGGACTAGGTTGTGACAAGTCCAGGAAGTACCACTTCTTCAAGCCCCTCCCACCCCCGCATCACAACCCCCTCCCCCAGCTCCAGCCTTAGAAAGGAGGAAAGGGCCAGACTTGTGTCTTACGGTAGATTGATGGTATCTTCCTCCAAGAAGTTTACCAAACTGCCTTTTGAGGAAAGTGGGAGTCCTTTGGTAGCGACCGTCCTGTTCATAGACTTGGGGTTTGGAAAGGGCTTCGAATTTTGATCAAGCACATTCAAAATGTTGAAGGTTTCCTTTTTCAGCATGGCCTCCTCCCCATCTCCCACTTTATAGAGCATCTCTGACGCCATTTAGTTTGTTCAGGACCACAGCTGTCACCATGCAGGACATCCAAGCTGACAGGAAGCAGAGAGAAACTGGGGGCAGCAGACCCACCCTTAGTTTGGGTGGGATGGAAGTACAATGAGCTGACTTCATAATCATTGCAGAGTGTAACAATTAGGGGCCAGCCTCCCCCTTGATCTGAGGCTGCTGCTGCCCAGGACCAGGGTCTGGAGTGGGATAAAGCCAAGGAACAGACTCCATCACCCTTCCAGCGCCAACGCTCTGTGGTTACAGCAGCCCTGCCCTTCTCTGAAGTTCCCCAAACGCTTACCACCTGTGCCCTTTAGAACTGCCCTGGGAAGGAGAAGAAGGATGGTGGATGAAAGGCACCTGGTATGGAGGGTAGGCAGCACTGGAATGGGTCTCTGGGAGTGGGAGACTTTGTAGAATGCTGAGGCTCTATATCTAGAAATTCTAGGCAGCAAAGCCCCACTATGTCCAGTCAAGTAGGCATAGGGAAAGCCCATAAGGTCATGGGGTTCATAGCTCACACATACCCAGCTTATACTGCTAGAATTCTGAATGTGCCATACCCTCACCCCAAGTATCTTCATATATTGAGTGATAATGAAGAGGGATGCAAGGGTGGGCCAGACATTATTTCTGTTCTCAAGGAAACCACTCTACAGTAGTAAAACATACACACTGCTTCTAGGATGGGAAGAGAGCTGTTAAAACAGCATTGGCTTTGCATTTAGATGTGGATTTGTCTGCTCTGAGTTCAGCTTCTGCCCTCACGGGCTCTGTATGTAATCTTTGGCACAAGACTTCACCTTCCTGGGTTTCCTGACCTGTAAAATAGGTGTAAAAATAGCACCTGCCTTACTGGATTATGAGGAGATAACCTTGTAAGGTTGTTTTGTTTCTTCCAGGATGAGGCAAAGTCAGGACATTTAAAAATACCAAATTCTATTTTTTGTGTTCTATGTAGTCAGGGTTTTTGTTATTCATTAAAAATAAAAAGGAAAATACAGAGAAGCAGGTGTCCTCTACTGCTCTTAGCACCCATGGCATAATCCGTAATATCATACTATTTGATTGATTTGATCCCTCTTTACTGTCTTGGCCTAACATGTAGGTCTCCTGACCCAGCATTTAGAACGGAAGGTCGCGGGGAGGCCGCGCGTCCATCGCGCGAGGCCAGCAGGTGGCGCTGTCGACCCGATCCCGGAGCCTGGAAGCCGGAAGCGGTGGTGCGTTCCCGGCGGGCGGGCCCTGGGCACCGGACACCCGGCCGGGTCTTCACCCGGCGGGGTCTTCACCCGCCGCACCGCCGCCTCCTTCCGCCCCCGTACTTCCTCCAGAAAGGGCGCTGAGAGGCGTCTGGAGAGGGTCCCGGGCCCTCAGGGAACATGGGCGTGCTCAGGGCCGGACTGTGCCCAGGCCTCACCGAGGACATGGTCCAGCTTCTGAGGAGCCGTGGGATCAAGACAGGTGACTGTGCGTGCGCGCCACACAGCAGGGCACAGCGCAGAGGCCGGCCCCATCGCCCTGGCATACCCAGGAGGGAGACATCTGCTTTCTCCTCGGTCCCCACCCTTCTGGAGAGGCTCTGGAAGGTGGGAGTGGGCGCCCACACCCCGGGAAGGGCAGAACCCCTACTGTGTGCCCAGCACCACGCCAGGTCCTGTGGCTCTATTCCTGTAGGCCTCCTGACATGGCCTGCTCCAAAGTGGAATTGTCACCCTATTTTACTGATGAGGAAAAGCCGTGTGGGAGGCCCCGCCCTTCCTGCCAATCAACCATATGTGTTTTGTTTTCAGTAGTGGACCTGGTTTCTGCAGACCTGGAGGAGGTAGCCCTGAAATGTGGCTTGTCTTATAAGGTGAGCTGACGCTCTCCATGCTGCAAACCTGGGTGTCTCTAAATGTCCATCCCTGAACCAAAGGAGTGAAGGGTTCCCAGAGATTGATAAGGGTTATGTATGAGACCCTGAGATGCCGCCTCCCTTGGCTGGTCATTGCTCATTGCTGAATTCTCTGGTCTCTTTGGGGTTGAAATGCCCCTGGCATCATCCTGAATTGCCCCTGCCTCTTCCGCAGGCCCTGGTTGCTCTGAGGCGGGTGCTGCTGGCCCAGTTCTCAGCCTTCCCCTTCAATGGCGCTGATCTCTACGAGGAACTGAAAACCTCCACTGCCATCCTGTCTACCGGCATTGGAAGGTTTGTATGTGTAGTTGGGGGAAAAGGTGGGAGGCCTGAGGATGTAGCTGCCTCTGGCTTAGCTTTTGAAACTTGATGCTCTAGAGAGAGCAGGGTTTTTCAAGCAGTGGTGAGGGCAGCATGGACCAATAGTCAGGACTTCTGAGTTCTCTTACCTTATAACAGGATTTCTCCACTTCAGACTTTTAATGTTTTGGGAAAGGCAAATTTTTCGTGATGATAAGGAGTGTCCTGTACGCTATAGGATGTTTGACAGCATCCATCGCCTGTATCAGCTAGATGCCAATAAGTAGCACCTCCCCCCGCCCAAGTTGTGACAATCAAAAATGTCTCCAGACATTGCCAAATATTTGGCCCCAGGGAGATAAAATTGCCCCTGATTGAGAACCACTGTCCTGTAAGATGTCAGTATTTCATTATTATTTAGCAGGTCAGAGCAACACTTCTTTGGCCCCACCTTCTATTTAACTTAAGGATAGGGCAAGAAACATGGCAGGACTAAGATTTGTGGAATGCCTACTATGTGCCAGCCATTTACTGTTGGTTGTATAATCTCTTCAGTGAACCCTGTAAGTGATTACTAACCCATGAGTTTAACCCAAGAGGAGTGAGGGGCAGAGGATGGGGCTTAAGCCCTGCGGTATTTGACCCAGGACTTGGTCCATGTCCCCTACTCTGCAGCTGGAGGGGCAAGAGAGCTTCCATAAAGGAGTAGCTATATTCTGCTGCGTTTGGAAAGGGAGAGAGTTGGAAGACAACAGCCCATTTCTAGCCAAAGAAGTCGGCCTCTTTCCTGGCCTGTTTGTGTGGAACTTGATGGAGAACTCTGCCACCACAAAGGTCTTTGGCCCTTGCTGTTTCCATGACATGTTCTCTTGGCAAGGTTCACACAGCATGGTGCTTGCTCCCCCTGTTTGGGTGTCTAAGTCTGTTGATGGCAAGCACTGGCTGAGTGCCTACTGGGTGCCAGATAACATTCGCATGATAGGTATACAAGTGAGGCAAGGCTCTTGCACTTAAGGAATATGGGTTCCAGTGGGTAGAGAGAAGAGCAGACGAATACAATAGAGAGGTGTACACATGTGGCGGTGGCATTAAGAAGGGGGTGATTAACAGGAAGCAGACCTGGCCTTTGGGCTTAGGGAGCTTATAAAACCAACATACTCAGAGGAAGCATTTAGGGAACAGTCAGGTGGTAAACTGGCAGGATTGCAGCTGCAGTGGATCACGCCGGGAAAGTCAGAGTGGTTCAGGAAAGCTCTGAGAAGGAGGCAGGCCTTGGGCATTGAGGAATGGGTGGGCTTCCTCTGAGTCCTTACCACGAAGCAGGTGCCATGCTTACTCTTCAGGTGCATTATTTCATTTGTTCTTCACAACCACCAATGAGCACATTGCGATTAAAATCATAATTCTTTAGATGAAGAAACTGGAACTCATGTTAAATGGCTTGCTCAAGATCGTGCAGCTAGTAAATGGCAGACCAGGCACTTGAAGTCACATCTGTTACACTCCTAAGTCTAAGAACCATATTCTAACTCATCTGCCCTGTTGTCTCCTTCGAGGCGGGAGGCTGTATTATGAAAGCAGAGCTACAGGCAGTGTGGTAGAGGTGTGCAGGTTGGATGGGACTAGGGAGGCTAGCAGGAGAGAGGCCAAGGAGAGGCATGGTAGTGGTGGGGTGTGGGTGTCCGATCTACAGCAGGTGACAGCAGGAGACGTGTTGGAGAGGAGATGTGATAAGCCTTACTGCCAGGGAGGATACAGGCATGAAGAATCAAAGATGACTGCCTAGGCTTCTCCTTCCTCACAGTGGTCTGTAGACAGTTAGTGAATGTGACTTTTAAAGAGTAAGGGGGAGGGGAGTTCTTTAGTCAAAAATTTAGGAAATACTCCGTTAATCCAAGTTAAACAGGTTTCTTTGATTTAGAGCCTTCAGTGCTAATGTGCAGTATGGATCTTCATGAGGACAATAGGGCATGTAGTGTACCTTGGAAGAAGCCGTATTAATTGGGGGAAACGGGTGGTTCCTTGAAGGCCAGGGAAATGTCTTGTTTGTCTCTGTATCTCCCTCATTTTAAAATAAGGCCTTCAGGAAATGTGAGGCATTCAGGTAATGTTTGAATGAATGGCTGAAAAAAATGACCAAAAGCCAGTTCAGAGGGAAAAGTGGAGGATAAATTCTGGAAATCACTTGTATCCAGAATAAATGGTAAAACACAGGTGTTCTGCTCCACAAGGCGGGCAGGGGGGTCTTTCCACGTCGATGCGCCGAGTTAGAGGTGATTGGTAGGGAGGTCCTCTAGGCGGTAGGAGACATGGAACAAAACAGATGAAATTTCTTATGCTGAGTGATCCTCACAGCCAACAATGCTTGATTGTTGACTGGAGAATCAAGACCTGTGGTTTAGCCCAGGCCACACATTAGATCATTTGAGAAACTTAAGAAATCGTTATACCTGGGTCTCACCTTCAGAAGTTCTGACTTATCTGGACTAGGTCAATGGTTCCCAAACTTGTCTGCACATTAGAATCACCTGGAAGTCTAATTTTTTAAAAGATAAATTTTTATTGCAGATCTGAATGTTAGAGCATCATAAAAAATGTTTAAATAACATTTAGTGTTTTTCTGATTATAAAAGTGATACATACTCATGGTAGACGATCTGTAACACACAGACATAAAAAATAAAAACCACTTCAGTCAATAATTTTAGCCTTTTTGTGTTCATAGATATTTACCTTATAAGATTCGTGTTAGATAATGTACACAGTGTTATCCCTTTTTGCTTAATATTCTCTCCAATGTCTTAACATTTCCCCAATGTCTTTAAAAAATCTTTAAGACATTTTAATAGCCATATAACATATAATATGTATAAATCACAATTTACCCATAATTAATTATTCAACCAGCCACCAATTTGGAAATTTCCAACTTTTCTCTGGTAATTCATTCTTTAAACATGCCAAAGCCAGACCTCTGCAGATAATTAAATCACGCTCTCTGGGGCAGGACCTAGGCATCAGTGTATCTTGACGCTCCTAGATGACTCCAGGATATAGGCAAGTTTCAGAATCAATGATACCAGCCTCTTTTCAAACTCCTTTGGCGATTGTAATAGGCAGGCAGGACTGAGAATCACTAGCCTAGCCTAATGGTTTTTCAAAATTGAGCATGCATCTAAATTACCTGGAGACTTTGTTGGAACTTGAATGTGGTCTCTACCCCAGAGTTTCTGGTTCAGTCGGTGTGGGGTGGGGCCTGAGAGTTTGTACTTCTAACCAGTTCCCCGGGGGATGCTGCTGCTGCTGTTTTGGAGACCACACTGGGAGAAGCACTGCTGTAATGAAACTGCGGGTTCTCTGATCTCAGTGGGAGGAATGGGATCCGGGAGCGGCAGAGGCTGGATGCCTTCTTAAACAGGTGCTTATTAAACAGAGACAGGATGAACACATTTGTCTCAAGAAGCCATGAGGCTGCAGTGGTAACCAGAGCATTTTGACTGGCAGGAACCCATGGTAATTATCACAGGGTCCCTGGAATTGAAATAGATGGGGTGCTTACTAAGGTGCTACTTGGCAATACAGGGGGGTCATGGGAGGTCTTTTTTTTTTTCATGGAAGGTCTTAAAGAACAATTTCAGAGGACTGGCACCTGTGAAGGTAATTGCAGGGTTAGATAAGGGATGTGTGTGGTCAGGACACACAGGCATTGGTGTAGGCTGTGGTGTAGGAGGAGAAGATGCTTCAGCCGGTAGGATGGGCAGGGCATGGAAGTGGGTAATGACCTGTTTCATGGTGGTTCAAGCACAGAACCTGAATTGGGAATTGGCTGTGTCTTGAATTTATCCCAAGGCTTCCACAGCCAGAAGGCTGACAATAATAGGAACTAAATAGTACTATTCTATCACTCATTTCTCTGGGAACACTTATTGTGTGTCTCCTATGTTTTAGGCACTGTGCCAGTGTTGGGGATATAAGAGTGAGCAAAGCCCAGTCCTTGCCCCAGGGTGCTCTGGGCCAAATGGGGAAGACAGACAAAAACAAACACATAGAAAATAATTACAAACTCCTAGAACAAATGAGTGAATTTGGCAAGGTTGCAGGATACAAGAGCAACACATAAAAATCAATTGAATTTCTATATACTCAAAATGAACATGTGGAAATGGAAGTTAAAAACACAACGCCACTTACAATTGCTTCAAAGAAAGTAAAATAATTAGGTCTAAATCTCATAAAGTAAGTATAGGATCTAGATGCTGAAAATTAAAAATTGTTGATGAAAGAAATCAAAGAGCACCCAGATAAATGGAGAGACATACTGTGTTTGTGTATTGGGAGATTCAACGTTGCAAAGATGTCAGTTCTTCCCAAATTGATCTATAGTTTTAATGCAGTTCCTACCAAAATCCCAGCAAAGTTATTTGTAGAAATAGGTTTATTCTAATAATTTTATGGAAAAGCAAATGGCCTAGAATAGCTAAAACGATTTTGAAAAAGAAAAATAAAGTTGGAAGAATCACTACCAAATGTTAAGGCTTACTATATAGCTGTAGTCATCAAGACAAATGCGATATTGGCAAAGAGATAGACACACAGATCAATGGAGTGGAATAGAGAACCCAGAAAAAGACCCCAGATACGTCCAACTGGTTTTTGACAAAGATGCGAAAATGCTTCAGTGGAAGAGCAGTATAGCTTTTTGAACAAATGATGCTGGAGCTATTGGACATCATAAGTAATAAACCTAAACCTCCTGCCTTATACAAAAATTGAAAATGGAGTGTGGACTTAAATGTAAAACTTAAAACTTATCAAGCTTTTAGAACAAAACAGGAGAAAATCTTTGGGAACTAAGGCTAGGCAAAGAATTCTTAGACTTGACACCAAAAGTGTGATCTATAAAAAAATTGATAATTTTTTAATGAAAAAAAAATCTTAATTATAAACTAATCAAAATTTAAAACTTTACAAAAGAGGATGAAAGACAAGCTATTAAGTGGGGAAAATATTTTAAAGCCACATATTCAACAAAGGACTTGTATCTAGAATATATAAAGAATTCTTAAATGTCAACAGTGAAACAAACAATCCAATTAGAAAATGGGCAAGACACGAACAGACATTTCACCAAAGACATACAAGTGACAAATAATCACATAAAAGTATGGTTAATCTTATTAGTCGTTAGGAAAACACAAATTAAAACCACAATGATATGTTGTAACACCTAAAATTAATATAATATTGTATTCCAATTGTAACTGAAAAATTAAAAAAAAAGAAACAATGAGATATTACTACATAGCTACCAGAATGGCTAAAAACAAGGAAAAATAATAACACTAAATGCTGGTAAGATTGTGGAGAAACTGGATTACTCATACATTGCTAGTTGGAAAGCAAAATGGCATAGCCACTCTGGAAAATATAGCTTAGTAATGTCTTATAAAAGTAATATATGCTTACCATACAACCCAGCAGTTGTATTCTTGGGCATTTATTTCAGAGAAATAAAAACTCAGGTTTACACAAAAACCTGTATATAAATGTTCATAGCAGCTTTATTCATAATTGCCCCAAACTAGAAACAGCTAAAATGTCCTTCAGTGGGTGAATGGTTAAACAAACTTGGTAGATCCATACCATGGAATACTATCCAGCAATAACAAAGAACAAACTATCAATATACACATCAACTTGGATGGATTGCAAGGGAACAATGCTGAGTGAAAAAAGCTAATCACAAAGGTTACATACTATATGATTTTATATATATAACATTCTTGAAATAACATAATGGAGAACAGTTTAGTGGTTGCCAGGGGCTAGGGACTAGAGGTGGGGATAGGGGGTGTGGCTATAAAAAGGGTAACACGAGAGAGCCATGTAGCGATAGAAATGTTCTGTTTCTTGATGGTGGTGGTTACTTAAACCTACATGTGTGATAAAATGGCATAGAACTATACACACAGATATACATGGATGTAACACTGGAAATCTGAATAAGCTCTCTGAACTGTACCAATGTCAATGCGTGATATTGTACCATTCATCTTATTGTGCAAGATGCTACAATTAGGGAAAACTAGGTGAAGGGCATATGGGACCTCCCTGTACATTTTTTGCAACTTCCTATGAATCTATAATTATTTCAAAGTAAAAAAAAAAAAAAAAAAGATAAAGTATGGAAAATGCTATCAAGGAAACCCACAAGGGGCTGAGATGGAGAATGAAAGGAAGACCTTTTGATGGGGTGGCAAAGACCTCTGAGGAGAGATGCTCTTTAAGCTGAGAGTGAAAGGTTGAGGAGGGGCCATGGAGGAACACTTGGCTGTGCTCTCTTTCCCCAAAAGAAACTCCACCAAGAAAAGCCTCCTGATCAGAGACGTTCATAAGGTCTCTGGACAGAAATCACACTTGGAAGGAAGTCTTGCTTTTCTTCTTGGCTCCTACTCCCTTCTGTACTCTCCAGTTCCTGTATTAATTCTATTCCCCACTTTTCTGCCATCAGCCTGGACAAACTGCTTGATGCTGGTCTCTATACTGGAGAAGTGACTGAAATTGCAGGAGGCCCAGGTAGCGGCAAAACTCAGGTACACATGCAGCCAGCAGCTGGGAGGCTGGGGGAGGCAGGTATACAGTCCTGGATCCCTGAGGGAGCCTCTGCCAGTGGCTTGTGATTCAGAGCTCAGAAGAGAGAAGATGGGTGGTGAGGAAAGAGGCATGAACTTGGCCCATTCATGTCACTGAGATCTGGATTAGGTTTGATGGGGAGTACCCATTCTGGGCCCTTTTTGAGGAGTCAAGTTCACCCAGCACCTTGTCTCTCTTCAGGTATGTCTCTGTGTGGCTGCAAATGTAGCTCATGGCCTACAGCAAAATGTCCTATACATTGATTCTAATGGAGGGCTGACAGCCTCCCGCATCCTCCAGCTACTTCAGGCCAGAACCCCAGATGAGGAGGAACAGGTAAAGGACAGCAGGAGAGTTGGATTTCTTTGAGGCCCTGACACAAAAGAAGACTCCATTACCCCTTACAAATGGCAAGAATTTGGGCCATTTAGATGAATAGTCATTTTTGGCTTTGAAACTTGCTATCCTATTACTACTTACTGTATTCTTCAAGCCTCCCCTCTTATGACATCATCCAAGCTGAGATGCTACCCATACTATCTTTCTAGGAAACCTATTTCTTGCATACCCTAATTCAAGGCTGGCAGACACCCAGTATCTTTCCCATTTTTTTGCCCATGACAGACACCACTAATTAGTCCTGTTACTCTTGCCTACTGAGCTCTGATTTGGCTTTGTAGCTCAACACCCAGGCAGCCACTACTGTGAGAACTGGTCCATTAGACAAAACTCATTTGCCATCCTGGACCTGAGTTCTTTTACCTAGGTGCCTTTTCCTGCTCAGGCTTAAAATCCCTCTTCATCTTGCTCAACCGTCTGCTCCCTCTTATCCGAAGCCCCTCCTTCTCTTTTCCGCCCTTTTAGGCAGGAGCTCTCCAGAGGATCCACGTGGTACATGCCTTTGACATCTTCCAGATGTTGGATGTGCTGCAGGACCTCCGAGGCACTGTGACCCAGCAGGTGAGCCTGCTGTTCTGCCCTTTTCTGGTTTATCCAGCTCACCAGGTGCTATCT
Organism: Pteropus alecto; assembly: GCF_000325575.1. Lineage (NCBI taxonomy): Eukaryota > Metazoa > Chordata > Mammalia > Chiroptera > Pteropodidae > Pteropus > Pteropus alecto. Next base: position 15,584,065 of record NW_006443570.1, read on the forward strand.
GTATGTGGGCAGGTGTCCTGCCACAGACAATGTTTGGAAATGCAGATATGCAATCTGGTGACTCCAGCTGTGCTTTCCATTCCCAGGATGGGATTCCTAGGATGGGATTCTTAAGTGCTTAATTCATTCCTGAGTGCCTCATTGTTTAGATGCTCATCTCCCCCACTAAACAGTAAGATCCTTGAGTGTGGGGATCATGTCGTATGCATCTCTGCATTCCCCCACTAGATCAGTTTTCAGTTGCAAGTAATGAGTCTTTCTGACAGACATTTGAAACTTGAGGACATTTAATTATCTCACAAGAGTCTGGAAGTTGGCAGGGCCACAATATCAGGGCTCTAGATTGGTGTGTCTGATTCTCTTGCTTTTCTCCCTCATGATTGCAAAGTGGCTGCTATAGATAAAAGCCTCAGGATTTTATACATCTACATCCATAGTCAGGGCAATGAAAGTAGATGCCTCTTTTGTGTACCTCTTCTCTTTTATCAGGGAAGGAAATCTTTCTCCAAAACCTACTTGTAGACTGCCCACTTCCCTTTACATCTAGTTGGTCAAAACTGAGTTATATGTGTGTATCTTAGACCAAGGGTTGAGTCCAACTTCCCTGATGTCAGGAGGGTTTGGAATGGCATTTGGGTTGGTACCTTCCTACACCTGCTAGTACTTAGACAGGATTTGGTATACTGATTTATAGACTGTTAGATTTGGAAGACACAGTAGAATATTTTAATTTGTCTTAAAAGTTTTCTCTCACCCCAAAGCATGTCATGTTCCTATGGATGTAGCCAGGATTATATATCATTTTTACAAACTACAGAACATAAAAGAATTGAACTGCTTGCCATAGGAGTCTTAGCTGGTTATGACCCACCTGTGTGTTGAGACATGAAGTCACACAGTCTTGATCTAATGTAACCCTCTTGTTTCTAGAGATGAGGGCCAGCGAAGTTGAGTGAAGTCGCCCAAAGTCACTACATATTTAGGATAAGAACTAAGCTCATAACCCAATCTCTTCACTCCCAGTTCAAAGACTATGTTTTTTACTGTAGGATCATAAGATGGCATATATTCTATTATTGCATAACAAGATACCACAAACTTAGTGACTTAAACCAACACATATTTATTACCTCACAACTTATATGGGTCAGGAGTCTGGGCACAGCTTAGCTGGGTCCTCAGCTTAGGTTCTCAGTAGGCAGCTGCGTAGCAGCTGGGCTGTGTTCTCATCTAGAGGTTCAACTGGGGAAGAAACTGCTTACAAGTTCACAAAGGTCGTCAGCAAAAGTCATTTTCTAGTGGCTTAAGTTTCTTGCTGGCAGTTGGCCAGAGGCCACCTTCAACTCCTAGAGGCTGCCCACTGTTCCTACCTTGTGGCCCTTTCCATATGCAGTTCATAGCATGGCCACTGGCTTCTTCAAGATGGCACAAGAATGAGAGAAAAATGCAACATGCAGTTTTATATAACATAACATAATCACTGGAGTGATGTCTCCTTACTTTTGCCGTATAACTTAGCCTAATCAAGAGTGACACTACAACACTTTTGATATTTTATAGTCTGAAGCAAGTCACAGGACTTACCTATAGTCAAGGGGAAAGGATCATACAAGGGCTTGAAAACCTAAAGGTGGGGACTGTGGAGGCGACTTTAGGGTATGTCTGCCTCAGATGACCTGATAGCTCCATAGTTACGAGCCAGGAAAGGCTTGTTAGCTCATTTTAGCCAGAGAGTTTTAACTTCTTCTCCCAGAGAGTAAGGAAGGACTAAGTCGATGGCAGTTTTAGCTTCTCTCTTTCCTGCCATCCTCTCTTAGGCCAATGACTGGCCAAAAGTCAGTAAGTGGAAGATGAAGGAAAACATGTAAAGACAGAGCAGGTAATGCTGAATATCCAAGACTCGGCCGATGTGAAGTGAAAAAAGAAGTTGTGGAAACAGAATCAGCAAATGACTTGGATATAAGGAGTAAAGGAGAAGAGAAAGGAAGCAGCAAAGACACTGCAGGTCCAAGAAACTAGGAGGATGCTAATGCTTGTGTATAGACAAAAATGGTTTTAACAGATGGCTGTCTATATAGTCTACAATCGGAACCATTTTAGATATAGGAGATGTGGCTGCAGAGGCATGATCTAGGAGACAGTGAAGTAAAGAGAAGGCTTAATTCCAAGGAAGTTAGGGATTTGGGAAGTAAGCAGGAGAAGGAAAAGAGGGGCCTGACAAGATGATGGGGGGCTAGCCCTAAGGAGAAAGATGGCCACTAAGAAAATTCCTGACCAGGGCCACAGGTCTCTGAACTGGGATTTCTCAAATTTAATTATTTTAGGTTATCTGTGATGTCCTGTGATTTAAACCCTCTCTATCCACCCAAATCTTCATAAAATCTGTTATTTATACAAATGGGGGTGGGGAAAAAAGACTGCTGAGTTTGAGTGATGCCTGCGCGGTTGTCAGGAGAGGTTCTTACCAGTTTCTGAGAGGAGCAAGCTTGGTCCTGTAATGGGAGCCTCCTAGAAGCCATCTGGTTAATAGCACCTGCTTCACCCCAACCCCGCAGGTGAACCTGTCTTCAGGGACTGTGAAGGTGGTAGTTGTGGACTCGGTCACCGCTGTGGTCTCCCCACTTCTGGGAGGTCAGCAGAGGGAAGGTGAGTGTTATGACACAGTCCAGGGTCAGAGATGTGATCTTCCAGCACTGGAGTCCAGTCTTCAGCCAGCCCAGTCCCTGAACCCTGATGCCCTCCCCTCTGCTTCTCCTCCTCCAGGCTTGGCCTTGATGATGCAGCTGGCCCAAGAGTTAAAGACCCTGGCCCAGGACCTTGGCGTGGCAGTGCTGGTGAGAAAGTGGGCTTGGCCAGTCGTGCTTGTCGTACCTCTGATCCCTGGGCTTCACCAAGTGAGGAGATCATGATTTCTAGTTGCAGCTCTCTATTTCCCTTAAATAGCAACTTCTGAACCCCTGAAGTGGCCCTTTAGGAAAAGGTCACAGCTGAACTTCCCACGGTCATCTAGAGGACTGGACCGTGAGGGGATTGGACCATAAAGAGCCAAGGGATCGGAGACAGCATTGTTTTTCTTTTTACTTTGTCATGTTTATTGAAGTAAATTCATATAGAGTAACTTTCTCCTCATTTGAAGTTTGACTAATGGATACTGTTGTATCTCGTTTTGTTACCCCACCTCAGTCAAGACATAGAGTGTTTCTATCATCCCAGAATGTTCTCCTAGCCCCAGACAACCACTGACCTGGTTTCTGTCCCAACAGTTTTACCTTTTCCAGAACTTCATAGAAATGGATCTTTTTGCTTTTAAAGTATCTTTTTCTATTTCTGAAGTAATTCCTTAAAAATCTGCACATTTTTCATAAAAGGATAAAAAATAGTTAAATATAAGAGTCAAATCTGTAATCAATCTCTACATCTACAGAAATCATATTTTTACATATGTCCGTAAAATTGTTTTCTCTGCACATCTATGTAAACTTTTAACCAACTTTCCAATTAAACTGTAACCTTGTTTAAAAAAAAAAATAGCTTAGCATCTCATTCCATTTCCCTAGTCTTTAAATAGATTCTTTAAGAATGCCATTTTTAGTAGTTAACATATTATCTTGTTAAATATCTATGTTACAGAGGTTGGCAAACTTTTTCTGTAAAGGGCCTGATACTATTTGAGGCTTTACAATCACATGGTCTATGTTGCAACTACTCAACTCTTCCTATATAGCATGAGCGTAGCCATAGAGAATATCTAAACAAATGGGCATGGCTGTATGGCAAGAAAATCTGGTTGTCAAGAACAAATTTTGATTTGGAGTATAGTATAAGGTATATATAATCAATATTATTGTAATGGTTGTGTGTAGTGCCAGATGGGTGCTCGAGTAATCAGGGGGATCACTTCATGGGTTGTATAAATGTCTAACTTTCTTAAATTTAAGAAGTAAAGAAATGAGTAAAAAAAAGTTAGAGGGTTAGAGTTTGCCTGGGGGCAATACTAGTTTGCCGACCCCTGGTATACTATAATGATCTTGTTTCCTGATTTGGGGCCTTTAGGTCATTACTGGTTTTCCTCTATCTTAAATAAAACTATAGTGAACAGCCTTATACCTAAGTCTCTTGCATATCTCATATTGTTTTATCAAACGCCTAAAAATATAACTACTGAGTCAAGGATACATGTATGTTTAAATGTCTAGATATGACATTGCCAAATTCTAGAAAAGCTATATTAATTTGTGCACCCACTGGCAGTGTAAGAGGATCTGTTTTCCTGTGCTTTTATTCTCATACTGGGTCCTAAGGCCTCCTTCTCCTGACTTTGGGATGTATGTAATCACCTGCTATGTGCCAGGCCCTGGCTTAGGCAGTGGGGATTCAGTGATGAACAAGCCACAGCCCCTGCCCTGGGAGGACCGGAGGTAGGTGGGGAGAACTTCATCAAGAGGATGCTGCAAGGCTCAGGTTGCTTATCTGTGACTAGCCTGGGCAGAGTAGAGCTGACTAACTAGATTAGGACCCCCTTTCCAAACTCCCCCCAGCTCCCACATACACAGATGAACCCCCTGACACAAAGGGCTGGGTGAACATGGTCTCAGGATGCCTATCTGCTGGGTTGCGGTGGTAATAAGCTAAAACCCACCACTGGCTTCCCTTCAGGAAAGTGCAAACATCACTGCTTATTCCCAGACATGTGACATTACCTTTGTTAGAGTCATGCCTGAGGCATTGTGGTTTAGTGGAAAGAGCTGTGCCCAAGTCAGGAGCCCAGGGTTCTAGTTCCAGACCCATCATGGATAAGTTATGGAGCTTTGGGGAAGGTGTTTTCTCCATGCTAGGCCTCAGTGTTTCCGTCTGTAAAATGAAGCAGTGGGAATGGTTGTCCTCTATACTACTATTATGGATCTGTAAGTCTTCAATTATCTCTGTCACAGGTGACCAACCACATGACACGAGACAGGGACAGTGGGAAGTTCAAACCTGCCCTGGGCCGCTCCTGGAGTTTTGTGCCCAGCACCCGGATTGTACTGGCCATTGGTGAAGAAGCAGGAGCACCAGGCAGTCAGCGCACAGTGTGTCTGACCAAATCTCCCCGTCTGGTGAGCCACTCCGGGAGATAGCCAGTAATCTGGGCCCTTGAGGGTGGTCTCTAGGCCCACAGATGTCTTATAGAGGAATTCTTGAATACTGAGACCCTGTAACCAAAGAGATTACCCATTTGGGTTGCTTAACTCAAAAACTTACCCTTCCCTCCTGTCTTCTTCCAGCCAACAGGTTTCCAGGAAACAGTAGACATTGGGACCTGGGGGACTCCGGAGCAGAGCCCAGTGTTACAGGGAGACCAGATGTGACTGTGCTGTTGATTGGGAAGGGAAAAGGCATCAAGGCCCCCAACTCTACTGAGCAGGAGTGCCCCAAGTGCCACCCAGCACTTGAGACTGCAGGAGAAGCTCTCAGGCTGGGTAAAAGAGACATCTCAGTTTCTTCAGCTTGTCTCCCTGTGGAAACACATAGAGCTACAGGTGAGAGAGGATGCTATGGTGGAAGGACCCAGAAATTCATGCTGATGCCGTGTTTTCTTCCCTCGTTTCTACTATGTATGTTTTCAGTGGGAGCTGAGTTCACCTTGGCTTGGGGCATCTCTGAAAAGACACACTAATGACTAGAAGGATAACCTTGTGTGTCACCATCATACCTGCACTCTATCCTAACACAGTGACTGAGCCATGAAGCCTCTAGCTTGCCTTTGCTTCTCTTCTTCTTTCATTTTTTCTCCCCTCTTTTTCCAACTGTAAAATGAGGCTCCCTTCCCCTTAGCTCTGTTTTTGAGTTACTGGGTTGAAGTAACCTCATAAATGCGAAACTCTTTGTCATCTATGTCCTGCTCTTAAAAATATAAAAAGGAAATTCCCTGAGCCTCAAAGCCACCTAATTTCCCCTAAGAAAGTTGTTTTTCAGTTTCCCCCAGTGAGGCCCCAAAGAATGGTTTTTCTTCTTTTGCTCTTGTTGATTTGGTTTCACACACCTGCATGCATCACCAGGACTAGGTGAGACCGCGAGCTCTCTGCAGTCCCAGGGATATAATTTAACAGGAAGGGAGGATGCAAACTGCTCCTGGTGAATCCAGCCACTTGTTTAATTTGTATGGTGCCCTGTGGGGCCCCTCCACAGTACAGAGTAACCAGAGGTGCTGAACCATGGCCCATAAACAGATAAAGGAGAATTTGCTCAGTAAATAGAGCCAGCTGGGAAAATTGATGCTAGCATAAATAATACACGGCAAATCTGGTCTTTATGCAGAAATTCTTTGCCGGCGGCTCCAAGATGCAATATAATTACCCTTCTCTTCTTGCCAGCTGTACCACAGCCTAGTGCCCTAGTGTATGAAATAACCCCCTGTCTGTTACAAGCACTGAGGCCATCCATCTGAGAGCTTCCACTCCCTGGCTGGGAGAGGAAGAGGCCAGTAGGGAAGAGAAAATAAAAAGCAAAGTAGAGAAATGATCATGATTGTTTGCTGAACACATTGTTTAAAGGAAGGTCACCTTTCTCAGCTTATTTTGTAATTAGTTGTGTCTTGGCTGAAAGAAAAGAGAGGTCAATTATAGGCGGAAGATATGACATTTAGAGATGATAAATGCAGCAGGGAAAGAAGCTTCTTGGGAATGCATGGCAGACTGACTCGAGGGTATCTGCCTGAGTGAGGATGGTTGGTGAGCCTAACTATGGGAACCCTAGCACTGCTGCTCTCACAGGGGACCTCAGGAGAAATTAATCTTCAGTGTCCTTATTGCTATGAGCAGTTGGCACATTTCTGCAACCATGAAAGGAAACAATACGTTAAGCTAGGAGTGGCAAATCCCTGCTCACTCTTACCATTTGGGCATCCTGAGCACATGTAGACATCACTAATTGATCAACTATTCTTTTTTGTGGATCTTGGAATCTTTTGCAGTTTTCCTCCGCACAGCACTCCAGGCAACCACAACCAATCAGTTGGACTTGGCATTCAGGGTGGAGCCTCCACCCTGGGCAGATCTGTCATATTTCCAGGCTGTCATGTTTCCAGGTACTTAGTTCCTGACTGAGAACCCTAGAATAATGCAGTTTGAGAGGCCAGTAAAGATCATCTGGCCTATCCTGTCATTTGACAGAAGGAAACAGACCCAAAGAGGCATGGTGACAGTCCCACTGGCAGAAAAAGAGCTGGAACCAGGACTCCTAATTCCTAGGCCAGGACTCTTTCTGTCCCCATGTTGCCTTTAATTTCCAATCCACACAGTTCCAT
>NW_006443570.1:15591359-15599750 GCF_000325575.1 Pteropus alecto
TCCTGCTGGGACACTTACTCCAGCTCAAGGTGCCACAGCCCTCACCCAGCGCCCTCTCTGGCCATGGGAAGTTACCCCATTCACTGCTATGCCAGACCACCAAATGACATTCCTGCAGGACCTGGTCCCTCACAACTTTCTCCTTGGTCCTTGCTCTTAGACTGGGGCTTTATCTTGTCCTGTGTACTGCCACTGCATGCTCTGTTCTGGGCATACTGTGTTGGACAGTTCCCTAGCACACCTCAGGCCAGGCTAGCTCTTCTCCTCAAGTGCCTTTTGATCCCTTATGTGCTGCTGCTGCCCCTCCCCTCACCGTGTTTGGTGCACACCCACCCTGACATCCTCCCTTTCTTCTGCCTCAATGGTGGTCCAGATAGACATTTCTCATAACGCCCCCATACCACTCACTCATACTTTTCTGTTCATTTGTATGCCCATGAGCCCAAGATCCACTTTAAGGGCTCCCATGTCAATTTTTCTTTTGCTCTTTACATATGATAGGAGCTCAGTAATTGTTAAATATACGAATGGGTGGGCTTTAATGCATTTTAGATGATAAAGGAGGAATTCAGGAATGTTTTTATCCTGATCTTGATAGTCACTGAATCCCCAGCGTCTTTTTACGTATCTTTCTACAGAGGACTATTGAATATCCTTAGTTTGATATTAGACAAAATTAATGTTGACTCTCAACTATGTGCTAGCACTTGATGACTTTAAGTCAGGCACTTGAATTCCCAAAGACTCTCAGGCAAAAGACCCATGTATCATTGAGGCTGCTCTCTGCTGTAAGTAACAAAACCTGGCTTAAAGAGGCTTAAACAATAAGGGCATTTATTATCTCTAGGAACATGAAGTCCTAGGTTGGCTTATTCAGTGGCTCATTGTCAAGGGGCATAGTAAGGCCTATTCTACTTTACTTTTGTGTTGGTTTTGTCTTCAAGCTTATGTTTTCATCAAAGCTTGGCTGCAGCCATTCTGAGCATCAGTCCAGATAAGATAATATCTACAGGTAGGAAAGTGAACACCTCCTTGTCATGTCCTTTTAAGAACCAGGAAAAATAAGAACTTCCTTCCAACCAAAGAAGGCTTACCTCACATCTCATTGGTGTAGAATTGCTTCATGCACCCATATCTAAATCATGGCAAGAGAAATGGGACTACTGTGATGGGCTAAGAGTAACCAAGAAATACCCCTGGAGCTGGGGCTGGGGAGGGGCTTTCTTTCAGCACATCTTGTAACCATCAGAAGAAACTCGGTGTGCTGCTAGATAGGAGGGAGTAGGTGTAAAGGAATTGAATATTGGTGGGTAACCAACCACTAGTGTCTGCCATAGTCCAGAAGACAAGTTTATTGAGGCTCTCATGTGCTTAGGCTCTTTGTACACATCTTATTTAGACCTTAGGACAGCCTTGTGGCATAGAGAATCATTTCATGTCCTTAACCTCACTGATACAGTAAATGGGAGCTCAATGAGGTTAAAGATGTAAAGCTAACTACTTTCTGTACTCATGCTGCCTTTGGTTGTGGATATGTAAATGTTTCAATAAATTTTTTTTTCGTATTCTGCCTTGATAGCTGCAAAGACTACATGTCTCAGCCTCTTTTCAGCTTAGCTTACCATAAAAAGTTCTGCCAGGGATCTCCTTTATCAGCTCTTTCCAGTTTTCCCTAGGGAAGTTGTAAAAGAATGACACACACTCAGAGAAGGGAGATATTGGTATTAAAGTCAACTGAAGCCTTATGGGTAAATAAGGCTGAATAAAACCAGCAGGGTCTACACTGTCCCTGAGATATGAGCCAGGAGGAGATAAGGGCTTTAGTGCATATCCCACTAGGGTTTGCTGTCTTCTGGCATGGAGCTGTACTGGGTAGTTAAAACTGTCCAACTGTGTGTGTTGGGACTGGGTATTAGAGAAGGCTCTGTGATGCATGGAACTTAGATTAGAGCTAGGTATATTATTCATCAAAAGTTGATGAATTAACACCTGTTCATCTCAAACTATTCCAAAAAATTTAAGAGGAAGGAAGGCTCCTAAGCTCATTTTATGAGGCCATCATTACCCTGATTCCAAAACCAGACAAAGACATTACAAAAAAGGAAAGTTATAGGCCAATATTCCTGATAAACATAGATGTAAAAATCCTCAACAAAATATTAGCAAACCAAATTCAGCAATACATTAAAAAGATCATACATCATTATCAAGTGGGAATTATTCCTGGATGCAAGGTTGGTTCAGTATACATAAATCAATTAATGTGAAACACTACACTAACAAATTGAAAGATAAAAATCATATGATCATATCAATAGATGTAGAAAAAGTTTATGACAAAATCCAGCATCTGCTTATGATAAAAACTCTCAGCAAAGTGGGAATAGAGGGAATATACCTCAACATAATAAAGTCCATATATGACGAACCCACAACTAACGTACTCAATGGAGAAAAGCTAAAAGTGTTTTCCTTAAGATCAGGAACAAAACAAGATGTCCATTTTCACCACTTTTATTCAATGTAGTATTGTGAGACCTAGCCATTAGCAATCAGACTAGAAAAAGAAATAAAAGCCATTCAAATTGGAAAGGAAGAAGTAAAAATTATTTGCAGATGACATGATACTATATATAGAGAACCCTAAAGATTCCCCCAAAAAACTATTAGACTTGATAGTCAGTAAAGTAGCAGGATACAAAATTAATATTCATCAAAAAACTGTTAGACTTGATAGTAAAGTAGCAGGATACAAAATTAATATTCAGAAATAAGGTCCATTTTTATATACCAATAATGAACTATCAGAGAAATTAAGAAAACAATCCCATTTACAATTGTATCAAAAACAATAAAATGTAGGACTAAATTTAACCAAGGAGGTAAAAGACCTGTACTCAGAAAATTATGTTATTTAAGAAGGAAATTGAAGAAAACACAAATAAATAGAAGCATATACTGTGCTCATGGATAGGAAGAATTAACATCATTAAAATGTCTATACTACCCAAAGCAATCTACAGATTCAAAGCAATTCCTATCAAACTACCAATGGCATTTTTCACAGAACTAGAATAATCATAAAATTTAGGAACCATAAAAGACCCCAAATAGCCATGGCAATCTTGAGAAAGAACAAAGTTGGAGGTATCACACTACCTGGTATCAAACTGCTACAAGGCTATAGTCATCAAAACAGCATGGTACTGGCATAAAAACAGACACATAGGTCAATGGAACAGAATAGAGAGCCCAGAAATAATTCCATGCCTATATGGTCATTTAATCTATGACAAAGGAGGCAAGAATATACAGTGGAGTAAAGATATTCAATTCAGTAAATGGTGTTGGGAAAACTGGACAGATACAGTTAAAATGAAACTGGACCACTTTCTTACACCATATGTAAGAATAAATTCCAAATGAATTAAAAACTTAAACGTAAGACCCCTAAATGACAAAACTAGAAGAAAATATAGGCAATAAACTCTTGGACATTGCTCCTAGTAATATTTTGTCTGATATATTTTCTCAGGCAAGGGACACGACAACAAAAAAATAAATGGGACGACATCAAACTAATGAGTTTTTGCATAGCAAACCACCAACAAAATGAAAAAACCTATGGAATGGGAGAAGATATTTGCCTATGATACATGTGATAAGGAGTTAATATCCAAAATTTGTAAAGAACTCATACAACTCAACACCAAAAAAACAAAAACTCCAATTAAAAAATGGGCAGAGGACCTGGATAGGCATTTCTTCAAAGAGGACATACGGATGGCCAATAGACATATGAAAAGATGCTCAACATCACTAATCAAAAGAGAAATGCAAATTAAAATCACCATGAGATATCTATCACCTTGCACCATTCAGAATGGCTATGGTCAATAAATCAAACAACAAATGGGATGACATCTAATAAGTTTTTGCATAGCAAAGATGTAGAGAAAAGGGAACACTGTTGATGGGATTGCAAATTGGTGCAGCCACTATGGAAAACAGTTTGGAGGTTCCTCAAAAAGTTTAAGATAGAACTACCTTTTGACCCAGCAATTGCACTTCTAGGTATTTATCCAAAGAAAACCAAAACACTATTTCGAAGATACACATGCTCCTATGTTCACTGCAGTGCTACTTACAATAGCCAAGATAGGGAAGCAACCTAAGTGCCCATCAAAAGATGATTGGATAAAGAAGAGGTGGTGTGTATATACAATGGAATATTACTCAGCCATAAAAAATGAAATCTTAACCATTTGCAATGACATGGATGGACCTAGAGGGTATTACACTGAGTGGAATAAGTCAAAACAAAAAAAGATAAATACTTTATGATTTCACTTATATTTGGAATCTAAAAAACTAAATGAAAAAACAAATTGAGAACAGATTCATAGATATAGAGAACAAACATGATTTCCCGATGGGAGTAGGGTCGTTGTGGGGCTAGGTGAAAAAGATGAAGAGAGGGAAAAAAGTCACCCTCAAAAAGGTGTTCTCCCTCATTTTTTTCTGGTCCCTATTGCACCAGATAGGCTAACTTCTGGTCCTAAATTGAATAGAAGGAACAATAGCCATTGTCCTTGTTCCTGGCATTAGTGGTATCTTCCTAATATTTCACCATTAAGTAAGATACCATAAGTTCCCTGTTTAATCAAGGTAAAGACCTCATTGTGTTTTCTGTTTGTCTTGGAGAAGGGAGTACAGGTACTGGCCATTACATTTGCCATGCATAGAGTCTCTCTTCCAGCCAGTGGAAGGTCCCTTCAACCTGGAGCTATACAACTGCACTTCAGCTGCTGCACAAGTTTGACTCCTTGAGTAGCCTTTGAATCATGGCTCTCCCCTGACTCTCTGTAGTTTTGGGGTATAATAGCCTCAAAATAGATTAAATAGCTACAAAATTTGGGTTTAGCCCAAAGACAGTGGGCCTGTGTTGAAAGGCTAGAAAGTCAAGGAATAAGATTATTTTACATTTCAAATAACTTGGTCTTAGCTCAGACACTCAATCGCTGTATGTCATTGGATGAATCAGCCTCTTTAAGCCTTAGTTTTATCCTCTCTAAAATGGGAAAATAATACCTGCTGCATAGAATTGCTTTAGGGTCATATAGTTTAGGTAAAGTACCGAATGCTTTTCCAGTATATAAAAAGCACTCAGTCTCATATCATTGTAAGACTTATTATACCTGAGAGATACTGGTGACAGCTTCCCTCCATTCATGCAAGGCCAGCTTCATGGTAGTGTGACAAGTGCAGTTGCACAGATCCCTGTGTTTAGTGTAATGCTCTGTTGTCGTCGTCCTGAAATTCTTAATACTTTTTGAACAAGACTCCAATATTTTGCACTGTTCCCTGTAACCTATATAGCCATTCCTGTCTCCAGGGATGGGTAGAACTCTTGTACTGGCCCTTCTCTTTGGGAAACACCCCACAACTGATTTCTTAGGGAATAATTCCCATAAAAAATGGTGTTAGCATCCAGGGTCTGTTTACCTCTAACTGTTCCATTCTGGGATAACTTCTGCAGTCTCTCTCAGAAAGGAATACTTTATATTTTATAGAATTTATTAGGTCTAGAAAAGTCAAGAGGGGGCGAGTGAAGTGGAATGATGATTTAGGATTTTGGAATCATGAAAAAATCTAGGTTCAAAACATTGCTGGGCCCTTTATGGCTGAGTTGCTTGGACAAGGTAGTGTCTCTGTCTTGCTGGTAAAATCTAAGTTTCAAGGGAGTCACATTTTCTTTGGTATGATATTTGTCTCGGGAATTAAACAGATAATTTATGTAAAGTGCCTTTCTTAGAAAGTCTAGCATAGAAGGTGCTCAGTCACCATTAATTCTTCTGGCTCTTGTCAGAAGTAACAAAAATCAGGGCACTAGGACTTACAAACCATGTTGCTACTAATAAAAGAAATAATATGGTTTGTTTTTTCACTACTATTTGGGGAAAAACAAGTGCTTCATAAATATGTATTAGAATGTACTTAGCAAATGAGTAGAAATAATAAAAATATGTCAAAGTAAACAGCTCCTATAAATAATGTCACTTGGTAGGCAAATTAGTGCTTTATTACTACTAAATACTATTGCTCACTGAAAAAGATTTCAGATTACTTGCACAATGGATACATTATTGAGTGTCTCTGTGGAAGGGCACGATAAAGATGAAAAATAGTGATGGTGATAATGCTAAAGGAGGAAAATGGAGGAGTATGGTTAAATGTAGCTCTGTGACCACCTCGCTTCAATGATATGTACATTATTTAGCAGCATTCTAATGTTTAACATGGAACAAAGGGACCAGGAAAATGATTTCCCTAGGATGTCATGAATCCAGACTCCAATTATTGGGTTCATCAGTTAGGAACTGAGTACTCAGCTTGTAAACTTAAGTTTACAAGAAGACATCTCTGAGTCCCACCCCATTCTCGTTTTGGACCTATTAACTTTCTATGGCTAACATGGAGAGACGGAGAGATCAGGTAAAGAATGCTGTGTCTTAGTCACAGGTCATAAATCCATTTCAGAAATAAGAGGGGATGAACAAGGTCCTGGCATCTCAAGAGAGGGGAAAAGAGACAATAAATGCTTTCATATGGGAAAATAAAGCCCTGGAGAGAAGCAGAGAGGACAGGGAATTGCATCAAGGAATGCTACCAACATAGCCAAGTAGGAAAAAGACAGGCACATTTATTTCAGGTTGTGGGAGGCCTCTACAAGGCTAGTCTTTCCATGCGTTCCTGGTGGTGGAAAAATCCAGTTTCAAATTCCAGCTTGGCCTTTTTCTAACTGTGTGGCTGTGGGTAAATTACTTAATCTGCAGATCTTCATTAATAACATGGGTATAATACTACTCAGTTTTCTGGGTTGTTGGTAAGATCGAAAATAATACTTGTAAAGTGACAGAGTCTGCGTGCATAAATATTTTTACTTTTCCTTGTGATATTCCTTATTTTAAAATGCAAAAAACAAAAACAAAAACAAAACTCCACAGATTTCTCAGAAGAACTCTGGGAGGTCTCCATGGAAACCTAAAGCATAAGAAAATTAAGTATCAATAGACACCAGTCAGAAGGATTCAAATTTGTATTGTTTTTATGACTAGGCATTTTCTTAGCCCATGCTGGCTAATGATTCCCTCATGCTTTATAGTTTACTAAGCCTTCTGTCTGCATTACTCATTTAAATCCTCATAACAACCTGCATTTTAGGGGTGAGGAATTCTGGAGTGCAGAAAGGTTAAGTATCCCACTGACAGGTACTCCGCTGATGAATGGCGGGGGCAGGCTCCTCAACACAGAGCCAATTTTCAATTTACTGGGCCTTCCTCTGAGCAGTTTCTTCACCTTCCTAAGGTGAAACTAGCTAGACTCTGGGTTTTAGACTAGGAAATGCTAGATGAGGGAAGTGCTATAAAATGAGTGGGACAAGCATGGGTTTTGAGGTTGACAAGAACAAAAATTCTGAGATGTTTTAAATTACAGTGAGCTGTAGAGAAGGAGAAAGAGAGCAGTTATCCTGTTAATAGCTGGGGGCCCAGTGACAGACTGCTCACATTCCTGAATGTGTGTTGGAGCTTTGAATCAACATTCAGGCCTCTACTAGCTGACTACTAGATGGGCTATTGCATCTTGCAAAAGCATAAACTTTCAGGACTGTTGCCTGTAACCAGTAAAAAGTAGTAAATATTTCTTCCTTATAGACTGTGCTCCTATCATAGAACTGCTCTCCCCACTTCACCTTATCTTGACCCTCTCATCTGTAGCCAATGTAAATTATTTCAAGACAGCTTACGTTTTTCTTCCTCCTACTTGATGTATTAAAAAAAGCCCGTCAACTCCAGGACAATGGGACATGTACCTGTTCCACCTAGCACTGCTTTTGGTAGTTTAGACTTCATGCCCCAGGACCTGGTTTTTTATGGTTCAATAAACACTGTCTTTTAAACACACTTTTTCAGCCATAGAAGTTTTTTGTTTAACGGTGTCCTACATATCTGGCTTCTAATACCTCCTAGCTATGGGACTTTGAATAGGCTAGTGAACCCTGATGGGCTTGGGTTTCCTCCATTGTAATTTGGTGAACCATCACCCGCTTACAGCATTGTGAGGATGTAAATTGCTCTGAAGATGAGCAACTTTCAAACTTTTATTATGAACGGAGTTCAGAAATGTTAAGGGACTCGCTCAAGGTCACCAAGCTGGACCATGGCCCAGCTGAGACTCAGACCTGGACCCTTCAGCTCCTCACGCACAGTTCGGAGAACAAGGCAACTAGAACCGATGGACTCCCTGACACTCGGAAACTGACGCCTCGCCGCAACTCAGGATCAGCCGGCCCGCCTCCGGCGGCCTCGGCTCCGCCAGGGGGCGCGCGCG
>NW_006443570.1:15600050-15605158 GCF_000325575.1 Pteropus alecto
CGGGCCGGGCAGGGGGCAGCGGCAGGTGAGGAGGCGGCGGCGGCACTGGCATCCGCGGGGCGCCAGGCCTGGCGTGGGGTCCAGTGGGAGGCTGGGGTGGGGACGTTGGTCGGCCTCGGTCTCACCAAGCTGTGATCTGGGGCTGCTTCCTCTGCGGGGCGCGGCCTGGGATTTTCCCTGCCCTACATGGGATAGGGCAAGCCCCAGCCTCGCTGAAGTCTGCGCATTCAAGGTAGCCCGCACCTGTCCCATTAGAAGTCCTTTCAAAGAAGGCATTTTCCCTGTAGGGGCAGTAACTGGGGCCGTGTAGTCTCAAATTTCTCCAAACGGCTTACAGACTGGCAGGTCCAGTTAAGCTTGTGGGGGAAAGATGCTGCTTTATGGCAGAGTAAACTGAGTCAGCTACGCGGCGGCCTGCTTCCTTCTTTAAAGGAATTAGCCTGTCCCTGCTTCCCAGTGGAGGAGTCCTGCGGGCTTCTTGGAGGCGGCTGGAGTTTAGAGGCTTGTTGGAGAAGTTTGAGAATGTGGCTCTTCCCTCAAAGTCCACTGTTCCCTCTTTTGAGAGTTGTCCTCTAATCACTTGAGGTGATGTGTGTGAGGTCACTAATGGCTAAGACGAGAAGGAAGTGGGGCCTCTCTTCAGCTGGCTGCCCATGAGACATTTGACCAGGCATGGAGAAGTATGGCTAGACCAGGGGAGCCAGAGCCGCACAGCATCTGCTCAAAGCTTGTTTTAAGGCTGGCAGAGGATAAAAACAGCAGCACATTTTCTCCTTTTTGTTGGACTGTTATTCGTTTTAGGGGAGAAAAAGTCTGCTTGTGTAATCCAGGAAGAGTGTATCATGCTCCTCCCAGTTTACCCCAGGGAAGGGATATTGTTAGTTAGCTTGGAAATAGGGTTTTACCCACAACTGTCACTTTGTACCCTGGCTAATGGCCAGTGACTGTGATGAACAAACATCCCAGGTGCATGTGGCCTTCTAAGAAAGCAGTAAGTACGGTATACATCCGTTTTGCAGGTGTTTTGGAGGACAGAAAAGACTTTTTGTTACTCCTGTTGCTACAGCTGTTTGGGGGAGCCTTGTGGTTTTCCCAATGACAATTCAAGTTACTGAAATGTGGCCATTTATTGAACCATTTTTCTAGGAATAGGAGTAGGCAGGAGACATGGTGCTGGGCTGAGTCTGTATAGAGCGTTCTAATGTTGGGAGCTGACAGTGGTACTTATTTTCTCTTCAGGGAATTTCAGGTTGAACAACTTATTTATTCTTTTTTTCTGATTGCATTCTCTTCCACATTCAAGGAAGTAGATGATGGCATATGTTTCTGAAACTTTATGAGAAATTTCCCAATAATTCTGGACTTCAGAGTACAATTCAAAAATTACGGTTTATTTAGAGATATTATTTTCTTAAGTTTGAAAATGTTTGAAAATTGTGTGTAACAATTACAGGTTGATGTGGAAGGGCTAACTAATAACTTGATTGTGCTTGAAGAAAATTCCCATGCAACCTGGGACACCCCTCCTTTAAATGTCTATATCTAATTATAAAGATGAACTTAATAAAAACTTTCATATTTATCAGGTAGACAGCTGTTAACTTGACTGTTTACATTGGGATCAAGGGATGTAAATTCTCTAAATTGACTTAATTTAATCAATTGCTACAATAATACACACAAAAAGAGAGAGCCCTTCTCAGAATGCTTAGAAATTAATTTTTCAAGCTTTCTCCCAGCCAGGTCAGTTAATATAACTCTGCTTAGCACCATCTAATAGGAATGTCTTTTTAAGAGCTCTTATAATAGCAGTGGAAAAGGCATTTTCAGTTACCAGCATTTAAGACAAAACAAACAGCAACAATAACAAAAAAGGCACAATTTTTTCCCCTAATTACATGTTCATTGTGATGCTGAATACAGCTGCACCCATGGGTAAAAGAGTTGTGCCTAGGACTTTCAGAAAACACCTGCATAAACCTGAGGAGTGTTAAGGGAACTAATTCCAACGTGATTTCTTTATCTTTATGATAAAACCTTTAATACTGCTATTTTAATGGTAGATTACAGACTTACATCAAACTTGTACTAGCCATAGTGTTTATGTTTTGGGAGGAAAGATTTAACCTCTGCCCCTTGGAATCTCATAACTCTTGCAATACAGAGCTAAGATATGATTTAGAATTTAATTAGAATACATAGATTGAATTGCTGTTGGTGAAGTCTCGAGCTGCTTTATCAATGTTATTGTTTGGTAACGGTTACTGATTATTATTTTTGTTTGGTTACTGGTTATTGGTAGTGGTTACTGTGTTGATGTAAAAAAGATTTTGGCAATTATAAGAACAATTTTTTTATATCCAAACACACAAACTCCCATTTCTTCAATAGTGAAAACGGTCTGGTCACTTTCTTGTTTTGACTTTGTTATTCATGGAGTTTTAAAATCCTAAAACCAGTTGGGCTCTTAATAGGCTATCCTATTATATCTCACATGAAAGCCACCCTGGGTAGGTAGGAATCCTTAGCTTCAGGTTTTGAAAGACCTCGGCTGTTTCCAGGTTTTAGCAGTTGCCATGGACAGGACAGTGGTTTTATCTAATCCTGTGATGCCATTCTTTGTTTAAAACCCATTATCCTCCTTCTTCATTAAGACTGTCATGAAGTTTCTCTGCTTTCTCTTATTCAGGTTGAATTTTTTGGCCACATTTTTTGGCCATCTGGACCTGCTAATGTTCTGAATTGGAGCTAAGCAGTTTGTTAAGAGAATCCTACTGCATGTTTTTAAACATTTTCCTTTTTCAAAGCAAGCATAAAATCTGCATTTCCTCTGGGGGAAAACCAGGTCTTTGAATCTGGTAGAAAAACAAAAGCTGGTTTTTCCAGCTTTCTACTAATTCGAAATCTTAACCTCTCTTTACTTTCTGGTTTTGCCAGTATAGTGATTAATTGGAGGCATTGGGGGAACCTGAATCATCAAAGAAGATCCCATTGTATTTAGTGCAGCTTTAGCTTTTTAAGAATGTTTTATTGCAAGGAGTTCCCCAAAGCCTGTATTCCTTGAAAGATTCATTACTTAGCAGTTTGCAACTGAGTCACGGAGAGGTTCCTTAAAAATACAAATTTCCTAGCCTTTCCTCCCTCCTGGAGATTTTGATTGATTGGATTGTGATGACCGTAATCTACATTTTAAAAACCTCTCTGACATCTAGTGCCAAAAACCTCCCCAGGTGATTCTGATTTGTAGCAGGTTTGGAAGCCACTGTTATGTTGCTTTAAAATTCTTTATAAATTGGTAGTACCTTTAAAAGCATCATTATGTTGTTCAGAATGTTTGATTTGCTAGAATAGTCCATTTCCTAGTCATGACAGATAACAAAGAGCTTTTATAACTTTTATGTAAATTACCTTACAGGCAGAGAGGCCCCCCTCTGCTGTATTATCTGTCAGGAGTCATGAGGGAGGGTTGGTGAAAGTAGCTTCATTTCCTGAGTGGACAAATGAATAATAATGCGGAAACTACTGGAAGTCTGAAAGCTAGTCAATCTAGTTAAGATCAGTGTTGGCTAGGAGAGATGCCTAGGAATTCTCAGTATGGAGGATTTAAAAATAAAGCTAACTTGCCAGATGTTTCATTTCTACATAGCCGAAGCGCTTATTGAAAATAATAGGTGCTTAATAGTCAATAAAATTTAGTCACAAGTACTTCATGGAAGGAAGAAAAATTACTAAAATACAAAACCACCTGAGTTAAAACAGAATTGGGGCACTAAATATGTTCGTGGATTAAACTTGGGAAAAGACTAATAATTTAGGAAATAGACAACTGTGGTTTTGAATCCCAGCTCCTCCATCTCTTCGGTGGTGCTCCTTTAGAAACGTTACTTAATCTCTGTGAGCTTCATTTTTTTGATCTGCAAGGTGAAAATAATACCTGGTTGGATTGTTCTGTGGATTAAAAGAGAAAATATGTTCTTTGTACATTGTAGGCAACTCAATAACTGTTCTCCCACTTTCTCATAGGATTTTTATTCCGTAGGCTTAAGTTGTCTTTCTAAATCTGGCCTCAATATCTCTTTCTAGGAATATCAGTCAGCTCTTTTAGAAGATATATTAAAGAGTGAGGACTAAAGAATTAGAAAATATGAGTAAGAAGAATGAGTCATAGGACACTTAAAAATTTTTTTTAGAAGGTGTGGCGTGTAGGCATATGTTCAGAGTTTCTCTCTGCAGGAATAAATTAATAACACTATCCAAATTCTGCCTTATGTAGCTGGATGGTAACCCAGGGGCTCAGTTCAGGCCAGGAGGCTGATAGGGTGGCCCCATTAGGTAGCACCTGACATCCATTTCCTCATCTTCCTTTCTCCCTTCTGGTCTCTTTTCTTTTCCCCCTTCTCCTCCCCTCCCCTCTTTCAAATGCCCTTCCTTTTGACTTGCCAATCATGCCACAATTATGGAAGGCCCCTGGAACTCCAGGCTAAAAGAGGTTGCTGGTTGCTAACACCTGTCTCCCAGCTAAATGAATAGGCTCTTTTGTGGGCGGATGTTAAAAAAGCTGATTAATAACAATACTGGCTTAAAGGACCTATTAATGATACAGCATATGTAAATCACAGAGTGACTTAAAACCGTTATAGAGGTTTATTTTTAATGTTGAATTATGAAGTTGGTTGAATTTTTACATATAAACTATGACTCTGTTTATTGCCCAGACTAATTTCTGTCGTATTGATTGGAAATCATTTATATTCTAAAGAAGTTCTGCCCCAAGGGCCTTTGTATTGTTCCCCAAATGTCTAACTAGTGTGTAATACAATTAAAGTTTTGTTCACTGTGCTGACATAATTAGTTTAATTTCTGCTTATATATTTCTGTTGGCAGCTGGGAAATTAAAATTCTAGATGTTGCATAAAACTGCTTTTTTTGAGGAGTGATTTTTACTGTCAGTTGAATGGACGTAAGCCGCAGGGTACATTTTTTAAGATGTCTTATTCACCCTTCCTGTAATAGTCTCTTTCTCTCTATAGAATCAGTGTATTAAGACATGTAATTGGCTGTTTAAGCATTCTGAAGAGACAGCGTTTGGCCTTTACCCTGTGATTATA
>NW_006443570.1:15605169-15610540 GCF_000325575.1 Pteropus alecto
CTTCTGAGGAAATGTGTGTAATTTTTGGGAACCCCTAGGTATATTACAGTTACATGAGCATGTGAACTTTTGCAAAGACGAGAGAATTGAGTGGTTTTCTCAGATAAGCTGTATTATTTAATTCCCTCCACAAATCGCTGCTCTGTTCTTTTTAGATCATAGCGTTTGCAGACCTGATGTGAAAGTGGAGAGTCTGTGATCCCTGGCAAATTGACTTCACAATTTTTCTATGATTCGTTTCACAGAAAGGGCTTTAGTCTTCAGGAACAGAAGTTGCTCTCAAGAAGACTTTACATTTAATTACTCTAATCTGCCCTTAATTTCCTATAGGATTCTTGGAGAGATTCTCACCAGGCTGCTGATTTCATGAAGTTATGACCTACACAGGTTTTTATCTATGTTAAGTCCGCTAACCATTTTTTTTTTTTTTTAATAGAAAGTAACCTTGGTCTGGTAATTTCTCTATTGTCTTATCGTACAAAAAGATACAGCAAAACCTTGCTCTCTCAGCAGCCTTTTTCAGTGGCTACCACTCATGCGCTGAATTTGAACTTTAAAAATTTCGTTGAGTAAGTGTTCTTGACTTTTAAAATCTGCTCCTCTCCAATGCTACAGGTTAAGCCTAAATCTCCTCGTTTAACGTTCACATGCCTTTTCAAGAATTGCCTATAAAAATATGATTTCATTATCTCTGGGTTGTGAAGTGGTCAGGGCTCCCTGGAACAGCCATTTGTTTCTACCAGGCCAGTTCTAAGAGTAGGGCAATCCCACCCCCATTTGAATTACTAGGAGCCCTAGTGAGTTGTTGAAACGTTTTAACTGTCTTGATCCTCTTTAAAGAAATGCTGCCTAGCCATCCTGAAACTTAAAGGAAATTTGGCCAACTGGAGGCTCTGCTGGCCTCTGAGGTTAAATGTAATTCCTTGGTGATCAGTACCATTGTTTATTTGCAACTGCTGGATTATATTCAAAGACTTGGGGAAAAAAAGCTTTTCGTAAATAGAACGTGCTCCTCTCCCACCCCGTCCTCTGCTTGTTTTACTCTTCATTTGCTTTGAAGAATCTTTCCAGTTAGTCCTGATCACACACACACAGACTTATAGCACATGAATCAATATATTTTATCCCAAAATACACAGAGAAGCGTATTGTCTCTTCAGCATATTCTTCAAATCTAACCATATTTTAAAAATTTTCATAATGATGAAGATGCCTGCTTGAAAAATAATCAAGCCTCTATCAACTCCCAGCCCTTTCCTAGGTCTTGTGTCAGGGGTCTGTAGCCAATTAATTATACTCTTTGTGACCATGCTAAATTATTATTTTACATGATGTGGAAGAAGATTCACTAGAGCATAAACCTTTATTCGAAAATGCTGGACAAAAGGAGTGTTCTTTTTTGAAGAAAGAGGGCAGAATGATTTCTAGGGCTTTAGCAAGAGTGGGTCAGCTGAAGTTCAGCCAGTTTGAGGAATCCTTAGTCAAGGATGGTTCTGTAAGAGGGAGGAATTGTTTGGAAATTGTTTTTGCAGATGAGTAATGATTGAGCAATTCGGATTTTATGGAGGTGAAGAGGAACAGAAACTAAGATTTTGTGCAAGGGGCGTGGGGTGGGAAGGAATAACCACAGGGACTAGGATTTGCCATTCTACAAGTGGAAAATTCTTAGTTCTTCAGGTTCTCTCACATTTGTCTACCTCTATTTTCTGCTTTTTCAGCATGACTAGATTCAAGTACTACTCTTTGTCATTTTATCATATACTGATGGAAGAGTTTTCATATCCATTCTGTATCAGAGCTGAAGTTTACCTTAGCCAGTGTTTGCTACAGAGCAGGTGGGGAGGGGTGTGCCAGCATATTCCCAGAGAATTTGACAAACGGGCACTCCCTCACCATATGGTTAGATCTAGAGCTCCAGGTGACTCAGAATCATCACACCCGCTCACGCCCACTGCTCTAGCTCAGTGTTTCCTGACTCTCTGGACTGTTGTTGACACAGTTGCAGACCAGTGGCTCGATGAATAGTGCTAGTGAACAAGCTGATTAATGGGGGGGGCATAAAAATGATAGTCCTGAAGCTTCACCTCCAGATGATCTTCATCAGATTCCAAAATTTTATTTATTTGATAAAAATTTTTATGTAGCATGTCAACATGTCTCTTGTACAGCTAAAACTAATATTAAAAGTGAAAATCTATTGACAATTATACCTAATTTCGTTTCTTTTTGGGATACAGGCTATCTACACCTGCACTGTTAATTCGTGGAAACACTCGCAAAAAGCCTTGTCCCTTGTCTTATCTTTTTAGAAACAACACAAACATTTAAAAAATAAGCCATGATTTTGTTTGGTGCAAAATTAAAAAAAAATTTTTTCCCACTTTTTAATTTTTTCCCCCGTCTACATCCCCTGTTCTTCCTTTGGCACAAAATTTAAGAGTTCTGAGTATCACGTCAGGAAAGCAGTTTTTGGTGTCATAGCATGTAGTTAGATGTTTATGTGTATTTTAATATATTCATTTTATCTTTGCAACTAAATAATGTTTTTCAAAATGGGAAAAGTTGAAATTTGTTATGTATTACAAATATTAAAAAAGTATATTAAAATATGCTTTCTGTTTTAACATATGTATTTAAAAATATTTTTTACCTAAAATAATTTTTTATCAGAGTTTACATACAAATTGTGACCTTTTTATATTCCTAAAGGCGTTAGTAAGATGATATATTGCTGCACTAGATCTCAGATTTTAGTGTGTGTCAGAATCTCCTGGGTGCTTATAAAAAACAGATTCTTGTTTTCTAGCCCAGACCTATAGAGTCAGTGTTTGGGAATGAAGCTGGGGATTCTGATGGAGCTTATCTGCAGACTGTACTTGGAGAAAGTATTACTGTAAGAAGGAACCACTCATTTAAAAAATAATAAGGTTGAGAAACGCTGACATTAGTGAGCTGCCTTTATTTTGCAGAGGAGAGAAAATACTCAGACTCACCCAGGGTCTCCAGCTAGTTGGCTCTTGCAGACAGGCAGTGAGATCTGTTGACCCCTAATTTGTTAGTCTTTCGATTAGATTATACCATATTTCCGTATTAGTTTCGCTCAGTACTTTCAAATCAAAAGCTATAGAATAGTGAGGGCAAAGGTGCTTTGATAACTTCAGAACAATAAATGACTGAATTGGCACTTAAAATGTGAAAAATTAGTGCTTCCCAAACTATCTGGTAAAGGACCAGCTCTGTAAAGTTTTTCCAACCTGTCGCCAACTAATATTTTTTGTAAAGTATAAGAAAAATTACCAGAAAAATCATGTGCTTGGTGTTACAGCAGTGTCAAAGTGCTATAAAAGTTTCTTCATACTTACTGTGATTTTGTGTGTGTGTTTATCTTGACATGGACCTCCATGGTGGTCTGCAACTGCACACTTTGAATACCATTGCTTTAGGTGATTCTTAGGACATGTTAGGAACTTGATATTAGAGGCCTTTGATCCTTTTCTTCCTTACCCTACCTGTAACTGAAGCAACCAACTGAGAACTCTCATTTCCACTTGGGGAGAGAAGTTTCATCACTTGGTGATTTGCTAGATCAGACCATAATTTTAATATCTGGGGATTTGGTGAGGGACACTTTGTCTTTAATATATTTAAGAATAAATTGATAGAACTTGCATTTGTTGCTTTATCAGGACAGATGTTTACCTCTTTCAACTAAACTTCCTGGCCTGTAACTTTACTTATATTTCATAAAAATGTTTAAAGGGTGGGAGACAAGATAAAATTTGAGAGTATGCAGTTTCTTTGAGGCACTTCAGTTTGTGTTTGCTTTTTAGAAGCCTTTTATGAGTAGTCTTTGGACAAGTGTTATTAGTTTATGTGGCTATAATGTCAAAATGAGTGTTGAATTGGAGCAGGGAAGAAAATCTCTTCATGCATGTTTTGTGTCCTGGTTTAATTGCTTAGTTGGATGAAATGTCAAACTTGATAGATTATTGGAGCTGTTATTTTGATGGTTAAACAATAACGAAACTGTTTGGATGTTTGCGAGGAACACTGCTGCCTGTGTCTAGACTTCACGCTGGAGAACATTTCAATTGTTTAGACGCAATACTAGTTAGAAAATGCAGCTTCTGTGGCTCCTAGCACAGCTGTCTAAATTACAAGCTATCTTGAGGCCTTTGGACAAGCATTGTTTTAACACTTTTGGAAACAATTTATGTTTCTGATTCCAAAATTTCAGTGGTGGTTTTCTGAATGATTGGACAGTCTAGAAATGGAGAAAGGTAGTTTATGTATCTCGGTTATTCAAGTCAGGTCTTTTTTCTTTAAGCATCACTAGAACCAACTCTTTCTAACTGGGGCAGGGTGGGGGTGGAGGCTTTTATGGGACTGTCGACTGCCTGGGCCTTTTTTTCCTTAGTGACTATTCAGTAGGATAGCATGTTGTCAGGTTGTGTGCCAACCTGTAGAGGACTTTGGTTATCATAACCTTGATTAGTATAGAAGGATGGGGAACATGAGTGAGGGTCCAGGTGTTTTTGAAAGTCTGCCTGCCTGCTATATGAAGTCTTGAATTTTCACTTTGAACATTTCATTTGGTGGAAGATGTTATAAAACCGTCTTTATAAAACAGTTCCCTATCCTATTGAAATCATATGTTGCCAGCAGAGCTTGGGAAGCGTTAAGCATGCTTAGCAGAATTCATTTTACTCATTCCATTGTGTAAGATAACACTTTTTTTCCTGAATGAAATTGTATGCATTCTTCAGTGGGAGTTAGGTAGGGGAAGACTTATTCTTGTCTAAATGTATGAGAGAATTTGGTATGTAAGACTCACTCTTGCTGTGTGATAGTTCCCTTTGTGTCATATTTTACCTGTATAAAAATGACCAGCAGTTATTGTGTGCTTACCATGTGCCAGAGACTTTACTATATGAACTCATTTCATCCTCCCAACAATCCTATGAGGTGTAGGTACTATTATCTGTGTTCTACAGATATGAAAATGCTACACAAAGAAGTTAAACACAGTGTTTGAACCGAAATAGTGTGTCTGTAAAGCTCTCAACCACCAGGCTACAGCTGCTTCACACTCCATCAACTCATCTATTATGATTACTTTTCAGAGTAGATCTTTAGAAATAGGTTTCATTTCATATGTGAGTTTAAAATTATCCTTTTATACATGGGCCTCCTTGTATGGATTGTGATTTAAAAACGGTATCAGCAATACTTGTTATTTGTTTTTCTAGTTTTAGTTCTGTTAGCACCGAAGGATTGTTTTATAGTTTATTTCTAATTCTAAAATTGGATATATAAACCAGTCACCCTTAAAAGCACTTTCAGCTAAACAGTTAAAGCACTGGGTTATTTT
>NW_006443570.1:15610816-15647597 GCF_000325575.1 Pteropus alecto
TGTCTCTGTCTCTGTCTCTGTCTCTCTGTCTCTCTGTCAATAGGCCTTCTCAATAAATTGATTTCTATATAAGACATATAAATGTTGGTGCTGCACAGAACCTCATGTTGTAAATGGAATAAATGGTGATAGACCACTTTCACTAAGAAGCCCTGATCAGTATAGAAAGTAAAATTTTGTTATCTGGGCTTGAGACATGTGTGCTGTTTTCGGTATGTCTGAAGCCCTGTGAGGACTGGCTTGGAGAATCACAGAGGAAGCATCATTTAATTTTTTCCGCTAACCTTTCCCTCACATTTTAGAGATTGCTACTGAGATTTTTGTAAGAAAAACTATTTGTAGTGAGAATCCTGTCACGTGTAAGGTGCCCTACCTGGTAACCACATCTTTCCCAATTTATTTGTCTAATTAGTGTCATTTTCAGATGCTTTTTGATTTTAAGCAGGACACTTTTGGCTGAATGCTGAGCTGATTGCAGTGAGAGTTCATTCTACATGGGTTACTTCTGTTGCTTTCTGGCTCATTGCTTCTGGCTCTGGGGGAACTCATAAAAATACCTGGAGGGATAGGCCCCAGGTAATGCCTGAACTGTATTTCGGGTTGTGGAGCCAGCAACTGATACCTGCTTAAAGAATCTTTTTTTTTTCCATGCCATAGTAGGGACTGCAAAATAATATGAAATGTGCTTTGCTTTATAAACTTTTCACCTTCCTTAGTTCCCCATAGTGATTAGACAGTTAAATGAATAATTGCACTTTTACAGTCACACACGTCCCCACTTCCCCAGTCATCCCTAATCCTTGACAATCAATAATCTGTTCTCTATAATTTTGTTGTTTCTGAAATATTATGGAAATAGAATCATAATAGTGTGTGACCTTCTGAAATGCACATTTTCCCCTTAGCATGATGCCTTCCATCTAAATTGTTGTGTGTAGCAATAGTCCATTCTTCTTTATTGCTAAGTAGTGTTCCGTGGTAAACTACTTAGTTTTTTTAACCGTTCACTTACCGAAGGACATTTCGGTCGTTTCCAGTTTTTGGCTAACAGATAAAGCTGTTATGAACATTTGTGTACGGGTGTTTATGTGGATACAAGTTTTAACTTCCCTGGGTTAAGTGTCCAGGAATGCAGTTGCTGTGTCTTATGGTAAGTGTATGTTTAGAAATTGCCAAACTATTTTCTAGAGTGGCTATACCATTTTACAGCCCCACTAGCAATGTAGGTGATGTAGTTTCTCTGCATCCTTGCCAGCATTTGGTATTGTCACCATTTTTTATTTTCCCTTCTCTAGTAGGTAGCATATCTGGTTTTTAAGTTTGTCAGATAACTTAGTGTACTGATTCGTCTGACAAAGAGCGAAGATTTTTGAGTTTTATGTATTGTTAGCCCTCCCTGTGGCCTCTGTACAGTGCTCAGTGGTCTGTTGCCTTCCTTTTTAATCTGCCTGCCATGATTTCCTTGAGAGAGAGAAGACTAACTAAGACTAGATTTAGGAAGAAGCAAGAACTCTTTAGGAAGAAGCAAGAACTCTGAGCATGAGACCAACTCCCTCCCTTTATCTGGCAGTACCTAGCGCAGCCCTGCTTCTAGCATAGTGCTATCAGCGATGATGATGAATAAACAATGCTATCCCCAAAGTATGAATTTTTGGTTAATTCTTTATACATTTGCCTCAATGAATATAGCTTTAAATATACTGAAAATTTGGCTCAGAATGGCCCTAACAACTTGTTCAAATTGTTCTATTTTATTTGTGAATTGATTACAGGTACCTTATTTTTGGTAATGTTAATTAGCTTACACTGCTCATTTAAAAATACTAAAGTAGCACAAAAGTGTACATATAAAGCAGAAGGTAAACCTCCATCCCTACCAGAAGTAACTGCTATTAAATGGTTCTAGACTTTTTAACTATATGTGTTTGTATTCTTTCTATGTATATATGTATGTATTCTCTGTGTGTGTATGCTCCCTGCCTGTTATTCTGTAGTGCCTTCCCCCCCGCCCCCCAGAGGTTAATGTATTTTGGGCATTTTTTCCTGTGATTTTTTTTAAAGCACTTAATGCTTGGGACAGAGCTTTGGCTTCCTTTCTCTAACCTTCCCCCCACCCCCACCCCTTATAAAAGAGATGAGAGAGATACCTTTGAAAGACCTAAACAAAATATATTTTATTCATGTTACAAGGTTTTGGGTTGAAATAAGGTGGTAGCTTTATTTGCAGGTAAATCAGTACAATTCTGGATGTTAGATCTATCTATCCATTTTATTATAAATAATGCAAGTCTGATTTTATGATGTGATTTCTTGCAGAACCTTAAGGGAAGCAAGAACTGTGAGCACAATAATCTTTAGAGAATGTACAGCCCTTTGGGTATTTGTCTACTCATCAGCTGCATAGTCAGATGGAGTGTTTTCTTAAGTGCTGCTGAAATGCACAGTTCAGTCTTTATTTTGAAATCTCTCCTGTCTCCTCTTCCTCTTCCATTACTTTCATTACCTCGATGGGACATACAAACTGTGCAGTCTTATCCTTTTATTTCCATAGCCTACAGAAGCCAGTTTGAAGATTAACTGTAGGTGAACAGGTAATCTTATCCACTTGGCGAGACATCATCCATCAAGATGAAACACATGTCAACAAAAGCCTTCTAGACTTGGGGACCTGGATGAAGGTAACTTAATCTTGTGGCATTTTTAGTAGAAACCAGGGTGGTTTAAGAAGTTTGGCTTACTGAAAGCAGGACATGATTATGGGCTCAGGGATTGAAGTGAGAGAGAGGGAGAGAGGAAAGTATATGTGTGTATTTGGGGGAGGAGAAGAATCCAGAGATAAACAGTAAAGAAGAATTATGAATTCAGGAAATCTTCAAAATTGAATTACAGAATTTTTATTCTGAGAGGGTGGTTACTGGGGAATAGAGCAGGTGCTTACTAGTCACTTCATTGTGAAGCTGTTGGAGTTGTTTAGGTGATGGAGTCTGATGACAAAGGCCTTTTCCCTGCCCTTTTTCTATATTAGCAGCTCAGGAAAAAAAAAATTAAGAAAGCTTTGTATAGAAAATGACGTGCATCAAATAGTTCCAAGATTTCCATTGCAGAGTGTCTAAAGTGGGCTGCCCGAGATAGCTGTTTGTTGGTCACATTGCTGACTTCCTTTCTCCCAAGCTTGTCATCAGTTTCTCAGACTGTGTCCTGTCAGCTTTGGATTTTTCCTTTTCTGCAGGCTTGCTGTGTTTTCAGTTCCTGACATTTGGGAGCCTAGTATTTCATTGTGTCTGAGATAGGCAGTTGCTGTACCTTTTATATTGGATACCTTTCTGAACTATGAAGTATTATACCACAGTGGATGATAAAGTGCCCACAATTATGTTACAGAACAGATTCTGGTACCTGTACCAGTGGGGACAGACTCGGTTTGTGTCTCCTCATGGAGCTCAGGGGTTGTTTTGCAGCAAAGTGCTGTGAGGAGGGTTGTGCCTCATGCAGTGCCAGTTCCTGTATCTGAACATGAAAGTGGCTCGTTAAAGATTAAAAGGACTGCCTAGTCTTCTGGCCTCAAGATGGAATGATCCCCGCCATAGCGACAGCCTTTGTCTCCCAGGAGAGGCCATTTTATACATCAGGTTTGTGCTTCCAAATGTTACAGTAAGCCTGAGTTGGCTGATGTTGTGGTGATAAGTTGGCATTTGGGAACTCTCAAGACATGTGAGCTATGTAGCATCCCATGGTTTAAATTTCTGGGGAAAACTGCCTCATCAGGAAGTCAAAAGCCTCTACTTTCATCCCCTGTCTTTGGGGAGGTTTTCTCTTTTGTTTTATTTGACTATTCTATTGAGTTAAGTGAACTTTAATTTTCACAGCCATAAAAATTCCATTAAGCCCCTTGTACTGCATCCCAGGTGTGAAAATGTCTCAGTATAACACCACTGGATGGCAGCTAAAATCTTTAAGAGTAGTTAGGATAATTGTCTCTGGAGGCTTGAAGAAAATAATGGTCCACTCGAGAGGATAGGTTTAGTTCACTTATTATGTTCTTGGTGGTTTTTGTGGGTGAGGTGAGGGGACTAATGTTTAAGACCTGCTCAGTGAGACTACTGTTCAGTCTATGGTCTTGGAATAAAACTTTTCATTTCACTGGGAGTAGTGCTTGCGGGGGGACACAGCTATGACCTGTCTCTCAAATCGTGATCCAAGGCCCATCTGCATCAGAATCACTTGGGAGAGGGAGATACTCATTAAAAATTTCAACTCTGGGGCCTCCCTGCTAATTCAGTCTGGGGACTGGGATAGAAAAACGATTATTTTCAGTAAGCACCCCTGTTGATTCTTAAGTACCCCTAGAGTTGATTCTTGAGTATCCTAAAATTTACTGTTTTTCATGTTTAATTTCTGTGATTTATCAGGTGATAGATGTTTGGTTGACACACATTATCTTTTTTGAAGAAGTACACTAGTTTAAAAAAAGGTTATACAATACCAGAACATCAAAGATTAGAATTTGACAATGTCCCTAATTCTCAATGTGATGAGACAGCCAGGGGTTCCTGGAAATTTAGATTTACCAGTTCACCAATCAGAAAAAGGAGGTGGACATAGATAAGATTAATTTAGTTAAAAAGAAGAAATGTGCAGTATCATTTAGGATGTTGGGAATGGGAAAATAGGTAGGTATTGAGAAGAGAAAGTGGGAAGGGGAAAAGATGAAAGTAGTTTATAAATGGTAAAAATTTTAAACTTTAGTTGAATTTTAAATTACCAAACAATTGGATATATGCTTGTCGTTAAAAAAAAAAAATTCAAATACTGATAAAGCTAAAAATACCTCCCCAATCTGCTCCCATTGCAGTTCCCTGCCTGGTGCGTGTATCCTCCCATATCTTTTTGTATGTATTTGGTAATTTTCTGTGGATTTAGAAGACTGAAGAATCCTGAAAAATGAATATTTTTTATTTCTCTTTTTGACGCCTGTTTACTGTTTATAATGTTATGATGTATTGCAGGAAAAAAAAAAACAAATGTGGGCTATCATTGGCAATACATATATCTGTTCAAGTAAAACAATGGGTATGGGTGTGTGCAAATTTTATATATTCACCTATACACACAGAACACATATACATACACATATACCTATAACATCTATCGTATCCATCCTTAAAAAGTAAACATATAACTTTGGGTAATAAATTACTTGTCTGAGTTTTAAGATAATGCATTGAATGAGCTTAAGCACAAAGCCACAATTATTTTTAAAATTTCTCAAGTAGTTTTATACTCTCATAGTTTCCATATAGCCCCATAAAACCTCAAATGCCTGAAACCTTTAATTCAAATTTAGCATCTTTTTTTTTAAAGCTCTATGTATGTAATCCTCACCTTTTCTAGTCTAAAAGAAGGAACTAGGATGGAGTATGGTTATATTTTGGGGAATCTGACTGAAACTGTACAGAATCCCAAACAGGGAAATGATAACCTGTGCCAGCTCTCCTCATCTGCTAAATGTCATTTATCTTAGCAGAATTAGGAAGTTTTGATGTTTCTGGCTCTCATGTTGCTCTTCCTATACATTACATTTATTTGCTGGGCACAGTGCCATCTGGATTTTCTCTTCCTTATTTAAAGTTTACTAATACAGAATGGGTCAGAAGCTTCTAACAATACTTTGCTTTTCTAAGAGTTCATATTTGTACTGTATGTGCTTTGAGAGTTGCTCCGTATTAGAATGTGACTTATCATCAACTACAGCAATATTTTTTAAAGTGTGGTCTGGGAGATAATGGTTGTTAATTGCTGTAAATATACTTTTATCATTTAAAAAGGACTAATTAACCTACACTGTAGGAAAACTTTAAACATTTTCTGAAAAGGAAAACACTGAAGGGGAGGAAATAAAAGAGGGAACATAAAACCTTATACAAGGTTGGCTGTGGCTATTCTACTGGAATAATGTAATTAAGGGGAATTAAGTGAGTTGGATAAATAATTTTCTTTTTAAACTAGCCCCTTGAAAAGGAATAGAATTAAGTAACACAGTTTTTAAAACCCAAATTATAGTGGTCTACATGTATATTTTAATTGACCTAATAACATTTATTGGATAACCAGCAAGTTGGCAGCTACATTCAGAATTCATGCCATATGAGACCTACCTTGAAGAATGGATGAGGCTAGGTATGGTGTCCTCTAATGCCCATGTTAAGAACTAGCTAGTGACCATGGGAAGTTTTGAGCAGGGAACAGAAGGAACTGATATGAACTTTAGTTTCTTTCTTGTCAAATGAAAACTCATAGAATGCAATCTTTTGTTTTCTTTATATAGCACCCATGCCAATTCTAGCCTGTCAGGGCAAATTCAATTATAATATCTGTCGATGAGCCAATCATTCTAGAATTGACTTTTTAAATAAGCTGGCTAATAAATGAGAATCGACATAAATTAGGGATTTTTCTTTTAAAAGCAAGTGTTAATGTATTTTTCCATAGACTCTTATGTACCTTAAGCACCTAGTAGGTATGATGGTGGATAATTTAGCTTTAGTGT
This sequence comes from Pteropus alecto, assembly GCF_000325575.1. NCBI lineage: Eukaryota > Metazoa > Chordata > Mammalia > Chiroptera > Pteropodidae > Pteropus > Pteropus alecto. The sequence continues at coordinate 15,617,364 of NW_006443570.1, forward strand.
AGAGAAGATTGCAGGCAGCTGATGAAACAAAAAACCTCCAGTATTTCTAATTAGAGAACTTGAGTTGTCTAAGGAAATAAAGAGGTCAGAGAGGGCCTTGTGGGGAAAAAGAACAGCCTGGTTAGAGCTGACAGAAATTCACCCTAATGATTGATTTAATCAGCCTGTGGTAACTGTGCAAGTTCTCCTAGTCCTCTGACCCAGGTGTTCTAATTTGTAAATGCAAAATGATTTATCAGCCTCTTGGGGGAGATCTTCAGCGCTATGAACCTCCTACCTTCAGTAATCTTGCTGTCTTGAGCCCCAGCTGTTCTCAGATGAAATTTCAGAAAGTTACCACTGGAGCTTTTCCAGTAAGGACTCCATCGGCCACTCTGATCGTCAATAGGGGAATGAGATGTATTTTTTCCCTGTAATTAGCACTTGATTTAAGAAAAATCAGTGGGGCACCTCTTCTAGGTTGCAGTTGATTGTGGTTGGCTGCAGTTGATTGTGGTTGGCTCAGGCTGAGTTGTTTGGGAAATACTATGCATTGCCTAGCATGAGTCAGCACTGCCCTGGGTAAACTGCCTGCTCTGTTGCAATCCTGCTTACCAAAAAGATACGTCCCCAGGCGGCACCATTCACTTTGCCTGAAAGCCACTGCTGTTGGTTCCTGAGATGATCTCATCGGAACATGGCTCCAGAGGACCTCAGCGGCAGGAACTAGAAACAGCTTGCTTTCTGCCATGGCAGTGTTTTGAAAAAGGCAAAATCAGGTAACCCCAGACTATTTTCTCTTAGTTTCATTAGTTAGACTGAGTTGCAGTAGAAACTGGGTAAATCCTTAGTCTTCAGAAGTGAGTCGACACCTTATCATTTTGGATATCTTAAAGTTAGTCATTCAGCTCTTTGAGACTTAAGGGGAAAAGTTTCATTTCATTTGGGATATGGATGTGGTTTTAGACCTAATGAACCATTTATTATACAAACCTTCAGGAAGTCAGACAGACTTACAGCTTTATCCATGTTTTGCTCTTGTGTTTTCTTTTCTTTTTGTATCTTATGAGAAATAGTTTAATCAAAGGAAGAGAGAGAGGCAAACATATTTGCTTATTTATCTAGTAGTTGTGAATATTGAATTCTAGACAACACTGTCTCACCAATGAGTTTCCTTATTTTCTGAGATATAAGAACCTCACCTCGTCCCTAATTCTGTTCAGGCCTTCTGCGCTTCACCTCTAAACTTTTAAATCTTCAGCCTTATCATTAGGTAGTTGCCCCTTTCAAAGTTTGCTTCTACTGCTACAAATACCCTAAACGATCTATGTTCTCTTTTGCCTTAGGCCTTTGCACAAAATAAGCCTTCTCTGAAACACACTGCACCAACTTAACCTAGCAACCTGGCTTCTGCCTAGAAGTCCCTTCATACTCACCAAGACTGAATGAATGAGTGCTCAGGAGAACCCTGTGTTTACTCTGATCATAGGATATATTAAGAATCAGCATCTTTTGTAAGAATTATATTTATAGTACTTGGCACATAGTACGTTCTCTGTAACGATAGAATGAAGAACAGCCCATAGTCTACTTCCTCAATTCCGATCTTCCTAGCAACTCTTTATTTTTGCTTTTACCCACATTACCCTACTTATGTTTTCCTGAAGATCATCAGTATACTCTTAATTACCAAACCCATGTCCTGGTTTCAGCCTTCATCTTACTTAATCTCTGCTAGCATTTGGCACTATTGAACCCATTCTTTTTTTCCCTGCAACCCTTTTCATTTGGCTTTGAGACCTTGTCTCTTCTGAGTTTTCAGAGTATCTTCCTATTATTTCTTCTTATTGTCTTTTGATTATCTTTTAAATGTTGAGATGCTTCAAGGCTTTCTTTGTCTTAGGTATCTTTTCACTCTTCCCTCATCCCCTTCCTCTAATGATCTCTAATATACCCTTAAATTCAGCAGTCCTCAGTATGTCTTACCAGCATAGCTGTTTCTCCCAAACTTCACATCTTATTTCCAACTTGACAAATCTTGAGAAATGTTGTCTCACTTGACAAATCTACCAGAATGTTCAAGAGGCACCTTAAGTTTAATACATACGTAACAACTCATTATCTCCCCTACCAGTATCTGTTATCTGCTTGTATCGCTGTACATTTGAACACTGTTAATTATGTCCACCAAGTCTTCCCGTTTACTCTTTTTATGCCTTATATCCTCTAAATATGCTAAATATATGGTTGCTAAACCCTTTTGATTACTATATTGGAGTATTGTGTAATGTGTCTTTTCTTTATTTCCACTGATTGCCTTAATTTACCACAGGTCAAAAACTGGACATTTTATTTAACCAGCCCAATGGCTTAAAATTTTGTGTGTGAATACTTTTAGGTAGAACCTGTACTCCTCAGGTAGTTTTCAAAGAGTGCTACTGGTTCTCTATTTCTTGCTTAACTTGATAGGTAAAGTTCTTCATAATTTAACCCTATCCTACCTGTTACTATTGCCTGTCTTATTTCCTTCTCCTTTCCCTAGCCATTTTCTCCTCTTTAACCTCACTGAACTCATTTTTCCAGTTGCTGGTTATATCGTATCCTTTTAGGACTATGCCTTTTCTTAGTGGCCTCCCCTTCTGATTGGCAAGGTTCTCATCTCCTGAGAGACTTAATTAGTTCATATGTTAAACATTTTCTCACTTCCTCAAGCAGAGTTATTCTTTATTATTATTATTTTTTATTTTATTAGTTTCAATATACAGTACATCGGTTAGACATTTACATAGTTTATAAAACGAGAGTTATTCTTTCTTATTTGGACTTCTACAGCACTGTATCTCTTCTACTAGACTACTGCATTCCTTGGGTGAGACAGTGTTGTCCAGGGACTAGACTACTGGTCCCTGTCCTAGTTCCATCAGACCAGGGCTGAAGTGGGTCCCGGGATTAAACCACTAGACTAAATACTGTTATTAGTCTGGCAGAATTAGAAAATTTGTAAGCTCTCATGTTAGATGACATGTTTTTAGTTCCTGTTTGATGAACTTGAGCCCATGGTGCCTATTCCTTGTGTCACCTGAAACCACCAGATAACCATTCAAAGTTAATTTGAAGATTTATAGGACTTGCTGAAACCTAGTTCCATAATGTCACCTAATATTTTTATAGAACTCTACAAAGTATTCCCTGTATCATTTTATTTGATACCTATATTACTCTGCGTTGGGTGGGCTTTATTATCCCCATTTTACTGTTGATTTTAAAGCTACTTCTGACATTGAAGCACATACTTTCAGATAAGACTCAGAAAATGTTTTACATTGCATTAAGTAACTGGTTTGTCTTTGTAGTTAAATATTCTCTGTTGGGTTCTACAGAAATTGTACCTTTGCTCAATAGGCAAGTGCTAAAGATCTTGTCTTTTACAAGGCCACTTTATCTTTGAGGTAGGAGGAGGAGCCTGCCTGATATGAAAAAGCCTTAACAATGTTAAGAGACCTTGACTTGGATTAATAGTGTGCTCACCCCAACCTCTCAGCCTTCTCTGTTGTGCTTCAAATGTCTAGAATTTGTTAAAAACTACTGCAGTAGTGGAGTGTCAGACCAAGTTGATGAGTGAAGGGAGTCATCACATAATGGAGTAGCTGAGTGTTAAGAGAAGAGAAGGTTTCACAGTAATTCTAAAAAGTGATTAAATTTGTAGAGTAATTCATAACTTTTGGGTTACTAATATGCCATATTTGAGACTATGTGGAATTTGATTACAAAGGCTAGGAAATAATCTCTGTTAGGTACTGGTAGGTGACATCCAATTTTGGCCCTCCCATACTTAATAGAGGATAAAATGATTAAAAAGTTTAAATAAGTCATCATTATAAATTTTTTTTAAAAAAGAAAGATTTTAGCCTGGAAAAGGAAAAACTAAGGAATGGCTTGATTACCATCTCAAGTACCAGAATAGTTTTTGCCAGGGGGATTTGGATTAGTTGTTCTTCATGTACTTCAAAGACTTAAGAGGAAATGGGCTTAAATTGAAGGAGTAATTTTAATGAATATGCGAAAGTTTCTTGATCTTCAAAGTTGAGAGACATTTGAATGACTGCTAAAAGAGAGCGTTGAATTTCTGACCATTTCAGTTATCTATTATCATGTAACAAATCACTCTAATATTTTTAATGGCTTCAAATGACAACCCTTTTATTGCTCATAATTCTGTGGGTTAGTAATTCAAGGAAGAGGGACATATGCTTTGCTCTTGTGGTGTTAATTAGACTGGAGGATTTATCATGGCTTCACTCACATATCTGCGGCCTCTGTGCTGGCTGTTTTCTGGGACATCTTGGTTCTTCTCCATGAGGTCCATTTTTCTCTTGGCCTCTCATCATTCATTAATCTAAACTGGGCTGCTTTTACATGATGGTTGGCTTCCAGGGTACAATAATGGAAGCTGCCAGGGCCTCTTAAGGTCTAGGCCTGCGACTCATGCATCATCACTTTTACCGCATTTTTGGTTAAAGTAAGTCACCAGTGTAGCCCACATCCAAGGGAAAGGGACATGGACTCCACCTCTTGAAGGATAGAATGTCAAAGTCACACTGCACAAGGGTGTGCAGTATGATTGAAATTATTGTGGCCAATTTTGGAAACAATTTACTGCACTGACCTTAGAGATTTTGAATGAGAGAATAATCAATACGTGTTTATTGAATAGTTTGGACATATGATTTACAAACTTAGCTGCATATTAGAGTCATCTGGAAGCTTTTTACAAGCATAGACTCCTAAGGTACCACACATGTGAATCAATATTTCCTGGAGGTTTTGGCACATAAGAGATGCTGTGTCCTTTCAGGTAACTATCAGTAAAATGACCGTGAGGTTAGGGGAAGGGGAGAAGACGAATCCAGATAGGTATAATATATAAGGCAGATTGATAGGTGCCTTAAGATAGGCCTGCTGGTCTCTTCCTGGTTTTAGCGCTTGGCTGAAACCCTCTGCCTCACATGCTCTACCTTCTAGTCTGCCTAGTGTAAGTTATATCTCATTCAGTTAGCCTATCATCCAGTTTCTTGATGCCTCACTTTTTTCTTATAGCTTCTAGCACTTTTTTCTTCATAGCATTTTTAGTTTATAATTAAATATTTGTTGGATTATTTGACTTATGTATAATAGACAAAATATGTGTGCTTTGCTAACATAGTGCCTGCCTCATAAAAGGTATTGAGTAAGTATTTGTTGAATGAATAAGTGGTTGATTGAATGCATGAATGAATGAAGCAGTAGTTGAATTCAGTTTTAAAGGGTGATTAGGATTTTGGACAGGTGGAGCAAATGAATGGGGAATTCATAATTCTGAAGCAGAAAGAGTGGATTATGTTGCTCATATAATTTCAGAAGATTGGAAGAACTGGTTTGGAAAAAGATGAAGGGTTTGGTTTTGTTTACTTGGTATGCTAAATTTGGGGTCTGGATATTTAGCAGGCATTTAGAAATGAGGTATTGGAACTGAAAGGTGAGATTGATTCCAGATCTTTAGATTTGGAGTTATCTGATTAAAGACTGTGGACTCTATTCATTCAGTGAATACTTTTTGAACTTCCACTGTGTGCCAGACAACTATGTTGTAGGGAAGGTGAGCTGAAGTCTGACAGATAAGGGCCAGCTTCATGGAAAGAGTTGTGGAGAATGTTCCAGGAACCACAAGTGTGTAGGCCTTAGGGCAATAAATAATTTATTATTTTGGGAGAACTTAAAGGAGACCACCAAAGGCTTAGGGTGAGGTGAAGGTAAGGGGAGAATGGTATGAGGTAAAGTGGGAAAGGTAGGCAAGGCCCACATTAGATGGGGCCTTTGTGGACCATATAAGGAGTCTAGGCTTTACAGGACATTGTGAGAAACCACTGAAGGCTTTACGGCAGAAGAGTAATAAGCAGTGTGTGTGTGTGAGTGAGAGAGAGAGAGAGAGTGTGAGTGTATTTTTTTTTTTTTTTTAATAAAAGGTTAAGGTTATGACAAGGGCATGATGGTGCATGGTAATCCATTCTGGCAGCTCTCACATAAAAACAAGCCGTCAAGGCGACTTTTTTCCAATATTGATTTAATTGTCTGTCTTTTGACAGGCACATATATCATTGGCTTTAATGGTCAATCAAAAGTTGGCAGGCTCAGTGTTCCCATTCTTTCCTCTACACGACATTTGGCATACTTAATCAAAATGCTGCAAAGTGATGGCTATGAAGAGTTGATGACTGAGTCATCTGCTGTACAGGAACTTGAGAGGGGAAAAAACCCTAAAAAATGGAGCCAAAATATATTTTAGTGGAGAGGAAATTGAGACAGCACATGTTCCAAGTGTCCTGTGTTTTGAAGTAATATTTCAAAAATAGACTTGGATATTTAGCAGGCATTTAGAAATGAGGTATTGGAACTGAAAGGTGAGATTGATTCCAGATCTTTAGATTTGGAGTTATCTGATTAAAGACTGTGGACTCTATTCATTCAGTGAATACTTTTTGAACTTCCACTGTGTGCCAGACAACTATGTTGTAGGGAAGGTGAGCTGAAGTCTGACAGATAAGGGCCAGCTTCATGGAAAGAGTTGTGGAGAATGTTCCAGGAACCACAAGTGTGTAGGCCTTAGGGCAATAAATAATTTATTATTTTGGGAGAACTTAAAGGAGACCACCAAAGGCTTAGGGTGAGGTGAAGGTAAGGGGAGAATGGTATGAGGTAAAGTGGGAAAGGTAGGCAAGGCCCACATTAGATGGGGCCTTTGTGGACCATATAAGGAGTCTAGGCTTTACAGGACATTGTGAGAAACCACTGAAGGCTTTACGGCAGAAGAGTAATAAGCAGGGTGTGTGTGTGAGTGGGAGAGAGCGAGAGAGTGTGAGTGGATTTTTTTTTTTTTTTTAATAAAAGGTTACCCTGACTACTGTGTCGAGAATAGAGTGGCAAAGTGGGGACCACTAAAGAGGTGTTTGCTGTAATTCTTAAGAAAGTGTCATACAAGGCAGGGTATGGCAATGGATGTAGTGAGAACAGGATATTTGCAGAATATATGTAAAATGTAGAATCAATAGAATTCACTTAGAGAAGAAAAGGAAGAATGGTTAATACAGAGCATTTAGGGGGCATTTAGGGGGCAAAAAGAGGAACTAGGGAAGGACAGGAAAAAAGATGGTCTTTGAAGTCAAAGGGAGAGTCAAGCTACTGCACTTTCGGTGGGAGCTAAAGGGGAAGGAGGAGCCTATAAGAGAGACTGAAGGAAGAATATGGATAGGTCTGCAAGGAGGTCATGAAGTTTAAGGCCTTAGGGAAAAGCCATGCATTTGGCCATCGGAAGGTCATTGTTGATCTTGGAGAAAAGGCTTTCAGTAGAGTGGAGTGGAGTTAATGAAAAAGTGTGTGATATGAAAGTGAAGCAGAATACTAGCTACTCTGTTGAGGGGAAGTTGGGAATTAAAGAGATAGTGAGGCCTAGCACAGAGCTCACTTTTTGCTAACTTGCCCAGAGAAGTATGTGTGAAGGCAGGTTTTTAAAAACTATAATGAGCCATTTACTGAGTATCTGTATTCTATGCCAGTCACTGTGCTGGGAGCTATATCAAGACTATTTATCTTTGTCTTTAAACAGTTTGCCTAATAGTATAATGGCCTCTAAAATGAATTTCTAAATTCTAGGGATCTGTAAGACCTTCCTTTGGGATATGTGAAGGAAATGTTAGAGCTAAGGTTTTTTAGATTTTTATCTTACCCTTTGAAATTTTTTAGTGTTGTTTTAGATAGGACAGTGTATTTGTATAGTAGTACTTGTCTAATTTGCTGTTATATATAGGTATATTGGAGATGTGCTAATTTTTTTTAACTGTTGGTCAAAAATGGTGACTCTACTGGTCTAGTGAATAAAGGAGAGTTATGGAGCTGGAGAGAAAAGAGGCAGAGAGACGTCGGATGAGAAATCAACATGCCAAGTGGTCTGCACATTGTTTTAAACCTCTGAAGAACCCTGTGAAACCTGCATGAAACCCAAATGGGTTCTTGCAGTGTCTCCCTGCAGCAATAAAGGAGACAGGATAGAATAAGAGGATAGGAACGAGAAGCATCCAATTTGGACGGGAGGTAAAGTGCTGTCAGATGCGTCTGTGTAAAACTGGTCAGAAAAAATAAAGAACCCTGTAAAGTTATTTTCCCCATTTTATAGACAAAAAACTGAAGACTGGAGAATTTAACTTGTCCAAGATCACACAACTAGTTAAATGGTAGAACTGGAATTTGAAACTTGGTCTGTTTTACTTAAAAGCCTTATCACCTCGCTTATTCTTCTCCCTCTTTTTCTGCTTAATGCTTTTTCACATTCTTCCATCTAATTTTCACAGTGATTCTATAAGGAACATATTAAAATGTCCATTTTGCTGTTGAGGAATCTGAGGCACAGATGAAACATTTAGTGCATGGTCACATATCTAGTATATGGCACCAGCTGAACTCCTGATTGCAGTGATCTTTCTACTCAACCATGACCACTGCCTCTCAAAATAATTGGATGGAACTCAGTTATTTGAGTAAAGTAGGTAAGGCGGTTTCTAGTTATCTTACGAAGTTGGCAGAGGATAAGGGTTAGAAGATTACTTAGACAAAATAGAAAACAGTAATAGTTCTCATTTTTTGAGCACTCTGTTGTTAAGGGTTTGCTTTGATTGTCTCATTTTGGTACTCGTTTTTACAAATGTAGAAAATGAAATTTAGGTGAGTTAAGCACCATAACTGGGGTCACACAGGAAGACTGATTTCTAATTCCAGGCCCCATGTCCTAAACCCTGCACAACACGGCTCTTTGGAAAGTTGATGTGGAGACTAGAGATGAACAGAAGATTTCTTAGCCCAGTGATGGCGGCTTGGTCCTGGTTGTATGCATTTGTTGGGAACCCAGTAAATGAAGTCTTTGGACTTTTCTGTAATATTTGGTAGCTCAGGTGTGGAGAGGTTGGGGAGGGTAGGGGAAGGGAGGGACAGAAAAGTGTAGATTAAGAGTTCAGTAAATCAGAAAAGGACTCCAGTGTGTAGGAATGGCAGATTGCAATGGATTGTGTTAAGAGAAGTTGTGTTTTAAATTAATATTACAGTAAATATTTTTTATGGTTCTGTTTGATGCAAGGTATATTGGAGGTATGGAGGAAAGAATACAAAGATGGATAAGATAAGACCTTTGACTTCTAGAATGTTAGAGAGGATAAAATGCTTCACCGTAGCATATGACTGAAGGGTCTGAGAGGTGGAAGGTGGAGAAATATTATCCATATTGGCTTGTTGTAGATCGAGGGTGACATTATGTAGGGCTGGCCTGGTGGATGCCATCTAGCTTCTCAAAAAGACCCCTGAGGGTTTTGGTTACTATGCTTTAGGTCTGGTTCTGAGTTCATAAAATGTATTTTATTTTGTATCTGGAAATGATCAGTCTTTTGGAGACAAGATTCTATTCACACTTTTGAGTGACCATGTGCAAAAAGGAATGCCAATTTATTATTTTAGACTGAAGGATTCTTTTCCTGTTAACAAGATTGTGGATTTTGCTAGGATATTGCTTTTCAATATCAAGAGATCTGAGAAATGAAACAGTAATATCAAACTTGAGATCATGGAATAATATGATAGAATAGTTTGTGGGGAAGGATGCAGTTACAAAAAAGCTAAGATTATTGATTGCTTACTATAAGCCAGGTATTATACTAAGTCCTTTGCATACAGGAGGACATTTAATTCTCCCAGTTTCCCTCTTGCAAAGTAGGCACAATTATCCTCAATTTACAAAAGAGGAAACCAAGGCTCTGTCCAAGCTGGTAAGAGGCTCAACTGACATGGGAACCAAGTCCCTCTGACTTTTAAGAGCCTGCAACCTCACTGCTACTGTATCCTCTTCCCATTGAAGCTTCATGGAAGAACCTTATCCTGTTGCAGAGAAGATGGTGTCACCTAGCTCCAGTATTTCTCTGCTTTGGATAATTCTGGAGTCAAAATGGCCTCCTTTTTTTTTTTTTTTTTAAAGCTTCTAAGTTTCTTTGTTGACCACACTTTGATGTGGTCACAATTCTTTTTTTAAATATATTAATACTGTCATCCAAGACTTTTTGTCCTCTTCTTATTTTTGGTTTGGAAGACATTGCATCTTCTTAGAGGGACTTTACATATCTGCAAACATTGATTTTGTGTTGATTTTATTATCTTAATTTTATGGGTTAAGTTATGAAATTCCTCCAGCTCCCAACTTGTCAGCCTCCTCCACCCTCCACCCCACTTTCTCCACTGGATTTAAATTCAAATTCTGAGTCTGATTTTGGAATACTTAGTCTGGCTTCAATCCAGCTATCCAATTTAGCCATGGCTCTCTGGATTGCTGGTTGTTGTTATTGTTGTGCCCACTTATATCTCAAATCAAATCCAGTTACTCACTGTACCTGTATGTCCTTGATTTCCTAGTTGGTTGTCCTTGGTTTTGTTGTGTTTTTGGCTTTGAATGTCATTCTTCCTGTGAAGCCTCCTTGTCTGATCCCTCACTGGGAGTAATCACTTCCTCCTCTGGGTCTCATAGTAGAAGATTCTCTTTCATGTCTCCTTTATGACGCAATATACTTTCTGCCATATATTTCAATTGTTTGTATACATGCCCTTATCTCCTGTTAGACCATAACCTTGTTGTGAACATCTGTCTGGTTGAGCTTTGTATCTCCTCTAGTGTCTAGCTTTGTTCTCTGTACATAGTGGGCATTTTGATATCTGTTGTATGAATGAATGGATAAACAGAATTTCAGACTTAAGTTTCTGCTCATTGGTTTATGTTTCTTTCCCAATCTTCACTTTTCTTCTTTCTTTTCCATTTCCTTTTCTTTTAAACTTGCTGTGCTTTCCTTTGCCTTGACTCACCAAACTTGTCTTCACTACTCCCTTTTCTTACTCAGATTTTGCTTCATTCTTTCCCCATTGGCAGTCACTGTGCAGGAGTGCCACATGCTGCTGGTCAGATTTTCTCCATCCTTTTGTGGTTCTGTTCTCTCCAAGAATCATATGACCAGCATGATTGCGTTAAGATCTTAATAAAAAGACCATGTGTAAAGAACAGTCCTTAAGGTTTGTTTGTCTGTTGCCTTCAAATGGGAAACTTTCTGATCCACATTTCAAGGGAAAAAGAAAAAAATCCTTGAATACTTGGGAGGTTAGATCAAGGCATATATTCTCACACTGTAGGATGTAGGATGTTAGAGGCATCCTATTTGACCAAAGAAGTAATGCAGTAAGCCACAGAAGCTTCTGCAGTTAGTGTTGAATCACTGAATTTTTTCAACAGCTGGAAGAAGCATCAGAGATTAGTGTAGTCCAACTCTCCTGTTTCCAAATGAAAAAACAGACCCAAAGAGGCTAAATGAAATGACATGTCCATAAAAACTGGGATATTTGTTGCCTAGCATTTACTCCCAACACTGAATGTGACTTGGAGGAGGAACCACTAGCTCTTTGAAAGCAATGAAAGTTTTGCTTGAGTGGAGTCTGGGTTTCTAAAACTGAAGGCTTTTTTGCAGTGCCGAAAAGAAGACTTAGGTTGGTAGGAGGTTGGATTAGGGACAGTGTTCACCGGAAGGGCCTTTTAAACAGTCCTGATCACTCTGGGTGGTTCCATTCTGGGAATCTGCTCAGTAGGGACTGGCTGACAGAAATCTGTTCCTTCTACATTTGAAAAGAGGCCAACGTTTAATAATAAAAACATATCCATATTTTTCTTGCTCTTTTCCCCAGCCTTTATATTCCAAATTTTGTTTAAGGCTTAATTTTCTTATCTTGGCACTTTTTATGTGAAATTTTTATTGCTTACTCTAGGTCAAATGTTAGTATGAAGCATGGGAAATCCAGAAACTGTCTTGGAGGCCCATGATTGTTTTTCGTGCTTTTTAGGTGAATCTTACCTCACTCACTGAAATTCTGTCCCGTGAACCAGTCATTGGCGGTTATGGAAAGTTACCTGCCTGTTCTTGGCTAGGGAGCAGCAGTGTAAAGACATAGCTCAGAACAGGAAGTCAAGTGCAAACAGGATGTGCTTGTCTTTACTGTAACTTGTGTTGCCTTTGTTTTGAAACTTGCTATGGTTAAAAAGAAAACTTTTAATATTTGAGCTTGGCTGAAGATGTCTCTGTTTCTGGTTTTAAAAGGAGCAACTAGTCCTTTTATGGCCCGTGTCTTTATACAGGAGGAGCACATCTTTTTTCTAGGGATCAGGTCATTTTTCCTGGTGCATGGTGGTTTTTCCTAGCTTATACCATTATTGGTTCATATGCATTATAAAATGGAACCACTTAATTGACTGCTAATTTGTTTCTTTTAGTAGCTGTAGGATTCAAGCTGTGCTTGGCTGTTTATTTTTTTAGTAACAATAGAAAATCTTAGCCTAGAATTCACCAGCCTTTTAAATTACAGGTTCCTTTTGTTAGATTCTAGGATTTCTAGTACATCTTTTGAGTGTTTTCTGAGCATGGTAGTTTACAAATTACCCTAGTTTTAGTCTTTGAATTGAAAATTTCCTTGAGTGTTGAAGGCCGGGTGTATTTTTTAACTGCCGAACTGTTTTACCCTTAGGCAAGTTTCTGGAGAAGAGATTAAATGAATAGTTTGTTTTGGGGGGTCATTCAGCTGGTAAACAATCTTAGGAACCCCTATTTTCTGAACCTCCCTCCCACTCCTCATTGCTTCCCATTGCGAAATCTGCTTTACTATGTTCATTAGGGGCCTGGATTGATTATAGAATAAATATCTATGGGGAAATAATCTTGGGATCTTTGCGGATTATTCTAACTGTTTGAATTATTTCAGAACAGGTCCATTCTGATGGTCTCAAACCATAAGCTAATGAATATGGGATAGGAAAAGGTCTGAGTCTTGTTTTGCATCCTGTATGTATCCTTGCCACATTATAAAGACGGTCATCTTTCCACTTTGTAATTCTAGGAGCAAATGTGTGAAGTAGTAGCACATCTCATCAATGAGAAAAACATTACTTCCTCATATCAGCACAGGTGTCTTTTCTCAGGAGAAAAAGAGCGGAAAATATGAGCCAGTGTGCACTTTGTTGTGGGATATATAGGCAAAGAATAAAACTTGAAGACCAGGTTAAGTACATGTGTTCACAAGGAGAATATAGTGAGAAAACAGGTTTTCTTTGTGGTACTGGGCGAACTAGAAATCTCTATTTCTGCTTCTTGGGATAGATACTGGTCATATCACATCCTGGCAGGAGCAGAAAACATTTCAGAAAGTCAGCATCATTTTCAGATTAAGAGCAAACATCAAACTAAGCCAAAGGTCTATGGAAGGAAAGGGTGGGTAGTCTGAATTCATCCTGGATTTATCACAAAATCCCACCTGACTTCAGTGCAGTGCAAGCACTTATGGAACACCAGGTAGGGGCCAGAGGTGTATGTGTTAATTCTTTGTATTTGGTAGGCAAGAGAGATTGAGGAGCTAAAGGAGAGAGTCTAAACTAGCTGGATTGCTGGAAAAGTGACAAAAATCTTAGCAGTGGGTATAACGGGGTAGAAATTTTACAGCCTAGGGCTGCACAGAGGACATAACACTTCTGACCACCTCTGAGAAGAATTCTTCAGGGAGTATAAAATTGAAAGCTTTTGGGAGGGGCCTGGAGTTGTTTAGTTCTTGGAGGATCTTTGGAAAACTAGATTGAATCTGATTAAAGATATCAGCATGTCTAACACAAAAAGGAAGATAGAGGATAAAGCAGATAAATTTCGTCACATTAAAAAAACCTTAATTATTTATAGCCAACTTTATTGAGCATCTGTTATGTGCTCAATAACAGATGCTCAATAAAGCTTAAATAACACCAGAGTCTAGAGTCCTTGTTCATTCCACATCACAGCACATTTGGCTATAGTAATTTGTGCAGTCCACTTTGGAAAGGTAAAATGCATAATTTTGATCCTAGACACAATTTTATTCTGAAGCGTAGCCTTTTCCCAAGGCATAGGAGTGCTAGAAACCTTCTCACCAAGTCGCTGGCTTTGTGAACCGTTTTTTATCCCAGTTACCCATTAGTTATTCACTGTGATAACATCTCATAGAAGCAGCTTCTTCAGTCAGAAGGTCCAGAAAAGCTTATCTGGTTAGTCTGGTTTCCTGCACAAGAGTTTGAGGGGGATCAGAGTCTCTTTATTCTTGATGAGCCTTGTTATCAGTTTTGATGGAAGAAGGGTCCTGTGGTAATTAAACTGCAGATCTGTTTATTCTGTTTTTAGCATTGTTAGGAGATTTTACTCTGAACTGCTTTCTTTCCTGATTGACTCACCCTTTGGGGCAAAATGCCTGGGCAGAAATTAAATGTGTAGGTTTCTCTGCTGCAGTGTTCAATTTGTCATCTCTCCTAAACTTCACACTAAGAAGCAGCCATTTAATTGGTCAGACCCCGAGGGTGATATTTTGGCACAGCTCCATTGGTTAAAATTACTTTTCCTTGAACTTAATAGCAGATGCTGAGGTCCCTCTGCAGATACTTGTCATAGACTAGTTGTAAGCAGGGAATTTCCAAGAACATTTATAACTTGTGATTATTAAGTATGTTTTTCAGTTGTTTACAACAGTTACCACTTTAGGAAAAGAACTCATTTATTACTAGTGGAAAGTGAAATCTCTCCTTTTCTTCCCCTTTTTCATATTATCATTTTAACACTTTATGATCCAAGACTCTCTATTGTTCTGTTTCATACATCCTTTTGTCATGTTTCTCCATCCACCTTACTTGTGCTGTGCATGTCAGTAGTAACAGGCAAAGCTCTGCGTGGACCTGGGCGTATCTGATAGAGGTCTGTCTCTTTGATATCTAGCATTTCTTTTCTCTGTTACGTTGCTTCTCTATTTGTTGTTTTCATTTTTATTTGTACTCCTTGCAATTCTTATCACATTACCATTCCAAGCCCAAATTCCCTGGAGGACATTGAAGCCTCTGTGCCTTGTGATGAAGGGAAGGGATGGAAGTGAGGGTCTTGTTCATCTTCGAGGCTTTTCCTTTCTGGTTTTCTAATGCTATAATATTTTTCTATTATTTAAAAAATCAGTTTGTTACTATTCTTTTCTTGTTTTTCAAATAATTTTAGCAGACACTTAAAAATTATCTTCAGCATGTGTGAGGTGGACATTTTACTGGCAGACTTCTCCTTACAGGTATTTATGTGGTTATATGGGCTAAAAGCCCTTAATTTGCTGATCACCCTGGAATCACGACTGTGGAATTTTCAAGCATGAATTTCTGCCCCACCTCTCCACTTTTTAAAGCCCTACTGTTGTTACCTTTAGCAGTTCTTCAAATGCCTGGTGATCGCATTTACTTGGCACTAAGGCTGGAGCTAAAGCTATAAAATAGACTCGTTCTTGTTTCCTGTTTCACTTTCCACCCCCTAACCCTGGGAAAAGAATACTTTAAAAAGAATTACACGAATTCTTAGGAAATCAATTAAATACAGTGCTGCTGGAATGCTCATCCCCTCAGAATGTAATCACCATGCAATGCAGGGATTTTTGCCTCGTTTGGTTCCTCGTTGAATCCCCAGTGACTAGAGAGGGCTTGCCAGACAGTAGCACTAAATAGATAATCAGATGAATGAGTGAAAGTTTGAGAGGTGTGTTATAGGGAGGTGTACAAGATGCCATGAGAGCACAGACAGGGTCACATTTCCCTGAGGAAAGAACTGCTGCATGTGTGAGCTAAGGTGGGAACAGTGGTTGAGAAAAAGGTTGAGAAAATAGCTTGAGGGAGGTTCCTAAAGACAAACTAAGCTTGGCATTTGAGGGACTGAAAGAATAGTAGGGTAGCTGGGGCTAAGAGCAAGGAGAGCAAGGGAGGCACTGAGCCCTAAGAGTTTATTTCATTATTATTTAATGGTTACCAGTGAAAAACTTTTAAAAGGAGAGTAATAGAGCATTGGTTGTAGTTGACGTAATTAAGTCATAAACCCCTACTCAGCTGGAACAAAGCTAGGCAAGAATAGAAACTGAAACACATCTTAAATATTGACTAAGGACTTATCTTTGAAAAGTCGGAGGCTTTCTATAGCACTAGTACCCTACAGTTGTAGTAAGTAAGAGATTGAGAGAACTTATTGGATGTATAAATTAAAATTCTGGGTGGTTATTCTGTCTATTGCATCTTTTACAAGGTCCTCAAGTGTTTAAAGGTTGGCTTGGTGGGTAGGTACCCCTTTTGGTGTCCCTAGAAGGGAATAGAAACTAGTATTAAATACTTCTTCCCTGCTGGCCACTTCAGGTGATTTCTGCTGTCTTTTCCATAGTCCATTAACCTTGCTTTCAAGAGCATGGGCCCTTGAATTACTAGTGCTTATGGTAGGGAGTTTGGATGGTGAAAGACGATCCCTTCTTTCTGTAGGACTGCAAATTAATCAAAGAACTTGGACTTACATCCCATCACCCTCTAGCTGTGTGACCCTGGTCCAGTTACCCAACCCTCAGGGCCCAGCCTCTTCATTTACAAAATGAGTATTTTAATTCTGATTTTTGCAAGATTATTGTATTAAATGAGTCAATAGATGGAAATGGTAACAACTCACCTGGCAGGCTAGATGTTTTGTAATGTTTTTCTTTTTCCTTAAAAGATAAAATCTTCCAGGACCCTTGAGTCTGAATAACGCCTACAATTTTCTTCTTGTCTACCGCCTGAAATAACAGCACAGGAGCTAAAGCTTTGATCATTTATGTTAAAATATGACTTGGGAATTGGAGGAGAGAGGAGACCAAGCCCCAGGCCTAATAATGTCTTTGAAGTCTTTGCCACCTGTGAATTGAGGTTCTGGAAGCTGGTTTGGAGAAAGGCAAACATTTAACATTAGTCTCATGCCTCATGATAATGCCTACCATTTACTGAATGTCTAGTATTGCCTTCTGCTCTTTCTGTAAGATTGAAAGCCCAGTGACTTGCCTAGTAGTTGCCTTATACCCTGACGGGTAAAGGTGGTAAAGGTATGCTCTGTCTTTATACTGAGCAGTTACTTTGTATCCAGCCAGAGAGGTTAGGTAAGTTCGTTCCAGTTATACTGAAACTCAGAGAGGCAACTTTCTCAAGCTCATTCAGTTACTATGTGTTAGAACCAGGATTTAAGGTCAGGTCTGACTGAGTCTAAAAACAAAATAAAACATATTTGGGAACTTTTTTTTTACTCTTCTGTTTTCTAAAGAATTAGCCCTAAAATAAAATTCTTATCTAGGAAATAAACATTATCCATTACCTACATCCAAAGGACTGCTTTGGAGGATGGAAAATGTCTATTAGGTTTTAGGGCCTTCGGAAATGTTTTCCTCTGTTCTGTTCTAGCCTTGTGAAATATCCCTTGTTTATGTCCAGCCCATATAGCATTTCAGCAGAGCTGTTCTCATTTAGTCCTTGGGTTCTAAAGTTCCACACTATACTTGTCTCTTCTGTGACTTAGGTATTCTGAATTCTTTATTCTGAAATAAATACCTCAGAAATAATCTCAGTGTCACAGAGAACATGTTTCATTGTTCCACACCAGCAAATGAGACCAGCTTGTAATATGCTTTACTCTGTGGGTTGTTTACTTACAAGCACAACAGTTGCCCTATTTGATGCTCATTGTGTTGTCACCAGCATTTTAAACCTTCTCTTTCTGAGGTAGACACCTCAGGCAAGTTTACTGGAAAATTCCAGTTAAGATTCTGAGATTCTGTTTTAAATTAAACAGTGTTGAGAGAGTTCAAGTTTTCTTTTTAGACTAACATTTTTAAAAGTAAGCAGCCTTCCAAGTTGAGAGATGATTTTAAATTTCAGGTGAGTTCTCAGGGTAACGATTGAGTCTGTATTGTGTGGATGATGTGATCAGTTGTGCCAGGGCCCCCACTCAACCCAGTCTCTTGGGGATGGTAGGACACTCAAGCTTTGGATGACCAGAGAGAAACAGGGTTTTGGACTTTCCAGCCAATAGTCAGTCACTGTTGAACATCCAGGCTGTTGCCATTCTAGAATTGTAACTTACAGCTTAATGATTATTTTAATGTGCTATTTATGGAGCACTTACTATAAGTTTGGCACTTTTATGTATTTTATTTTTCATCCCTACAATTACCTTCCAACAAGGGAGGTATTTTTTACACAGATGAGGAAACCGATTCAAAAAGCTTAGGTAACCTGCCCTAGGTTAGCTACCCTTTGTTTTTAATAAAAGACTTTTTAATAGTCACTTTTTGTCACTATAAATACTGATAAAATGCTTTGGGCCCTAAGGAGAGATAACTTGCCTCATCGGCTGTATTGATAAAATACCGAGTATTCCTTTGGCCTCAGTTCATTCCACAGATTATCTGGATGCCTACTATGAAGTGGCATTGTGCTTAGATGTTGTAGATAAAAAAATGAAGACAGATGAGGTTCTTGCTATAAACAAGCAAATAAGTATAATTACAGATTATAACAGTTCTCATGAAGGAAACTGAAAAGGCCATGAGAGAGTTTATGTGACTGAGGAGGACTCCTCTAAATGGGTAATATTTGAGTTGAGACCTGAAAGATGAGAAGGAGCAGTAAGTAGCGGCAGGAAGACCAAGTGCAGAGACCTTGAGGCAGTTGGGCTTGAAAAACTGAAGGTTACCATGGATTGACGCTTCGTGAATGGTGAGGAAAATAGCATCACATGAATTGGAGAAGCAAGCAGGGGCTGATGGCACATGCGGGGTCTTTACTCATGTAAGAAGTTGTAATTTTTATTCAAAAATGCAATTGGAGTCCATTAAAGAGCTTTAAGTGCATGTGTTTTGTGGGGAGGAGGGAAGTGGGTGATGCTTTGTGGAGAAAGAACTGGAGAAGGGCAGGAACTGAAGCTGGGAAACTAGTTAGGAGGCTATTCTTTCATCCAAGAAGCCATTCTAGACCCTGGAAATACAGTAGAGCACAAAATCCCTGCCCTCATGGAATTTTAATTCTAGTTAGGCGAAGTAGTTAACAAATAAGCAAATAATATTAGCTAGTACTAAGTGTTATGTATGAGATTAGCAAGTGACATTGAAACTGAGGGGTAAATGACAAGAAGGAGCCAAGTGTCTGATATTCTGGAGAGAAGAGTCTGGGTGGAAGAAACACAGCAAATTCAAAGAGCCTAAGGAGGGAAATGTGAGTAATAGATGAGAGATGGTGATTTAAACCACTGTCGGGGGCAGAGGAGATAGAGATGAGAATTTAGGACTATTCAGCTTAAGACTGGTATTTAAAGCCACTGACTGGGTCTCTTCCAGAGAGAGAGTGGGATGGAGAGGGTAATGAAGACAGCCTAGGCACTCCCAACATTTAAGAACAGAGGGAAGGGGAAGAACCAGCAAAGAAGCTTTGAAGTAGGAGGGAAACCAATGGTGCAGAGTTCTGGAGGCTTAGAAATGATCAGAGGGGAGAGTGTTTCTAGGAGGAGGGAAGAAGGGTCACCGTGTCCAGCACTACTGGGAGGTTGAGTAAGGTGAAAATGGAGAAGTTTCACTTGGACCTGACGACTTGGAATTCCTTGGTGATCTTGCAAAGAGGAAATTAGGTGGAAGGTTAGGATAAGCTGGACACTGCATGTGAGAAGTCGAAGAGTGAATTAGAGGTTGAAGAAATGGAGTCAAATATTTGAAGAAGTTTTGATGTACAGGAGAGCAGAGAAAAGGGCCTTTACTGAGGAGTGGGAGACATGGGGTTAGAATGTTGTTTTTTTTTTTTAATTGCTTTTTACAAATTACAACTATTTTCTTAGATGCTTTTTACAACTCATATAAACTTTAAAATATAACTAGATAAGTACATGTAAGTGTATGGTTTGACGAACTTTCACAAACTCAGTATCTGTATAATTAGCACTCAGCTTAAGAAACAGCATTACCAGAAGCTCCCTTGTGCCCCTTCCATTTACTCTCCTACCCTTGAGGATAACTACTATCATGATTTCTAACACCAGAGATTAGTTTGCCTGTGTTTAAATTTTATATTAATGGAATCATTTGGTATATATTCATTTGTGCCAGTTTTCTTTCACAGCATTATATTTATAAGATTTATCTATACTATTGTATTTATCAGTAGTTTGTTCTCATTGCTTTATTAACATATCATAATATATTTCTCCACTCTACTGTTGATGGACTTTGGATTGTTTCCAGCTTGGGGCTATTACAATAGTACTGCTCTGAACATTCTTGTATACTTATTTTAGTGAATATATTTCTGCTGAGTATATACCTCAAAATGAAATTGCAAAGCCATGGTGTGTGTGTATGCATGTGTGTGTATTTCCAAAGTGGTTTTACCAGTTTACACTTCTGCCAGCAGTGTTAGAGTTTCAGTTGCTCTATATTCTTGTCAACACTTGCTAGTATGTCTTTTCCATTGTAGCCATTCCAGTAGGTGTTTGGTGTGTAACACTTTGTGGTTGTAATTTCTACTTCTCTATGACAAGGTTTTTTAAACTCTGGGAAATTCTGTAGCATACCTGCATGCTGATGGGAAAGCCCCAGTAGAGATGGGAGGCAAAAGCTCAGAAGGGAATGGGCTGCAGGGTAGACAGACAGATTTTCTTCTTTGGGTGGAATTGGGAACATTTTTATCTTGTAGGCTTCAGGGTCTTAGCGACTTCGTTCAAACCCTGTAACTATGACCTTTAGCAAGTTTTATAACTTCTCTGAACCTTGGTTTTCTTACCTGAAGATAGGAAGAACTAATCTGCCTTCCCAGAAGTATTGTGAGGATCACATGAGATAACACTAAGTAGTACCTAGCTCAGGGCCTGGCAGATAAGCATTTTTCCAATGGATAGCTACTTTCTTCTTTACTATTTAATATATGTAATTTCTTATCAGTTATTTCAAAAAGGCATAGCTAAGCCATATTGATAGGCTCTTCATAACATTTCCTTTCAAAACTATTGAAATTGTACTTTAATTGCTTTTTAAAGATAATATACAAGATGAAGCAAAGCCCATTCTGTATTAATAATCCACATGTGGGATACTTTTCTTTATGTACTTACAACATAGATACTTTTAATAGTTCCAGGAATATAGTAGTGACAATAGGCAAACCACTCTCAATAAACTAGAGATGATTCTGTAAGGCTTGCCATCTAGCTATTTTCTGATTTGCTATGTCAGAAAGGTACTTCTTTGAGGATTGAGGGCATTTTAATTAGGTATTTTTAAAGGATTTTTGTAAAATCTTATACAATAGGTTCACCAAAATGTTGTTCTCTTGCATCTGTGTGAAGACTTGTTGCAGAAGTACCTGGGTACACAGACTGGTTAATTAAAATCACAGTAGATTGGATGAGAACCTTGGAGACTTGATTTTACTGCCTTAGATTTTGTCGCAAGGCGGTTTCGGAGTTGCACTGCACACTAGCGCTAATTCTACCAGGGCACTGACATTCTGACTCTTCTACTCCATGGGTCCATTTTCACACTTCTCTCCTCCATGGAAAAGCCCACGACAACCACTGATCCACTTAAAATTATTTGACTTGGGCAGATAAACAAGAGAAGTGACTGTGGAGAGAAATCACATTACCTCTCCTTTTGCCTCTAATTCTGACTGTGCTCAGCCTACCTGGGATAGGACATTTATCTTACCCTGTGGTTAACATTAATTGTCTTGTTCAGCCGGGCTCAGTCTCCCAAGAAATACCAGCATACTTATCAAGCTGACAAAATCCTGTGTGCTAGCTAGCCATTCTTGCCTCATCCCCTGGGGTTCTTCCATAGGGAATAGTAAATTTTCTTGTTCACTCCTGCCCCACCTCCCCCATCCTTCTTCCCGTTAGGTAGAGTGGAAGAGGAGAGCTTAGCAGGTTTCAAACAAACTCAGTAGGAGACCAGTCAGAGGCTGTATTTGAGGATTAAATCACTAAGCCCATCTTTTCTGAAGAGGGTACTGGGAACTGGAGAAGGAATTTTCAAGCCCTCAGTGAAGATCTGATAGTTTTCTTTCAAGATCAGAAGGAGGGTTGCAGATTGGAGAGGGACTCTTTCCTTTCACTCCCTGAAATAACCCTGAATATAGTTGTTATTTAGGCTTAGGGCTTTCCAGTTTAGCAAGAGAGTACTTTTAACAGACCACATTAGGAAATGTGTCTTTTTTGTATTTAATGTGTCAAAAAGAGTAAAAGCCTAGTCTTTTGACTTTAGTGAACCTGTTCTGTTAGAGTGAGCAGGTCTAAGGTATTTTAGCAATGGAGTCTTTCCACTTAGCCCCTTCCATGATAGCCCCTTCTCCGCATAGACATATCCCCAGGGTAACACTCTGTTCTCACCTAAACGTGGGGCCTGTAACAGTGGCAAATTTCAAGTCTTTCACAGTGCCAAGTCCTCCTACAAGTAGCCAAATACTCGGACAGGCCAACAGCTTTTCTTTCAGAGCTGTTCAGAGGGGACAGTTAAGATTAGAACCAAAGTTGAGAGAATTAAAACAGTGCTGAGAAAGATAGGTTCTCTTGACTTCCAGCTAAGGAGGACCTTTCTTTGCTCTAGTATCAAGATGGCCTAGTTGAGCTATACTATAGCACCTTACTGGGAACAAGGACCTTGTCAGAATCACTTTTGGTATTCCCAGCGCCCAGCACATAGTTGGTGCATCCTAAGTGCTCGTAAATCATATGGGTTGAAACAGTATACAGCTGACCAGCTTTCCAGGTTTTTCCTACTGATTGTGCCTTACCAACTAGGTCTACCCATTATGTGGCAAGGGCCTTGTCTCTTGGGAAAAAATTGCAACATGTAGATTCCTAGTGTGGAAGAAAAGTTTATTTTCTTCTTGTGGTTAAAGTACATTCCACACTTTCTTTCTTATTTCATTCTTTCGCCTTTCGCTGCTAATATGAAAAACTTATCTTTGGTTACATCTGCCTTCACCACTGTTCCACTCTGGTGGAAGAGGTGACTCCTGTCTTGATCAGGAATAAGTAGTCCACTGGCATCTGATCACTTGGTCCTTTTTCTTTCTCCTCTCGGCCCTTATTTTCATCATTTATTGCCTTCCCCTATCATCTTCTAGTCTTTGGGAGTTTCCCTCTGCAGTCTGTGAATATGTCTACATTTATCTTAGTGACCCGGGTCCTCTTAAACTACCACTTTCTCTCTTCTCTTCACAGTCAGAAGTTTCTTGAAAGAATAATTTGCTCTTAGAGTCTGGCAAATCCTCACTTCTCATTCACTTTCCAACCAAAGGTTATTGTTCAGCTTCATTCTTCAAAAAAAAAGGAAAGAGCAGTCACATTTTCCTAAAACTAGATGCATTGGAAAGTTTGCATTTTTTATTATATTCTGCTCTCTGGGACCTTGGACAGTGTTGGTTAATTTCTTGAAACTCAAAATGCTCTTCCAGTTTTCCCATTTCTTCCTTTCTCTGTTCTGCTGGCTGGTTTTCCTCTGTTTCCCCTTTAGATCAGGTGTTCCCAAGGTTCGCCCAGATCCGCTGTTTGCTTTTTGCGTGTACCTTCCCAGAGAAATTGAAGTTAAAATGCTGTTATAATGCTAGTAGCAAGAAGTAACGTTTATTTAGTGCTTCACAGCTCAGAGAATGTCCAGATGAATAAAATGAAGTACAAAAAAGTTATGACTTGTTTGGAGTCCATAAGTAGTCAGGGCTTGGGACCCAGGTCTTCTGATTCCAGATCCTATGTTCTTTGTATTATTACATTCTGTCTCAGATGTTTCTATGAACAGGCAGTTTCAAGAATTACAGAATCCCTCCTTCAGAGGGCTACTACTCCACTGTTGTCTCCCTTCTCTTGCCAACAAAGAACTCGTTTAATTAACTGCTCTTTACTTCATTATTCCATGTGAACCATTAATTGCAAGTAAAGCAGATTAGATCCCTGTCTTCTGGGAACTTAGAGTCTTCAGACAAGTAATAGTGAGTCAAAAAGAAATGTTTTTGATGTATAGGAAATAGAACGAATGTGTGCTTAGTTAATATTTATATATTGTATGCGATTCATTCATTTGGTAGTCCTTGTTTTCACCTATCTGCTGGGCAGTATATGACTGTCATGGTCCCTCTTCTTATGGGGTCACAGGCAAGTGAGGGAGCCAGGTGTTAGTTGGACCCACTTACAGAAGTGAAGGAATTATATTACAGATGTATTGGAGGCCTGTTAGGAGGCTGAAAAGACCTTAGAGTTATCAGAGGCCCAAGGTTATAGCTGTGTTTAGGAGGCTGAAAAGACCTTAGAGTTATCAGAGGCCTAAGGTTATAGCTGTGTGAACCAGGAAGTTCCTCTGTTGGGCCTCTTTCTTTTCCTCTATAAAATGACCAAGGTTGAGTCTGTTGGCTTCTTAGTTCCTTCTAGCTTATCACATCTTTGAACTAGGATTTAACAAAGGCACTTTCAGTGAGTCAGGAGGCAGAGCAGAAAGTACCATTCTTTTGTGTGAACTGATTATTGAGTAATAATACTAAATGTTCCATTTATTATCTCTGTAAAAAGGGTTCAGGCTTAAAATGTCCATATTGACTGCTTTGGTCTATTGAGAAGCACACACTCTAACTGTATCATAGTAGTTCTTGGTGTTTTAGTGGACTGTCGTGCAATCTTTAGGTTATTCTGACATTTGAGGGATTGGATGCTCTTTGTTCTGTGATCTTAAAAAATCATCAATCTGCTTGTCCCTAGTACCTGTATTTGGCATGTAAGATGGGAATAATAGTCCAAAACGTCTTAATAAACTGACAGGGGCACTGATTAAGCAAGGAAGGAAATGTTTTTTGAGCATCTGCTATGTACACGATGCTGGGTAGGGTACAATGCAGACATGAATAGTCCCTGTGCTCAAGGAACTTATTGTTTAGTGGTAGAAAACAAAGTGTACATATCTGTGCAACAGACTTATATGTGCTGTGATGGAAGCTTATGTAAGATTGCAGATGCAAGTGTCAGGGTAGTTAGTTCTGTTGGCTAGTGGGAGGGGAAACCAAGAGGTGGCAGCATGGTATAGGGAGAAGAACATCAGGTTTAGAGTCAGAAGACCTGGGTTTTTAGAATCTCAGTTCTCTATATATTAGCTGTGTGACCTTGACTTCTTGGAGCCTGGGTGGCCTCATCTAGATAAGGGAAATAATACCTCCTCACATGGCCATTGTGAATATGGAATTATACACTTATAAGTGTGTGTGCATGTTCTTTCTATCTGAGCTCTAGGGGCAAGGTCATGTTTTTGAATAAAGTGGGTGTTAGGCCACTTGTAATTGCTATGGCAAAAGATTTTATTGAAGTTAGATCTCAGATTAAACCCAAGCAGGAATTAGCAACCTTTCAAAGGCAGCGTGCCAACTTGGCAGCCCATGCTGTCGTGGCAGATCAGATGTCTGTATTCACTTTTTATGTACAAAGTCATCTATGGTGGTAGAGGAAGGAGGTGGCAAGAAATCTGTGGCCCCTAAAAACATATCTTCACTCTGGTAGCAGGTGTGGATTGAGTTTCCCTGCTCCCTTATGCCCTCAGGAATGGGAGCGCAGTAGAAGTGTGTCTTAACTCTGACCTTTATCCCTTTCCTCCCTTGCACCAGATTTTATCATGTGGGCAACCTGCTGCAACTGGTTCTGCCTGGATGGACAGCCTGAGGAGGCCCCACCCCCCCAGGGAGCCAGGACGCAGGCCTATTCCAATCCTGGGTACAGCTCCTTCCCTTCTCCAACAGGTTCTGAACCAAGCTGCAAGTCCTGTGGGGCCCACTTTGCAAACATGGCCAGAAAGGTGAGTGTTGACTTCTTGGCCTGCTACAACCTCAGGCTCTTGGGCCAGCCTACTGACCTTTCTATAATGCCTGCTGCCTCGCCTTTGTCTATGCAATGCTGGTAACCTAGACCCGTTCTTTTCACAAAACTATTAAAGAAAAACTAACCAAGCAAAACCAAAGCATCTCAGCATAGATTTTGAGCCAGCTAGACCTGAATTCACATGTCAGCTTTGCCATTTTCGAGCTGTATGACTTAACCTTTCTTGAGATTCATTTTCCCCATTTATAAAATGAGGATATCATAGTTATACCCGTCTCACAGGGTTGTGAGAATAAAGTGATATAAACTGCGAAGGGTGCCCAGTACAATGCTTAGAATGTAGCAGTCACTCGATGTTATTTTCTTCATTAGCTGCCATCATAAAAAGCCTGACTACAGATTAAGTTGTTCTTTTTATTGAAAGCAGTGTCAAGGACGTCTGGAGTACATCAAGACCCTAACAACACTAAGACTGAGTTTATTTACTGTAGCGATTTTATTTGAAGTATGTTGTAGCCATGTGTTCCAGATTAGCAAGCAGGAAGTAAAACTATTGGCTGGCTAATGGTCTGTGGGTGTAGGCTTTCCCTCTATCAGCGCTCAGAGGCAGTGTGTTTTCTGTGGTCAGGTAGGACTGGGGCTGACGGTGAACCTTGACCTGGAGAAAGAACTGCATTCTGTAACTCCTGCATTCTGTATTCTTCTACAGAACAAGAGGTTTATAGCCTAGAATGTGATGTTAAAATGGTGATAACGGGAAATTTGAGAGAGGAAAGAAAAATCCTTTTTACACCATCTGCTATATGCCAGGGACTGTTTTAAGCGATTTAGATTTTTTGTTTCATTTAATTCTCACAATGACTCTATGATGTAAGTTTTAGGGTCCTTAAACTCCCATTTTACATATGAGAAACTAAGGCTTAGAATTTAAGTTAAAAAGAAACTTTATATGTGAAGTTCCTGACGAATAGCACAGGAGACATTAAAATACTCATTCTCTTCCCTCTACTTAGGTAGCTCTCCGAGATTACATAGTTATTAAATGGCAGAGCCAGGATTTAAACCCAGGTCTTTGACTCTCAAGCTGTCTCCCAGAAGACATTCAACATGTCAGAAATTCCACAGTTCGATGTGTTGACCACCTATCTTTTTGTACCTGTAAGGTGATGGAGGTTTGGCATTTTGCCTTGTAGGTTGTATTTTGCCTGCACTTCACTGTAATGCAACGAAGGTGGGCACATAGCAGAGCTTTGTTGTGATTTGTGTGGCTACCCCAGGCATTGCGAGAACTCAACCAGAGAGGCTGCTGCAGGCCGCCAGGGAGCTGTGGCTTGATGGGCAGAGATACCCTGCCTTTGATACACTGAAATGTTTAGTTAATGGTTTGAGACTGACGTGGAGAATGGAAGGAACTCGGCGTGGCATAGCCTCTGTCTTCTCAGTGATGGAGACATTGGGGTAGAGTCAGGATCTGAGATGAGATGGAAGGAGGGCTTTGGGTACTTGTCACATGCCTGGCGCTGAGTTTGGCCTATCGAATGCGTTATCTCATTGAACCCTTACAACAGCCTATGAAATATGTACCATTATTTGTTCCCATCTTACAGATAAATTTTTCTCTTTATCTAAGATACTAGATTCAAGGATTCCTCAGGTACATCAAGAGTCTGTTTGATAGCCAAAGATCTTGCTGTTTTCATTATATTACGTTGTGGGAAATGCTAGGAACAGCCACTGATAGAAGTGGCAAAGTAATTGATAAGAATAGGGAAAACCCTTATTTAAATGAGGCAGCATGAATTTGCAATATGTTTGCTTGAACCTCTTTTTTTAACTTGGTGGTGAATAACTTTTGTTATTCAATAATTAAATTATTACAGTTATGTAAGTATACAACTTACAGAGTCAAAGTGTTCAACAAAGTTAGTCACAAACAATAGAATCCCACTTCTCACTTTGCTCTCCTCAGAGGCAACTGCATTTACTTCTTTTGGCTGATTTTTGTTGTTGTTGTTGTTGTTGTCGTTATGTCCACATTACTGATACACACACACAGTTGACCCTTGAACAATGTGGTGGTTCAGGACACTGACACCTTGTGCAGTCACAAATCTGTGTATAACTTGTAACTCCCCCAGAATTTAGCTACAGTTCCACAGTACCCGCAGGGGATTGTGACCTTCCCTCACTTTTAAATGTCAGCTATATTCTCAGAGTGGAAATGGGGAAAGAGCAAAGAGGGCAATGATGGCGATCCAGGCTTGGAGATCAGCACATCAAGCATGTTGAAAACTTGGGAGAACTAGGGCATGTAGCAAGTTCTTGACATTTCTCAGCCAGAAGAGAGAACAGAAATGAGGAAGGAAATTGCCCTCAGAGAAAAGAGATTGATGGTTAGGAAAGAATGGGAAGATGCTTTATTTTTTTTGTAGTGGTTATCATTGCCTGACATAAATATGTTTATGGATTGCCTGTCTTCTGATGGTACATAGGAACAGGGATTTTGTCAATTTTGTTCATAACTTTTTTCTCCAGTGCTTAGAACAGTGACCGACACATAGTAGGTAGGCAATAAAAATTTTAAAATAAAACGAATGAATGAATGGACAGTTGAGTTGAGAATAATTTGAAAAAGAAGAAGTATACCCAAGAGTTTTTATTTTTATTACTTTATGGTAGATGACTCTATGCTGGAAATTTTCCTTGAGGGCCCATTTCTGTACCAGCAGCATGCTAGCAGCTAGAGGTTCTAGCTTTGTGGAGACAGAGCTGAGGAAAGCTTAGGCCTTTCCCTCTGGGAGCTTACTATCTGGTTAAGGAGGCCCACATTTGCAAAGAACTAGTAACTGCTGCATAAGTTATGTGCTGAGGAATCCAGCATTACTGGTAAATTGATAATTCTAGCTGGATGAAGGAAGATTGATTTGCAAAACAGTGGCTGAAGTAAAGTCACCAGGTGTAGGGTAAGTGTAAGATGTATTTGGGAACTGTGAATGGCCTGTTTGGCCAGAGTGCAGGGTACTTTGGAAATTAGGTAGAACGAAGTTGGGATCAGGTGGCGAAGGGCCATGACTGCCATAGTAAGGAGCTTATAGCCACCAGACAACAAGGAGCCATCAGAAAGATTTTGAACACAGGAATGACCTGATCAGTCCTGTTTCAGGTGGTAGATGTGGCTTCGTTAGTGGTAAGGATAGCACTTAGGAAGAAGCTCTTACACACCTAGTGAGAAGTTATTAGAGCCTGGTCTAGGGTGGTGGCTGAGACTGATTGATGTAGCTGCCATTTAGTGAGCATCTCTTTATGTCAGACTCTGTGAAGTAGTTGTTGTTAACCCATTTTACAGATGGAAAATATAAGACTCAAAGACACAAAGGTACTTAGCTACCTAAGATAGAAGGGTACGCAGCCTATGAAGACAGGTGAAGTTAGGAGAAGGTCAAAAGATGACAGGATATTGGCCTGGGTGCCTAGGAGCATGAGAAATGATTGAAATCAGGAACTGTTTTTTCCTACTCATTAGAAAATAAATTATTGACTATCTACCATGTGCCAAGTATTGCCTGGGGTAGGAAGGCAGAGATAAAGTAAGTCAATCCTTGTTAACAGGGCGCTTGCAGTCTAATAGGAAGGTGGGGACAAATATATAGCCATCCAAAGAGACAAGACAAAATCTTCTGTGGCAAGAAGAGCTTTCTTGGTGGGGCAGGTAGTCAGGGGAGACAAGTTTCAGTTTGGTTGGTAAAAGATGGTTATCAATAAAATATTTTCTTGCTACGAAAGTAAGAGATAATTTTGTGTAGTTCACAATGAGTTTTGTGAATATTAAGGATGTTTTCTCCATTATAAATTTTCATTTGTAATTTCATGCTTAAGTGTATCAGCATTCTTATCATTTAATAAACAGCCACAGGCTTTTAAAATGTCTTTTCTATTGAATTGTACACCTGAAACTTAACTGGATTTTGTTAACCAGTCACCATAATAAAAATCAAATAAATAAATAAATAAATAAAATGTCTTTTCTAGAAATGGTTGAATTGATATGATTACATGGATCCTACTATCTTATTTTTATTGTGGTCAGTAGTTTCTGAATGCTCATTTGATGCAAAGCACAGATAACATTTAAGACTTTACAGAGAACACACAAGGATTTAGCCCTTGCCTTCCTAGAGTTTTGAGTCTTGGAGAGAAATGGCAGGCTGTAATTTTGCCACAAGCTAAATATCCCATCTGTTTTGGTAAAACCTACATGTGGTTTAATAGCAGCCCTGACAATTTTGGAGGGAGTTTGGGACCCAGCCTCTTCAGTTGGACCAGTTTGAGGAGAAGGCGGAAGAGGAGGAGCTTGTGTTAGGAAACATGAAAGAGATACCCAAATCTCAGAGTGGAAAGAGAGGAAGTGGTTCCTAGGTACTTGCAAAAGCTCAGAGATGAAGCA
>NW_006443570.1:15647608-15659574 GCF_000325575.1 Pteropus alecto
AAAGAGAATAAAGGAGACTGTAACCTTTTTGTGAATATACCCACCTATGCTAAGGTGTTACATACATTATCTCATGCGAAACTTCCATTAGTCCTTAGAGGTAGGCTGACCACCTGGTAAGGAATCTGATGCTCTGGGAAGTTATCTGTTTTGTACGAGTTCCCTTAGCTAGGAATTAATCCTGGTTCTGTCACTCCTCTGGCTGCCCTTTTTCCTCTTAGTGGGCTGCAGGAAGGAATAACTATAGGAAGGATGGTGAGGAGAAAGGGCTGATAGGGTGAGAAAATGAGCCCAACCTGTGCCAAGGAATATGGATGGGGAGGGGGTAGGAATAAGAGAAGGGCATATTAGCAAATGAGAGCAACCCACAGAGCATCCTTGACCGGTGATGCTTACCTGAGGTGCCACTACCAGCTTTTTTGATCCTGGATTTTTGTGTGTCTCTTGGCATTTATGCAGGCACATTGGCTCCACTAATTCATCTTTCATGCTGTGTTGTTACTCAGTAGGTTTGCACCATTTGCTAGAATTTATATATGCGTGATTCCTTTGCTTATTCTGCCCACATTTGTTGATAGCCATTTTTTCATTTTCCTTTGTTCTCTCCTGCCTCTGAAAACTGGGATTTAGCCTCCAGCACTTTCTCCTTTAGGATATGTTTCAGATGCAAGCTGACTTTAGAGTCTCTTGGGAATGGGGGGAGATCACGGACATAGAAACTGGGTTGCTGTCTTTGCATTCTGATCTTGCACCCAGTGAGTCACACACATTTGAGGAAAGAATAGAGAGTTGTTTTGATCTGGCTGATTGAGCAACTCAGGGCTTTTTAGTTGTGTCAAGCTAGATTTTGTCAAAGTGCATTGACTTAAGTAATGTTCCATGTCAGGACCTACAGCTTTATGACGTTGAAGCCTCTTCATTTCACTCTCAGTCATCCTAAACACATTTCATTTCCCAATAGAAAAGCTTTAGTATGAATGAACCCTTAATACCCCCAAACACCCATTTTCCACCTAGGGTGGCTACTGGTCCCAGAACAGTTATGATGTTAGTGCAGCTGTGTGTTCTTTTAAGTCAGTCCACAAACATTTTATTGTCTGGTTATAACTGTAAAGAATAGGGAGCTTGATATGTGTTGTTTTACAGTGCCTTCTAAGTATTAATAGTCAAAACTGTATGGTAAACATTATACCTGTTTTCCTTTACTACCTGAATGACACTTATACAAAATTAAATATTACTATCTCAGCTATGCAGACTCATACTTCAGTCCCACACAAGTTTCTCTGATTTCAACTATGAGAATCTGAGTCTTGGGCATTCTTGTTAGCTTGAATAGCTTTCTATACTTAGAAAAGAGGGAGCAGAAATGTTTAGGTTAATACTTAAGTCACCATAGACTGAAAAGTTTTTTATTTCTTTAAACAATTAGTGAGTGTGCCCTCTAGGACCATCCCAGTGTACCCAGGAATTACCTCTCCTGTGGGAGTGTAGCCTGCTCTTGCCTGCAGCAGAACTCAGTCAGATGTCGCTGTGCTTGCTCAGCCTGTGGGGCAGGAGGCTGAGGATTTGCTTCCTGTGAGTTGAGTTAGCCATCGTGTGTTGTGTTGTCTGTGATTGTGGGAGTTGCTGTTGCCAGGCGTACGAGCTTGCTTGCCAGCTGCTATTGTTGCCCATCTGAGACACTACTTTTGCAAACGAGAGCTCCCTAATCATGTCCAGAGAGCCTCCTGTAGCTGTCTGAATATTTGTCTTGGATGCGCTCTTATGCACCACTGAATTCCCAGTACTCTGGGCCTTCCTGGGTGAGGGAGCCTGGGCACTGGCTCTGGTTGGGAGTTTGGAGATAGAGTCAGGCTTTTGATTCTGT
Organism: Pteropus alecto; assembly: GCF_000325575.1. NCBI lineage: Eukaryota > Metazoa > Chordata > Mammalia > Chiroptera > Pteropodidae > Pteropus > Pteropus alecto. The sequence goes on from NW_006443570.1 coordinate 15,649,479, forward strand.
ACTGCTATTGGCTTGAGTGGGACCAAGTTAGCAACATGGCCTGGTAGAAAGAGCATGATCATGAGCATTAGATGGACTTCGAGCGTGAATTCTAACTCTGCTGTTTACTGCCTGCCCTTGAATATGATACTTAGAGCTCTGGGCCTTGGTTGCTTTGTCTGAAACAGGCAGGTACATGAGTACCTACTTTACTGGGTTGCTTTGAGAATTAAATGACAAGCTAGGTATAGCTCTAGCACATAGTAGCCCCTCGATAAATTGAATTACTAATAGTAACAGTTACTACCACAACCTTTATACATTTGCTTTCTTATCTCGGCAATAAAGTAGAAAGAATCATAGTTCATGATTTGAATTCTGGCTCTCATCATTAGCTTATATTTCCTAGCAGTAATCATCAAAACAGTTACACTTATTGAAGATTCCTGTGTAAAATATGCTAAAATGTATTATCTCTTTACTGTAATCTTATGAGGTACTGTTATCACTCCCGTTTTACAGATGAGGAAACCGAGGACCAAAGAGGCTAAGTTACACACCCAAGGTGACACCACAAGAAATGGAAGAGAGAAATAAAAATAGAGGGGTTTTTGATTCTAAAGCTGGTAGTCTTGATAGCCTCCATTTCTCTCAGTAAAATAAAGAAAGCCTCAAATGGGATAATAAATGCAGTGTCCTGTACATAGATACACAGATTCACACAGGGGTTTGCCACCCCTGAGTGGCTTTTAACCTGAAATCTACAAGTTAGCTTGCACCTTTAGGTAAAGGAGAAAGCTTAGAGTGATTGGCGGTCTTGTTGGGCATGGCAGCCCTAAGTTCCCAGCCCATTCCATCTTGTTCTCACACTCTGATGTCGTTTCCTCTGCCTCTTGCTCTAAGCAGCAGACCTGCCTGGACTGTAAGAAAAGTTTCTGCATGTCCTGTTCGAGCCAAGTGGGGAATGGGCCCCGCCTCTGCCTTCTCTGCCAACGATTCCGAGCAACGGCCTTTCAGCGGGAGGAGCTCATGAAGATGAAGGTGAAAGACCTGAGGGACTATCTCAACCTCCATGACATCTCTACAGAAATGTGCCGGGAGAAAGAGGAGCTGGTGTTCTTGGTGCTTGGCCAGCAGCCTGTAATCTCCCAGGAGGGCAGGACTCGTGCCCCTACCTTGTCCCCAGACTTCCCCGAGCAGCAGGCCTTCCTGACCCAGCCTCATGCCAGCACAGTACCTCCTACCTCACCCAACCTCCCTTCTTCACCTGTACCAGCCACCTCTGTTTCCCCAGCCCAGGCTCAGGAAAATCAGCAGGTACGGGCCCGTTTGCAGTCTCTGCCAATCTTTGCCGGTTTGAGGGCTCATTTCCCTTCCTGCCTGTGATGTGGGAGTCGGGTGGGACCATAGGTGTTTTGATTATGTGCAACTTTTCTGCCTACTAATGTATGAATGGTATTTTCTTGACATCACAGTTACGTTTTGGCTTTTTTCAAAGATGATAATGCACGGTACCAGGTTTTTTGTTTAATACATACATATCCCAGCTAGACATTTAAAAAAATTTCATTGTCCCAGAAATAATTTGAGAAAACTCATTGTTAACTCTTGAAATTTAGTTCTATTCAAAATACCCTCCTACTTACTCAACTTTGTCATGGTCTTCCTTAGCTGGATGGGGACAGCAGTTTCTTAGTAACCATCACAAGGCACATAGGGACAAAGGAACCTATGTAGAGAGAAGGAAGAGTGGGGAAACTGATCAAAACAAGGACACTGCTTCTCTCACCAGTCACTGTTTGGGCGGGGGAGTGGCTGGCATACTATCGAACAGTAAGCTGCCTTATCATCATCCCAGTGGGCCTGGAAATGGAAGGCTAAGAGCAGCACATTGAGTTATGAACCAGGAATAGGAAGTACTGTAACAGGTAATACATTGCCTCTGCCCTCAAAAGCCTCTCCAAGAAGGAAGGTAGTGTTGACATAAGAAACGTCCAAACCTGTAGGGAATTTTTATGAGTTTATTTGAGCCAAACTGATGACAGTTGTCGGGAAGCAAAATCTCAGTGGGTTGAGGAAATGCTCTGGAGAATGGCAGTTTTATAGCTTATTTTATACATTAGAATCAAAGGAGGAGATGTAATGGGGGTTATGTGAAATTCATTGGTGGCAGATTAGGGAGGCAGGAGGAAGAAAACTGGGGAAATCTCTGAGATTGGATAAAAAAAAATGGAGAGACATGTATTTCTTTTACTTTGGCGAGTACAGGCTAGTACACAGATGGTGTGTGGGCAACAAGATAACAATAAGAGTTTCTGTGGTCTCATGCTCTGGTGGGAGGTTGTACCCCAAGGGGTCTAGAAAAGGGATTACTCTGAGATTTCAAAGATATGTTATCTTAGATTAAAAAAAGACAATAGATAGACTTACTAAAGGTAAAGATTGACTTTTGTCAAGGGAGCTACAGGCCTAGGACTTCACTACCTATCACGACTTGCTTTTTAGTTAGGAATTTTTATGTTCAGACCATCCTTTGTGGTTACTTTCAAACTCTGAGTTTGTAAGGCCTGCCATGCAGGCCTTCTTGAGCTTGTCAGGTTTAGTACATGGCCACTTTTTGGTCCACAGTCGACATGCAAACCAACTGTTGGATTAGAGTGAGGCCGGTGGACTTAACTGCTGTGTTAGTGATGGTGTCCCATAGATGTGCTTAAGTACCTTAAGGACCCTTTTATTTACGTGGCTTGGGCAGTAGTGAGGGGATTAGGACCTAGAAGATCCGGTTTCCACATTCAATATGTCACTGACTGTTTAGTCACCTTGGCTGAACTTTGAGCCTTCAACAGTAAAATGGAGTTTTGCTCTTGCCAGGATGTTGTGAGAATTGACTAGTGTGATGCCATGTCTTAAGAGCTTTGAGCTACTTAGAGCTGGCATAGTACTTGGGTTGTTAGTTACCACATGGGATGTGGATGGCTGCTGCCTCCCGTTGATGATCACCTCCTTTGCCAGGACTGGGCCCCGTGATTCAGCTCTGACAGGCATGAGGCATAAAGGCCATTGCGATAGCATACTTTACCTGCAGTAAACTCATTTACTTCTTTGTTGACTTGAGCATGCTTTCTTCCCAGCTGGACTTTGACTCTTTCCTAAGCTCTGGCTCTCTGTCCCCTGGACAGGTTTTTACCTGCTGCTATGATTTCTTCTCTTCGTTTGGTTGAGCTCTCCTCTCTGTTTATAGGGAGATAGGAAGATAGTAACTTGAGGAAATTGTTCTTCCCTAATGAACCTTCAGGTGCGTTCTTCAGTGAAAGTTCTTCACTCGGTTTTAAGCTTCCTCTTGTTAACCGGAAATTTCCAGACTCTACCTACAGGTCGGTCACACAGTGTACCAGATCTAATTGGGTACTTCTCCTCCGATCGCTGATATTTTCAGAGGGCCTTCGTGTCAGCTCACATCCCCTGTTCCAGTGAGATGTACATTTTGCAAGCCAGAAAAACAGATAATTTCACCTAGAATGCAAATGTCCTCATAGTACTTATGCCACCAGAGTTCTTCTCTTTAAAACATTTAATGCTCTGGCAATAGTTGCTAGGGAAGGAAGTGAATGGAATAAGCAAAACTGTGGACAGATACTAGTTGTGGATTTTGATTTAGCCAGTGGACAAGAGAAAAGACAACATGCTTTTCAGCATGAGATCCAGTTTCTCTTTCTAAGAAAAAAGGACATACAAAAGCTGTCTGTTTAGGAACAGTTTAGGCTCTGAAAGACTTTTTGTAACTCCAAGGTGACACCAGGAGGCCAGTGGGTACCACATCTTCATAAAGCAAAGAGAAAACTAGAGGTGCTGATGAAGACATTGTTTTGGGTACCTCCCCATACATGTATGCTATATGTATATCTTAGCCTCACTTGGCATTTTTGATGGTGGTGGTAATTCCTACTTTTCATTCCCCCTGTAGTTGGTTGTTTCTTCTTAATTAGCTCTCTTTTTATATCCTAATCTGAAATGAGTGGCCAACGCCTGCTGGTGACTGGTTTCCTAGGTTGTCTCTTTTACTGGTGCTCCAAGACTCTAGTGGAAAAGGCCTGTGAACTCAGATACCTCTTTGCTCTGGGCTCACATCAAGCCCTTTGCCTGGAGGGAGCAGTGGGTGAAGAAGGCCTAGTTAAGGGGTTGTGGCTTAATAGTGATAGAATTAGGAGGTTCATAGTTCTGAGTACTCATTGACAAAACCTTTTGAGAAGTTAGAATTCTAAACAGAATTAAACTCCTTAAGAATAGGTATTTATCTTATGTAGTGTTAGGCTAATAGATTCTTAGATGCAATAAAATAGAATTTTGATCAGGTTTCAAGACAACTCTTGGTAATAGTGTGCCTTGCTGGTTAGAACGTATTTCCAGAATGAAAGAGTAGTTACTTGCCAGAAGAGAGAGAATGAATAGGGTGGTGAGGCCCTGGAAACTTTGTCCCATCTGGGCCAGATGAGGAAGCAAGGCAGATTTAGTATGGAGGAAGGGAAGACATGAGATGAACAATTTGGAAGAAAATAGTGGACATTAGTCCAAGGTGTGGAACCAGGGAGGGTGGGTGGAAGATACAGGAAGAGCAATTTGGGGTCAGTGTCAAGAAGAAAACTAGATGGCCGTTAGCAGTCTCCAGCAGTGGACATGTGATCTTCCTTTCACTTGGAGTGTTCAAGCTGAGACTAAATTGATGAGTGGCAGCTAACACCATCCAGGTGGTGCGCAGAATTAATGCACTCACTCTTGTTCTAGAGTTGAAATCTGTTTGTAATGTTTCTGTGCCTGACAAAGTCAGTATTAGAGGGAAGGCTTTTGTAATGCTGCTACGTGAGACTCCAGATTTCTGGGGGAGTTGAAAGTACATTTGGGACATGGTGTGTGCTTGGAAGAGGCCCATGCTATACAAATCCCTGGGACATCTTCATGGATATGATGGCACCTTTCTCTTCCCACAGGCCAATGGCCATGTGTCTCAGGACCAAGAAGAACCCATCTACCCGGAGAGCACAGCCAGAGCACCTGCTGAGGATGAGACCCAGGTGGGGCCTCTGCTCGGGTCTGTGCCTTTGCCTTTGCTCTTTCACTGTTCTTAGCTTAGGCTGTTAGGAAACTCTCAACAGACTTAGAAGTGGAGAGAGAAGAATCAGCCTGTGATGAAATTCTGTTTTCAGGGGCGGAGTTTAGTGTTAATGTTCTTTCAGAGCTATCAGTATGTTAGTGTGGAGTTGTGAGATCACAGTGGAGACTGGGGAGCCTCATGGCCCATTAGTTTCTAGTCTCTTGACTTTCTAAGAGCTGCCAGAGTGCCGGCTTGTGGTGCTGCTGTGCAAATCTGTTGTTCTTCTGCTTCTAGCACACAGTAGCCATTGCCAGGGGAAGGAGGTCAGATAATCAGGAGGAAAGATGAGAGGGAGTTCAGGCCTCAGCCATAGTGGGGCCAGCCCAGAGGGCACAGCCATCAGGGCCATGGAGCTATGGTCAAGGTTACATACAGAGGAGTGCTTACCAGGGAAGTCTCCCTCTTCCGAGGGAAAACAGAACTCTCTCCAGTGGAGAGAGAAAGCCAGCACCATGCTCCGTGGTTTCCTGTACTGCCACATTTAGTCTTCACAGGAATCCTGTGCAGTAAGATTACTATCTCTACTTCATGGAGGAGCAGATCAGCTCAGAGTGGTAGTAACTTGCCTAATATTATTTAGCATTAACCAGAGGAGGAGGTAGGATTCAAAATCGGAGCCATCTGACTCAAATTGATGCTCCTTCTGCTATATACACTGTCTGCTTGGTTTGTGACCGACTGTGCCTGAGCACAGAACTAACTGTAGGTCAGGAAGAGATGGATCTATTTTGTAATGCAAAGCACCATGCCAGGTACTATTCCTGCGCCTGTTTCTACTCTCGAGGTCAGTCACCAAAAGTATGGTGTGACGAGTGCTTTAGGGTCCTTGGAGAGAGAGCCTGGCGAGGTAAAAGCTAAACTCATGGATTTCATCTTTGCTTTTTCAGTCTGTTGACTCAGAGGACAGCTTTGTTCCGGGTCGGAGGGCCTCTCTGTCTGACTTGACTGACCTGGAGGATATTGAAGGTCTGACTGTGCGGCAGCTGAAAGAGATTCTGGCTCGCAACTTCGTCAACTACAAGGGCTGCTGTGAGAAGTGGGAGCTGATGGAGAGGGTGACACGACTGTACAAGGATCAGAAAGGACTCCAGCACCTGGGTGAGGGGCTATCTGGGTGGCAGCTGCACAGAATTCCGGAGTGCTTGCTGTGTCTCACTCTAAGGAATGACCGTCTTCTAAGGAAGGATTCACCTTACACATCTGGCCATCTAATAACAGCTGCCATTTGGAATTGGGTGCCAGGACTGGGTTAGGCATTGTATATACTTCTATTTAATCCTCAGAGCAGCCTATGGAATAGGCATTATTAGCATCTACCTTTTATTATAGAGCCCAGATTTTAATTGAGAATTTCCTGGTCTGTTTCCCTGGTCTTTCTCACCATAAGTCACCCCTACCATACTTACTACTACCTCCAACAATACTTACTTTAAAGAGTTTGGAGATCAGGAAGCAAATCTTTGCACACATTGTGTAAGGAAAATATCTATTCCGCCTGCACTTGGGCTTTTCCTTTTATTCATTTCCCAAATCATTCTATAGGGTATCATTATCAGGTGACGCCCAGTAAAATATCTAGGACTGTGGTCAAATGAATTTGGGAAAAAATATATTATGTCCCCCTGTTACTGATTCCTGGTCGATACTATACTAGTAAAGGCAGAGAAGTCCTACAAAAGAGAAATGTGTTTGTCTACTCTGAACTCTGCATTTCCTGAGATGCTTTCACGTAGAACCCTCCCCTCCCGTCCCCTTCCCTCCCCCACTGAGTTAGCTCCTGCACATCAAGATTTTGATTCCTTGCATGCTGACAGTAGTTGAAATTAGATTTCAGGCTCTCCTCTCCTAGTAGCTCGAATTCATCAGAGTTAGGGAACATCTGACCAATCACCTGCTCAAAGACTCTCTCTTCCCTTGGGAGTGTTCCCAGAGTCTCCTTAGAGTTGTGAGGACATGGGGAATAGGAGATGGCTCCACCTGGGAATTTCATCCAGACGCCCTGGCCATCTAGAACAGACTGTTCCTTTCTTGACTTTAATGCTAGCTTTGAAAGTTACAGGAAAGGCTATTGTGCTTATTATGCAGTATCCTTCTTACTTGAAGTTTTGTTCATGCAAACCAATGGACTCCCTTTTCTTAAGACTAGACCAGACACACCAGCAGGAGCTGTGTGTGAGTTCTTAGCATGTGAGTGAGTGAGGAGGTGTCTGTCCGGGCTCCGGGCCATCCTGGTTTTCAGTAGGAACCTAGTCAGAGGTCAGATATGAAGTCAGGGTAGTTGGAAACTTTTCTTCGTACCATCACATATTGACATCTTTCTTTTTCCTTTTTAGTGTGTGGTGCTGAAGACCAAAACGGTATGTAGTTGTTTCTCCTGTTTGAAAACGGACTTAGGCTCTTAGCTCTCTGTCCTTCCGCTCCTTCAAACCTGATTCCTGTTACTAGTCTAAGAACTCTGAGCATATTGGCATCCGGACAGAGGGTGTGGAGGAAATTCACTGAGAACCAGGGCTTCTCAGCATCTTTAGAAATTTTCATTCTCCCCTCCCTGTGAAGGGGGAGGAGTACCAGCATTACAAGGGGGGGGGGGGCGCGGGCAGACTGATTTGCACATCTCTGGATTGCCCACGCTCAGAAGCCAGCATTTGTAAAATATTTAACAAAGCGAGTCATGATATGTGTCACATTTGGTTCAGTTTTCATATTCCTGTTGCAAAGGCACTCCTTCCCCTACAATTTTTACTCTGTTCTGGTCTGAGTGGTATGGTTTCTGTGTACATTTCAGGGAGATCATTTGGGATGTTCAACAGCTTCTGGTCCCACCAAAAAGAAAGGGTGGTAACCTGAGAGACTTGTTTGTACGGGGCTGGACAGTGGCGAGAGCTGCTCTGGGGACAGATCAAGAAAGGTGTCACACACGGTGCTTTCTAGGCACAAGATGCATATCCCACCTCCACTGCCACACATGCACCTGGGCCCTTGGGTGTCTTCAGAATGTACTGTGGGACTCTGACTAGATTGGGGCTCATTCTAAAATACTATGCTAGACCTTTTGAACACCTCAAGGCTATACGGTTGTGGACTCTCTCAATTTTTCAGAGTAGTGCAGGGGCCTACAAAGCATTTTAAAGCTTTCAAAAGATCTCCAAATTTTTTATTTAGTAAATGGCCTTTTGCTCAGAATGGGACAATCTTCAGGCTGATAAGTTTTCAAGAGTTGAAGTCTTCTTAGTTCCCCCAAACCATTTGGAGTTCTAGATGTACTCTTTCACCTTGATTGTGCTAATCCACTTGGTGTCTTTTCTGATTCCCTGAGGGAATGCTGGCAACCAAGTTGATGAGTTTATTGTTCTTCCTAAGAGAAGTAATCAGTAATGAAATTCTGTGCATTACTCCACTCTTCTTAGGTATTTATATAGTTCAGTCCTTTCATACTTTCCTTGTTAGGGCCAATAGCTTAAAAGGTTGAATAGGTTTCACTACCTTTCACAGCCAGCCCACCTCAGGTATTTCTTGACTTTTTGAATAGTCCAGGAAACAGAAGGGAAAGTACAGGAGCAACAGAATACGGGAGGATTCCCCTGTGGAATGGCAGAGGTGACTGGTATGAGTCCAGTTCCCAATTTATGGCTACCCATTTCAGGCAGCCATTCAAAACATGCTGGCTGGGAATGGCCGGATGAAGGTCTTTCTTTTTGTGCAACTAAACTAGGAGACTGGCCATGCCCGCTGTGTCTCACCACTCAAACAAGCCAGTGAGCTGTTATTAAGAACTCTGTGCACTGAGCAGTTAATACTGTTATCTTGATAGTCCCTGCCCTTAGGCCAGTTGCCCAGAAGGCTCACCTGTCTGAATTTGAATCCTGGCTTCTCTACTTAGCAGCTGTGTGCCCTTAAGCAAGCCACTTAACTCTTTGGCCTCAGTTACCTCATCTATAAAATGAGTAATAAGAGTACGACTTCATAGGTTTTGTGAGGATTTAATAAGTTAAAATATGCAAAGCTTTAGGATCCTGCCTGGCACCTGTAAACATTTAGTAAATGTGAGCTTTTATCATTCCCTTGGGAGATGATCATTTATCAGACATTTAGAGAACACCTACCACCTGACTGGCATATTAGGGATTCAAAGATGACTATCTGACCTCAGAACACATAACAGTGCTAAGTATATAATTGTGGAAATTGATTGAATTTGTTGAATTAAGGAACTCATAGTGTAATAGGGGGAGATAAGTAGGCAAACTCAAAAATTGTAATCCAGTGTGGTAAAGCAGTCATAGGTATATGGACGAAGTTCTGTGGGGGTAGCACAGAAGAGGGAGCTATTTCTGTTGGGCTCTTCCACCAGGAAACCTCCTCAGAGGAAGCCCATTTATATGTAAACTTTTCGGAACCAGTTTTATCTTTTCAGCATGTTCTGCCTCAGGAGATAATGCATACCTAAGTGCTATTCACTCACTCTATTACACTCTCAATTGTCTGAAAATTATTTCTTTTAAACTTTGAAGACACTGTCTTATCTAGTTCTCATGTTCTGGGATGTATTTGATCTACAAGTACCTTACTTTTCAGATCTATAACCTGACCTATAGAGGTCCACATTAAACAGGCAACTGGAATTGATTACTGGGAAAATGTTGCTTAGAGTTCTTTTTTAGGGGAAGTGCGTGAATTATGGGTTTGTTGACAGTGTGCCTTTTCTCTCCCACCTCCATCTCTCCACCACCTTGTACACTTAATAATAATCTTACTTTCCCCTTTGCCCCTTTTCTGCCCTGTGTCTGTACAGGAGGAGCAGTGCCATCCAACCTGGAGGAGAACCTGTGTAAAATCTGCATGGACTCACCCATTGACTGTGTTCTGCTGGAATGTGGCCACATGGTAACCTGTACCAAGTGTGGCAAGCGCATGAATGAGTGTCCCATCTGCCGGCAGTATGTGATCCGGGCCGTGCACGTCTTCCGA
>NW_006443570.1:15659601-15667873 GCF_000325575.1 Pteropus alecto
AGTGTGCCTTATAGGGACATAGCGCCAAGTGTCTGGGCTCAGGGTTGGCCAGGTTGCAGAGGGGCAGGCTAACAAGAAAATTTGCAGTATTCCCAAGACCGGGGCAGGCAAAGATGCTATGTCACTTCTGGGCATGCCTGTCTTGCCATGGAGGTGCTCCTCTTAACCGGCGGAGCCCAGGTCAGTGAGAACTGGTACAGATTGCATGGGCAAGTCCCTGTTTCAGTGGTCTTAGGTGATGATGGTAACTGATGAAGAGAGGACTTTCCAGAACTTGGACCATATCTTCTTCCCTACTGTACCCTACTCATCCCCCTAAGTTGCTTGCCTGTGTTTCACCAACCAGAAGTCCTAGTAGAAATGGTACTCTTCCTCCCCAGCACATTTGGACTTATTTCTGGTCTCTCTGGCTTTCTGTGCTTTAACCTACCTTTGCTAAAGTTTCTTTCTGCCTAAAATCCATTTGTTTTTTCAGACCAAAAGATGTTAGCTTAACACACCAGTAGTAATCCTCCTTAGGATAGAATTTGGACCAGTAAACTTATCCCTGGTGAGAAATGAAACACAAATACTATTGAAAGACTTCAGAGTTATTAAGTGTTGCTTCTTTAAGTGCTGGGATTAGAACCTATCAGTCTCCTGACCTGACCTTGGGAACCAATGAAGTATCTGGTTCCCAAACTGCTGGGAAATTCCAGTCTCTGCAAGAGATGGTACCTGGATCATCTGTTTCTTCTCTTAGGGCCTGACTTTGGGCCATCCTTTATTTTATGAGGAAAGGGAAAGTGTTGGGTGGAAGCAATGGCTTTCTACTTAAATTTGACTTCTCCAACAGACAGGAGTTTTAAATCACTTTCCCCTGAGACTGAAGTTCTTCTCTTTGCCTTGGAGGTTTTAAACATAGCCTCGCTGAAGGCATAGAGACTTAGGAAAGAGCCTTGCTCTTCTCTAGTCAGACTTCTCATGAAGTTCCTGGAGATCAAATGTGTTAAGATACAGAGCACCTGAGAGGTATCAGAAGGTACTGAATAAGCCTGGTTTCAGCTCTTGAGCAGACAGCTGGAAGTCTTAATTCCCTAGGTTGGTGGGGACTCCCTACTCCCTTTCCTTTCTCAGTCTACTGATTTGGAGGCTAGTAAGGAAGAAACATTCTCTAGGCCCTTTAGGAAGGACCATGCAATGAGTAGGTCATGTTCTTGATCCTTCTTAGGGTCCTTAAACTACTGGAAGAGTCAAAAGGGCTAAAGAAAAGTGCCGGGAACAGCTTAGCCAAACATAAACATACATGCTATCAGAAGAGCTGTGTGTGCTGCCATTACCAATGGATGAACTATGCAAATACTAAACACTTGAGGGCCTTAGCAGACACCCCCTGCCTTCCCCCATGCAGCCAAGATCTCAGACTAGAACCACTCATGACTCTGGAAATCAGTGGGAAACCTCTGAGGGCACCTATTTATCAGTACACACTTATGCTTTTCCTCCATCAGCTAGTAATCCCTTTTTGAGGGAACGAAATAATGTAGTTGTCAGCTAAACACTAGGCCACTTACCTTGACATTACACCAAGTCCTGGATGAGTTGATTCTGAGCCATAGCCTTTGTAAGAATTGGGAGAAATGATTTCTCTGTGAAGACATCTTTTCTGCTGGACAGTACATACTATAGTTTACAATGCCTACCATTTTAGCAAAAGATTCAGCTACTCCTCAGTTCCACTGTGAAACAGGTCTGTATACATGCAGCTCAGTTAAGATCTAGCAATAAATAACTTCAGGGCAGAAGCTGGCTCTCTCTCTGCTTAAAACTTGCTTTCTCTGCTGAGGCCTTACCTCTCCCTACCTCCCAATTTCCCTCCTAGACTGAATTAAAAATAATAATGGTTGGTTAGTAATAACCTCAGTAAGAATTAGAACTGATGTTATTTACTCATTTTGGAGAACTTGCCTTTAAGTCTTTTGGTGAAGGTTTTAAGAAAAAAGGTGTTAAGCAACCCTGATTTTTTAAAATTGTATCTTCCTTTATTATTACACCAAATAAAAGTTGGGAATTTCAAGATCCCATTTCAGTTACTATATAACTTAGGTAGCAATTGATTTTTATCCTTGAATGCTCCTTCTTACCCCTCTTGGAGCCTTGATCTTAATTATGGAAACATCTAATTCTTCCAATTCTGGCTTTTGCTATGATTGTTCAGAAATTTCAGTTGAGACTTGTTTTAAAAGACTTAGAGAGCTGACTGGTTCATAATACATTGGATTACTTGGATCCAGACTCATAAAATAAGCTGTACAGGAATTAGTGCTCTATATATTGTATAAACTCATTGAAATCTTTTGGATGTGAATGTGTTACTTCAAGTGACTTATATTTTCTCTGACTTACTTGGGTGTTAAATCCAAATGTGTATTTTTTTTTTTGTTACAGAGCTCTGCCTTATAATTAATTTTGTAATAAAGTTTCCATATAGATGGCTGTCCTATCTGGTATGAGGATGCCAGAGATCTGATAGTTACTATTGACAAGAGAGTTGATAAACCACAGGCTAATCCCAGGCTGTGTGTGTGTGTAGGCATGCTCCTGAGAGACTGCATTATTTTTGGAGATGCTTGGGCCATGTGACTTTAGTCAAGATATCCCTGTTCAACAAATGAAATTGAAGCTTAGTGTTGTGATGTGTTCAAGATCTCATAACTATTATGTGATAGGTCATGGAACAGCCTAGAAGAGGATGGGAGCTGAGTAGAAAAAAAGACCAGTCAATCCTAAAACCAAATAGGAAGAAGCATTGAGTTCAGACATTGACACTTTTGGTGGAGATGGGTCTTATAGACATGGGTAGAAAGGAGTTTGAGAACAGCCAGTGTGGCTAGTAAAGTCTTCAGGTGACCCTGGTAGATAGATGGTAGCTTCTGGATACAGCTGTGATAGTTGGGAGTATGGCTCGGAGGTTGGCCAAGCCTTATGGGTAGACTGCTATGTGTGCACAGGCCTGTACATACCCCTTGACCAGGACCCAGGGGAGGGGACTCCTGAGAATGCAGCCTTTGGGAGAGCTAAGTTATGTGCAGATCTGCCCTGTGACTGGACAGAAGAAGAAGGAATCTTGTCCAAAGTGCATAAAGGCTGGGGGCTGAGCTACAGCCCTTTGTCCTCATTGTTCTGGGCAGCTGGCCCGTTTAGCACCCAGGATGACCTCTGTCTGCTGCCAAGCAGCCACATAAAACAAAGGCTCAAGGTCTGTGGAAATAACACGAAAAGATACAAAATATTTGGTATAAGCTCAGTAGCAAAAAAAACCCCAAAAAACAAAGCAACAACAACAAAACACGTGTCAGTAAGACTGGAAGGAAATAGACAAAACACCTTGAACAGTGAATTGAAGATAATACTTAGCAAGGCAGGGGAGGGCCAAAGGGCTGAGCTCTTTACTGAGCTGATCCCCTGCAGCTGGCAGGCTCCTGTGCTGTGGGGGCACACCTTGAGTGTAAGCACCCAGTAAGGGCAGGTGAGGCTGGGTCAGCATCCTTTGGCAAATCTTGAGGGGAGAGCCCTGTTCTGCTGCCCTGCCTGTCCAGTTGCTTGGTCTGAGGAGGCAGGAGAGAGGGATGGCAGTTTATGTAGGTCAGTGCTCAGTGGAGCAGCTTTTGTCTCCATAGAGGATAGAATAAAAACAATGTCTTATTCTCAATACTGAAGCCAGACTGAATGGTGCCTATTCAAAAACACCCAATGTCCTGGGCTAGAGACAGGGCAGTACCTTCCTCTCCTACCCTTTCCTCCCAACATTTTAACCAGGTCGGTCAGGGTTTGGCCTTCAAGCTGACTGGCAAACAGCCTCCCAGCAGAGTATATTATCTTAGTTGAGCATACCAGAGGAAGGCTGAGGGTAGGTAGTGGTTCTCAGTCTTACAGGCCGAGACACTCAGGTATGTTCCAAAGGTTGAGTCGCATTCACCTAACCTATATGGGGTAGACAAACAAGCCTACCAATTTGTTGATAAGAAAAAAGAGTTGACCTTCAGGAGTCGGCAGACCTGAGTACATGGAAGCCAGTGTATAAATGGCCACCTGATGAGCCTGCAGAGTATGAGCTGTCACACGCATACCCAGGAGGCTATGGAAGTGGTCCTGTGGTGTTCTGGTCAGAGACCAGGCCTCCTCTCTCCTGGGTAGGGTCTGAACATGCATGGCAGTGTTGGTGTTCCTAACTCCATGCCAGGCTGTGCTGAGAGTTTTACGTAACTTACTTTTTCACAGCAACCCTGTAATTTAGGTGCAATTCTTATCCCCATTCCTCTTGGAGGAAGAGAGGCTCAGCTATTAAATAGCGTAAGGTTGTAGCTATTAAATCATCTCACAGCTTAGATTTGCATCAGTGTGTATAACTGCACTGTCTGATGAGGTGGTTACTAGCCACAAGTGATCATTTAAAGTTGACTTACAATGAAAACTTCAGTTCCTTAGCTGTGTTTGCCACATTTCAAGTGCTCAAAGGCCAGTGTGGCTAGTTCATATTGGCCAGTGAAGATTTATAGGCTATTTCCATTGCTGCAAAAAGTTCTATTGAACAGCACTTGTCTAAACTAAATTATTTTTATAATAAATTAGCCTCAGGGTGGCATAGGAGCCATTCTTTGTAAATAAGTTGTGTAGATTTGTCCTCAGGTGGGTTATCTTAAAGAACAGCCTTGTTTCTAGAATTTGAGGAGGCAGATCATCCTGGAGCCTTCTGTCCCCCAGAGGAGTAGCCCAAACAACTTTCGTTTTCTTCATAAAGGCCCCATTTTCCTACCTGATTGTGATTCCCTCCCTTCAAACCAGACCCATACCCTGGAACAGAACACAGACATGTCAGAAAATTCATTTTATTTTCTTTCCAATGAGGTTTCATTCCTGGGAAAAAGGGATGAATACAAGTTTTGCCAAATGTAAGCAGCATTTTTCTGAGGGAGGGCAGTCTCTGAAATACAATTTTAAAATGAGCCTAGAAGTAAAAGGAGGCAGGCAGGAAGAAGAAGACTGTCACTGGGATTGGCTTCGTGGACAGAGCTTCAGTAGCCCAGCCTTGACTTTACTCGGGGTAGAAGTGGGGGGAAGGACAGAGATAACTGTAAGATGTGTTATTTTTTTTTTAAAGGAAAAAAGCTTTTTAAAGAACAAAAAGACAAAACTAGCACACAGATCTGAAAGATCTATGTAAACCAGCAGGAGAAACGGAAGTCAGTTTCTTCACTGGTGGCACCCATAGCACCTGACTCCTGGCTGGGGAGAGACCATGCATGGTTGGTGGGTTTTGGAAGACACATTGCTTGGAGAAGAAAGTCTGTCCCCATCCTGTTCTGCCCCAGCCAGAACCCATGGTAGGGAAGGGTAGGCAGCAGTCCTAGCAGGGAGCTACCAGTCTCCGTTTCCGGATACATGCCCAAATCCACTCGGAGGAGACCTGTTGGGCCTCAAGGTTCTTGTCCCTGCTACCCAGCACATGTGTAGCTGAGGCCATGTCAAATTCCTGTACCAAGTCCCCATTGAATGCCACGAAGTAGCGTCTGAGACGGCTGAAGTCTGGTGTGGAGGGCGGCAGGTAGAGCCGCACCCCAGTGAAGATGTCTAGTAGCACCTGCAAATGCACAGAGGTCAGGGTGGGGTCAGAAGTGGGGCTGGTCCTGTGCTGGCAGCAGATGTGTCTCCACCCAGATGAGCACAGGTCAGAGAATAAGGTTAGAAAAAGCCAGAAACAGGGAGCCTAGAGGTCAGGACATGAGTCAGAATTTACTGAAAAAGGCACAGGTATCAAAATCCCCCATTATCCAGCCACTTCAGATTACATAGGGCTGACACTCCCCTCCATTCCTGCCTAAAAAGGATGGAGAGGGGACAGGTCCCAACGTTAGGAACCTGGATAAGGAAAAAGCACGTCTCCGAGAACCATCTGAGAACCATCCGGTGGCTGGTGGGATGGGCCACTGGCTCTCAGTGATGTTGCTCATTCAGGTAGTCCACTGTGTATAAATAGTTAGATGTGGGGGGTGAGGGGTGGGGGAGCAGAAACCCAGCTCATTACTGTGGATGGATTCAAGGGCTTCAGGTAGGAAAAGATGGGAAAATACTATAGGTTTGCTGAGGCCTAGAAATAGGGCCTGAGCTGCCAGACTTCAGTGCTTGCTCTTGGCTGGTGGGGGTGTGGGGTGGTGAAGTCACACTATGGTTATCACATTTCTCTATCTGCCCTTTAGACCATCAGCTCCCCCAGAACTGAGCCTAGTTACTGGCCTCACTAGGTGCTTGGCAGCTATAATTCCCTGACCAGGGAATACAAAAGGGAAAAGGCTCCTCAGGTGGGAGGAGAGTCACTAAGGCAGTGCATGCCCTCTCCCGGTCCTCGCTGGCTGGCACAAACTCACACCGCTGCACTCTTATACCCAGAGTGGGCTTTCTCCCCTTTAATGTCCCTGCAGCCTCCCTTGGCTAGGCTGGGCTGTTCTATCTCCTGCCTGTAGGCACAGCTCTCCTTCCTCTCTGCTTGCTGGCTGGCCGCCTCTGCAAGGCAACAAGAGGGCACAGGGTGGAAGAGCAGCACTGCTGGCCCTGCCCAGGACAGAGGAGCAGCTGCAGGTAGGGAGAGGGGTTTGGCCATTAGTCCCCAAAACACCTTTGCTCATCTCTCAAAGTTCAAGTGCAAAGGGTTGGGAACATGAGGCCCTAGGCAAAAGTGGCCCCTAGTGCACTGCTGTTCTTAACCCTCACCTTTGCTTGGCATGGGGTCTCATCAGGAGCCTTCCGCTTCACCCCAACTTTCACAGAAGACTTTGTGACCAGCTTCTCTCCCACCTTCACAGGAGAAGGCTTTGCAGTCAGCTTGTGGCCTGCAGGAACGAGTTGAGGATAAGAACTGAGAAAAGGGTAGAGGGACCCGATAATGGTTCCTGAAGTCAGGGCAGCAAAGAGAGGGCCAGGTCTTGCTCTGCTATGTGCATGGGTGAGAAAAGAGAGAGCTCAGAGGTAGCTTATCTCTGGATCAGATGGGTTCTCCCAGGGTCCTGTCAGGTTTACTGAGCAGATGGAGAGTGTCCAGCAGAATGGCCTGTGGCCCATGGCTGGACATACAACAGGAATGCAGTCACTGTCAGCTGCGGTGGACAGAGAATCAGATGATTTGAAAGCTGGAATGGGACACTGGATCCCTGTCCTTTGATCTTTGCCCTCACATGCATTTTTCATCACGTCAGCCCCCTCCCTTCTTACCACCTTTGCTGTTAGGGCTACTCAGATTTCCTTCTGCCTTCTTGGCACTGGCAGAAGGATGCTTGGGGGAGGTTCTGGTTTTGCGAGACACAGAAGGCTTTGAGGTGCCCTCATTCTCTCCGCTGCTGCCCCCTGTAGTGGAGCTCCCCTCATCTCCAGCCACCACGGTGAAGTCTGCCCTCTCCTTGGATAGCTGGTACAGTTCCTGAGGAGGGGTTGGGAGAATAGCAGGTGGTTATTCCCTTCCCAGCCACTGGCCTCAAAGGCGGTCTGTGTGGTATGTTTTAGGCGCATGTGGCTGGAGAACAAAGAGGGAAGAAAGACAAATAGAGAAAAGCTGGCTTCCTTGGTGCTTTTCTCAACTCTGGCTATGTTTCCTTGAGTAATTGGTATAAATCACTGTTCTCTGTTCCCTAGTTCTTATCAACAATATAGAGGCTATAGCCTGGGGCCAAGTCCTCAGCAGGATGCTGTGAGAGCAGAAGCTCTTTGGGACCCAGGGCTGCTCAGTGGGGCCTGATGCCTGTGCTGCTGCTCTGGCCCATCAGCGGTTTGGTCTCCCTTTCTGACTGCCTTCTCAGTGGAATGGGGTAAAGGAGAAGACAGAGGACATGTGAATGGGCCAGATGCCCAACATTCCAAAGTTGGGACAGTGGGGCAGAGGACATATATGCAGCTGGCACCTTGAGCTTGGGGAGGTTAGTGGCAGATTTCCAATCCTTATCATGACGGATTCGGGTGCAGCGAGGGAATCGGATGGAGATCCCATCAGCTGTGTGAGCCTCAGATTTGGAGAATTCAGCTCCTGTGATCTCCCACACGGCAGCTTTCTGTTAGGAGGAAGTCAGGTCACTAACTGGTTAAGAAGCAAACATCTCCCAATC
The DNA here is from genome assembly GCF_000325575.1 of Pteropus alecto. Lineage (NCBI taxonomy): Eukaryota > Metazoa > Chordata > Mammalia > Chiroptera > Pteropodidae > Pteropus > Pteropus alecto. The sequence continues at coordinate 15,667,731 of NW_006443570.1, forward strand.
AGCTAGAAGCAATACAGAACAGTTAAAACCAAATAAGCACTGACTAACAGGTGGGAGACGGTTCAAGTCTCACTTTTGTTGCTGATGCTATGTGACCTTAGGGAAGTCCTGGGCCTCAAGTGTCTGTCAGTGAAGTGCAGACC
>NW_006443570.1:15668001-15675062 GCF_000325575.1 Pteropus alecto
ATCCCCAAGCCTGTCACTTGGCTGAACAGTCCAGATCCATGTCCCTGGGTAGACTGTCAATGAGGCAGAGACGGTGTCTCTGGCATTAGAGAATTTGCAAACTCATTCTGTGGGCTAGAGGACCCCAGGCCACCGGGTTGATACCTTTGGGTCTGGGACGATAAAGTCAGGATAGTAGATCTTGTTGATTTTCAGCCAGCTAGGTATCTTGCTGGGATCCTGGAGGAAAAAAGATGCTCTCCTATATTCCCAAGCCAAAACCAGACTTAAGCCCCGTCTTGGTCATGGGATTGTGAGAAGTGACTTAGCACAAAAGGCTGACCCTCACCCCACAGGATCCTCCCTGCCCAGAGAGGGTGTGGCCTTGAGGGCATGCAGCCCAGTTTCCACAAGGTAGGCACTCAGAGACTTTGAAGCCCTAATACTGTTCCCATGGCTAAGCAGCAGCTCTCCTGTCTGTGGAAACAGATAAGTGATACCTGCAGTCCCCAAAGTGCAGCCTGTCTCAGTAATGATGGCCAGTCCAGAGGCCAGGGCCAACCAGGTCCCTTCCTCACCTTGCTGATTTTCACCATGTCCAGCTCCTTCTGCAGGCGGGCCAGTGTTGCATCATCATGGCCACCTGAACACTTGGTGACTGTGCACCACTTCTGGCTGCTTGGATCGTAGCAGCCCATGAGGAAGATGGACATCATGCCACCTGGGAGGGGGATGAGTTAAACTGTGGATGGAGGGAGCCATCTCTGCCAGCCCCACGTGCCCAATTAGAGACAGCCTGTTGGAAAGGGCTGGGCCTTGGTGTCAGAGTGCCAGAGTTTACCTGTTTCTACCTCTTACTAGCTGTATAATTTAAGCTTTATGAGCTCCAATTTCCTCTTCAGTAAATTAGGAATAATCACGCATAACTTGTTAGGCTCTGGAGAGGAGAACAAGGAATTGAACAGTGCCTGGCACATAGTAGATTGCCTAAAAGTACTAGTTCCTAAGAGCCCAGCTTTCCCTCCAGTGAGCAAACCAATTTCCCTGAGGAGAAGGCTATCATGCCCTGAAGAAATAGTTGGTGAGCTTCTTTGTGCTAGACTAGCACAGGGTATTCTTGTCTGATCTCTCCCTGCCTAAGTCTGTAGCTCTCAGATATTGCTGTCTGATAGGACATGGGCTAGGTTGGGGCCCCTGATCCCAAAACTTTGGAAGTCATGACTAGCCTAACTGGTAAATCAAGCCAGTAAAAAGGCCAGCCTCTACCTTCCGTGGTGCCTTTCAAATAAGTGCCATCCCACAGGCCAGAGGCCACCCTGACCTTTGCTCCCTTGCCCATAGAAGGCCCCAAGGACCACCAGGTCAGCTGTGTCAGCCATTGCCCCCTCATTCAAATAGTCTTTCTTCACTTTCAGCCAATGCCGCTTTCCAGGCTCATATGTACCCTGAGGGGAAGCAAGAGAAACCATGAACTAGAATGGAAATTCCATGAGGGCGGGATTTACCTCTTCACTCAATATATCAGATCTATCAGTGCCCATCCCACCCTGGGGAAGAGCCCTTAGGCTCCAGGCACTACAGAAGACACACACTAACCCATTCTCTAGATCCAGAACAGAGGTGTCCAAACTCTGGAAAGATGACCCCTCAGCACCCACCCCCCAACACCTCAGACCGCCACTGCCATCTCCTGGCCAGGGCAGGAAAGGATCAAAGGAGAGCTTCAAGTCTACAGGAGAAAGCAAAGGATCTTACCTTCACGTCTTTCAGCACCAGCCCTTCCAATCCCTCTCTGATCACCCGGTTTATCATGTCAACCAAGTCTGAGACTTTCTGAGGGATAACAGGAGAGATGTTGAGAGTAGAGAGAGTGTGAGAATTGAGAGGGTGCTATGGGAGTAAGATGGAGGTTGTTCCTTTTCTCACACTAATAAAGTGCCCACTGCAAACACCCTGACTTGAATACAAGGAACAAAGGGCTTGCAAAGCAGGGACCCTACCTAGGGTGTTTCATACCCTGCCCTCCTAGGTGGAGACTAGTAGACAACATATACATATCAGCAGCCCCCATAAGAAAGTAAGACTCACTCCCAGTCACATCTAAGCCAAGGAGTTCTCTACCCTGCTGCTCTTAAACCACTAGGACACTGCTTTCGCTCACCGTCACTTGCTTCATTTCTGAGAACATGATCCGATTGGGAATTTCAACCATATTATCATGAAGAAACTTCCGCCGCTCACACAGAGGCCTAAAGGGGAGAGGAGAGCTGAGGTCCGGCCAGGACCCTCCCGCCCCCATTAGGAGTTCTGAAGAGGGAAGGGACACAATAAACTGCTTCATGAGAGCGTTTGCAATGGCTTAAAGCCTTCGTGTCTAACATTTCTGCCTGTCAAGGGCTACAAGGGCTCCAGTGACCAAAGACGGACAATCGTGAGCTATGGCATAGAGCTACTTCATTGTTCTGGTTCCTGTTTCTACTTCATTGAGTCACAGGAGAACTGGCCTTTAGCCCAAACAGATTGTATGAATTCTGGTCCCACTTGAAAAATGACTCTCACTCTCTTTTTTTATCCCCAGCACCCTGCCATACCTCAGGCCCAAGGCTGGCTGGTTCTTGGGTCAGCAGGATGACAGGCCTCAGGACCTGAAGCCCAAACCCCAACTCCTACCCCCAACAATTATTTCTCCCTTCCACTTCCTTCCCCTTCCAAACTCAAGAATGTGAGCCAGTGTGGGAGGGGTTATGGCAGGGATACACTTTGTAAGTGAGAAGGCCAGTACTGGTTTCTTGGGCCTAATAATTTGGAGGCAGCTAAGTCAAGACTGCTCGTTTTCTCTAAGACAGTCCCACTCATCGCTTCCTATTGTTGGCCTCTTCTGAAAGTAAAACCTCTGACCTGAAAACCATCTGCCTTACGTCCCTGTGGGTGCTATTGTAGAAATAAACTGAAACCCTACTGTGCTCAGTCTATTTCTTGTCAACAGTCAATTTTGCTGTAGCAGAGAAAGTATGGGGTGGGGGTTGGGGTTTTCTCTGTGACTTAAGCTGTCAAGAAGAAATCTAGTCAACACATCTACTCTTCCTAACACTGAATGGAGAGTTGACTGTAATATGCAGCCCCTGGCCCTGCCCAGCTACTGGACACAAAGAGGTATATGCTACAGGCCCTTCTCCCTCTTTTCCAATCGGAACCCCCCACCTCGCCACCTAGGAAATGAAAAGAGATTCCTCACCTGTCCATCAAACTGACATCATTGAAGTAGATACAATCGAAAACAAACAGGCAGACATTAGCATCCTGGAAGGCAGCTTTCTGTAAAGAAAAATGAGATAGTAGGTATGTGAAAGACAAAAATAAGAGGGCATGAAAAATGGGTAGTACCAGTCCACTTCTGAGGACCCTCTGAAGCCCCCGATAGAAAAGTCCTATTTGTGCTTTGAAGCCCCTGGGCCATTAGGGCACTTAGCAGATGGTCCTGAGTGGAAACCAAAACATCTAAACTCAGGGCTAAATTCATTAACAGTTCAGAAACAGAATAAGCCCAAGCCTGAGTGATGGATTCCTCCCCTTCTAGACTGATAGCACATGCACATATATGCAGACATGTGCATTCATTTTGTACATTTGCCCTCGGCCAGTACCTTGTGCACTCCCAAAGTCCCAAAAGGCAGTGGTTTGCCTGTCTTGTTGTCAATCAGGAGCACCTCAGAATCCAAGATCATGCTGTGGCCCCCAGGGAAAGCCTGGGGGATGTAGTCCTTAAAGTGGGCCACCTGGAGGTAGAAGGGGTCACTTAGGTGAGGGAGAAGTAGGCAGCAGGGACCTGAAGCTGAGCCACCGAAAGCAAAACCCAGTCCCCAGAAGGAACACAGACCACCAACATGTGGAAGGCCACTACTTAACTCTCCTCTGAACACCTGGAACAAGTGGCCTGACTGCTCGGTGTTACAGCAGGAAGGCCAGACGTAAGGATGCGAGCTACCCATCATGGAAATCTGAGCTAGGAAAGAAGGGGTAGCGGGGACAGAAAGTCCATCTACTCACAAGCTACTGGAGCCAGATGTTCTAGCTGCTTTTCCTAAAGATACCCCAAATGTTCACAGAGGCCCTGTGAGCTAAGAAAGGCTGAGGAATGAGGTTCTCCTGACTGAGGGCAGGAGTCTGGCTCCCAGATGTCCCACACGGGATTGTGTTTACATCAGAAATGTAAGTTTCCAGAGGTCCAGAACTTTGGTCCACTTTTTTTTTTTTTTTACTGCTATATGTCTACCACCTAGAACAGCACTTAGCACAGACTAAGTACTCGATAAATATTTGTTGGACAAATTCATGAATGATGGCCCAACAACCCTTTGTACACGAGCCGTAATTGAGCTCAGAGGGGAGGAAGCACACAGGAAAGAGAAACACAAAAGATAAGCACTATAAGTCACTCACCAGATGAGCTCACTGTCCCAATACCACGGTGGGCAAGAGAAGCATCACTGTCCACTGGGGCTCTGTGCTAACTAACTCAAGTCTGGGCTCTTTGGCTGTGCCTACTGAGCAGCCCCTCATTATCAGAAGAGTCCAAAAATGAATAAATTAATTAATTTATTCATTCAACAAATACAAAACAAACCTATTGTGTACCAGAGCTAGAACGGCTATGGAACTCTGACCTTGAGATTCTTAGAAGCAGAAGGGAAAGATAGTCCTGGTAGAAATGAAGGAACCTTACCTTGTGAGGTAATACAGGCTTGAGACTGCGGCTGAAGTAGCTGAAGTGGTCCCCATTCTTATGCACCTGGACTCGCTCCCCATCATACTTGATCTCAGAGAACATGCCATTAGGACACTTCCTTATCGCATACTCTATGGACTTGCAGGCCTCGGCCTTGGGGTGGAGAAAGAAAAGCCTGGAGACTTACAGGTGTTCTCCCAATGAGGGACTACACAGCAGGGAGAGCCCGAGAGCTCAGGTTCTGGGGACTAACTGCCAGAACACACCCTCACAGTAGGCCACTGAAGAGGTGATGAGCATGGAAAAGGCTGAGCAGTGTCATATATAGAGATTGCATTTTGAGGAATGCAACTCATTGTAGAGAAAATAAAATTCCACTGAAACAGCATTTTGGTCCCCCCCAACCCCAATAATTTAGGATCTTGCAAGGCCTTTGGCTTATTATTTAACATTTCAGTTATCTCAGCACAGGCAGTACATAGAGGTAAGATTAAAAAGTGACAGTGAGGCTGGCAGGGTGGCAGTGACCAGGGAGCCTGAGGACCGGGAATGACACAGGAATGCTTATTCACATACCTGTGCCATCTTAACTTAAACAACAGTGGCTACCATGTTAGGGTTATTTATATGTGTCAGATCACAAATATAATTTCATTCCTTCCTTGATGTGACATCTAATGTGACAGATACTGTTTTCATTTTATGGATGAGAAAACGGAAGTTTAAGGAAGTATTTAAGGTTACATAGCTAGTAGGTGGCAGGAATGAGGTTTGAATATAGGCCCAACTCTAAAAGCTATGTAGTTAACTGCTAAGCTATATAATCCATGCCACTCTTTAAATGGCAGGTTGTAGAACAGACTCCAGAAAGAATTCTTATAAAAGTCAGAAAGGCCACTACTGCAGGTGACCGGGGTCCCGTTCCTGCTATGCAGATCTCACAATTTTGGTGCTGGTTGTCCCACCTTCCTGGGAGGGAGAGAATACTTCCCCATCTGAAACATAAAACCCTAAACCAAAGCTTTAGTATAACACACAAAACCGTTTCATAAAAAGCACTGCACACCACTAGAACAAATCAAAGGATCCGACAGTGGGCATGGCAGCATTCATGGAAGGTCCTGTAACATAGGAAAACCAATGCCAGAAAGGAAATCCCATTTCTCATGAAATGAGCAGAGGCCCATGGTGCTCTCTCTCAGAGCTGGTCTCCATTCCTTAAGCTTCCTCTGTCCAGAAAAAAAGGAGGCCTAATTCACCCTGTCACAGAAAGCCTGACTCTGCCACCAACTTTCACAGCTACTTTGGGGCAGGTCACAGAACCTCAGGAGTTACCTAACACATCCACTTGTCTTCAGGAAAGATGATAAACCATTCTACGTAGACGCTTCAGAGGGTTTCATATGTCATTCACATAGGTAAACTAAAGATCAAGAAAAGCTAAGTAACTCATCTAAGATTTTATAGCTTATTGGTGGCAGAGCTGGGCCTAGAGTTCAGGTACTTACACTAGATCATGCTGACTTCTCCTTTGCTTTTACTTCCTCATTGAGAAACAGCCCTCTGCATCTCTACTTTTCCTTCCCCAAACTCCTATAGTCAACTTGCAAGGGGCTATCAGCATTCATATGCTTCCATACCTCACATGGAAGGATAGTATACTTGGAGAGGGGTAGAAAGCAAGGCCAGAGCAGCTTCCTTACCAGCATGGGCTGCACTGGGGTCATCAGTGAGGCCTGCACACTTAGAGATCGTCTCTGGCCTGGCTCCTTCTCCACCTCCTGCTCATTGTGAAGGACCCGCTCAACCACATCCTGCAGGTTGCGCGAGGCTTTGAAGGCTTCATAGGCATTGGGGTCAAGGGCGTCTAACCTGCCAATGTGAACAGGAGCATGGAAATAAAAAACACTGTCTTTGACCTTATTGCTTTGGATAGCAGTCTGTCCTCAGAGAGAGGAGGGGTCTCAATATATGAGGAAGGGGTTATGTTCTATTATCTAAAGACTTTCATAGGCAAAACAGCTCTTGGACATGCTGCCCTAACAAAGAGGGGGCTGGAGTAGGCAACTGACTCATACTATGCTTACGGAACATATTCCATTCTTTGTGATAAGAGTATTGTTATCTCCATTTTATATATGGGAAACTAGAGGCTGAGCTAGGTCCAGTGATGGGTCCCACACGAAAGAAGAAGGTAGAATCAGGATTCAAATGCAGATCAGGACTCCAAAGTCCTGATACCAGCTGGTAACAAAGGAAGCTGGCAGCCAAGGCTGTCAACCTGATGATGCACTTGAGGTCATTGGCTGTACACCTAGGAGATGAGGCACATTCAACTTGGTCTTTGAACAGCTCT
>NW_006443570.1:15675086-15677815 GCF_000325575.1 Pteropus alecto
CTTTCCCTAGATTCCATCTTCCCAAGCCCATTTCTGCTGGGCAGCTTCCCCAACCTGGAGGCGATGTCCTGCAGGGCCTGTTGTTGCTCATCCTCCTTGGTGAGCTTGGAGAGCCGCAGGAGGAATTCGTCCACCTCCTGGATGGTGAGGAGGCTCTTGGCAGCTGGGGGGAAAGACTTGCTCTGCTCAAAGAAGACTCTGATCGTCTCTGACACGTCACCCTGTCTCCAAAAACCAAATGCCACTGCAACAACCCCTGAGTGGCCAAGTGTGTCCCCCAAACCCCCAGGGCTTGAATCAGAGATTTCAATCATCACTCTTGTCCATAGCTCACACATATCGACCTTACTTCTTAAAGAATCTATCCCACCCACAGTCCTGGAAAGGGTACCCCCACCCACCAAGGGTTCTGGCCACCTGCCTTAATGAAAAATGAAACAAGGACAAATCCAGGGCTGAGCCAATTTGATTCCTGTTAGAACCTGAACTAAGAGACCAATACGGTCATCAGATAACGGGGTACTTGGACAGAAACTTTCCATGCAGTCATGAACAAACCAAAGCTGAATGGTAAGCCCAAGTTATAGGGGAGAAAAAAGCAAGAAAAACTAAGGTCCAGAATAAGAGTCCCAGGAAGGACAGCAGGAAGTCTCAAATCCTGACCCTCGAGAGCTAGGCTTTCATGGCTCAGCAGTATAATTTCAGTCCTCAGAACCTTGTGAAACTAACAGCTGTAGTCTCACATTCAGCTCCTCTCAAACGGAAATTTGCGCAAATCGGTTTCAGTTTCTTAAAAAAAATATGTGCCCCAACTAGAAAAAAGAGATTGCAGGTGCTTGGCTTGGCAGAACCCCACCTGGAATGCCCCTGACCTTGCCCTTCCTCTGACCTGCTCTAGGTCCCGTGCCATATCATCTGGGTTGCAGTTAAAAATGCGGCTAAAAAGCTTCACGATCTGCTTATCATTCAAGTTGTAAACACTCTTAATAACACCTGGTAGAAGCAGCTTCACTGTTAGGTACACATCACCGTGGAAACCATCTGGAGACAGAAGAGGAACCCTTCTTGAGAAATAAAGCTTAAACACATACATTAACTCAAGGAATTGCAAGAGATGTCTACATCACTACCTGTGATGCTATAGTACCGTGTGCATTTTATGACACTAGCAGAGACCATGGTGTTCTTTGGTGGTGGCTGGGGTTTATGTGTCTGCATCCCCAAATTTAGCCCCTGGATGAACTACTGCAGTGCAGAGCCATGACTTTTACTTCAGTGTGCCCAGTGACGAGCACCTTATAGATGCTCAGTGATGATTTCTTAGATGAATGAAAGCAGGGTTGGAAGATTCTATTCCAAGCTGTGCATGTGAGTCACAAAAACCTAATCAAACATGTAGGATAGTGAATATTCCTCTTAGTCAAATGGAATAGAGTCTTTTGACTTCCTGGGGGTAGAATAGGGCAGGGGAAGAAAGATGCCAAGTGCTCAGAGCAGAACTGGCTACATCCTTTGTGCGGCCCAGTACAAAATGAAAATGTAGGGCTCGTTGGTCAAAATTATTAAGAGTTTCAAGCCAGCAAGAGCAGAGCAATTAAACCAAGCATGGGGCCCCATGCAACTGAACAAGTTCATATGCCCATGAAGCTAGCCATGGCTCTGGGCTTTCCAGGGGAAAAGCCCACCCAGGATGCTCTAGGTCCTACCTCCTGCTGAGCCTTTCCGAAGGAAGTCCTGGATGATCTGAGTCTTCATGTTGTAGCTAGGATTTTCAGCCACTGTGGCACACAACTTCCGAAACACACGTAGCAGACAATCCTTGTGCTTAGGGTCACATTTGCTTGAGGAAAGACTTCTTCTAGGGGTAGGGCTTGAGCGGGCTTCCCCAGAGTTGTTGGGCATGGCTGTTGGAGAGAGAAAAAGGGAGAAACAGCATAGATAATTCATTCTGCCTTGCTGAAAAGGAAGAAAGAAAAACTAACAGGCACTCTGCTGGTGCTCTATGTGTAGCTTCATTTAATCTCCCCATATAGCCCTTTGAGGTAGATACATTACGCCTATCTTACAGGTAAAGAAATGGAGATCAAGTAATTCCCCCAAATCTTACAGCTATTAATGGTAAAGAAACAGCGGCCTCACACCCAAGCAGAGGACCAGCTGATGTACATCTTTTTATATGAGCACTTCACAGAAGAAAAAAGGCCACCTTCATGCCAAGAGTGGTTAGAAGGATCTCAGAGCAATTGTAAAGCTGAACCCAGAAAAGTTGGGATGAGGAAGGGGAAAGAAATCATGAGACATGTTAGTCAATGTGAAACCAATGCTACCACAGGCTGTTAGAGCTAGAAGAAGCCTTAAAGATTATCTAGTTTGATCTCTTCTTACTGATTAGAAGACCAAGGCCTGAGAAGACATTCCCAGCCCCTTGCCGCTCCCACCCACCACCATCACCATGATCTTTTCTTTCTTATTGTCAAAATAAAAGGTTTTCGACCAGCAGGGTTTTTCTCCAGATACCCTAAAATAACTGTGTAACTCTTGAGTGATCCCTTCTTAAGTTCTTGTGACCATTTACAAAGCAAATTTCACTCTGCAAGCTTGCAGGAGAGCCATTAGCAAGCAAGTTGCTGATGTAAGCGTCTTCTTGTCTGGGCTTTGTAAATTATAAATGCATCCTCATCTCTGACCTGGAGTCTAAAGAGGATTTTAGGGGACAGAACCTCCAAAGT